>NC_138291.1:18817500-18860000 GCF_965601325.2 Salmo salar | reverse complement strand
CAGCCAGTCAGCCAGTCAGCTAGCCAGCCAGCCAGCCAGCCAGTCAGCTAGCCAGCCAGCTAGCCAGCCAGCCAGCCAGCCAGCCAGTCAGTCAGTCAGAGGATGTAAGAGGAAGGGTAATCCACACGGAAAGTACTGTTCCCCCACGGTCACAAACAGGCACACACACACACACACACACACACACACACAACACACACACACACACACACACACACACACACACACACACCTATGCGCACACACGCACACACACACACTCACACGCGCGCACACACCTACTTACACACACGCGCGCACACACACACACTCCCACACACACCTACACACTCACACACTCACTCACACACACACACACACACACACACACACACACACACACACACACACACACACACACACACACACACACACACACACAAGCAAACATGCAATAGCCACATTTACTCTTTCTTTATGTGTCTAACAAAATGTAATGTACGTATGGCTAATTTTGTAATATGCTGTAAAATAGTCATTACAAAAAATTATATTTTTATGACAATAACATTGTAACATATATGATTGAAGGCACTGCAACACATATTTATTGATTGGAAAGATAATTACAAACCGATAATAAACATTAAGTGGAAATAAATCTATATTTTCATAAATATAAATTAAAATGTACGGAGTAAATGTGTGTTACACAACATTAGACATCTGGAATCTAGGACTCATAACCCCAATCTTTAAGAACGGAGACAAATTTGTGTGAACAGTAACCTGGGGAAGGTTTTCTGTAGTATTATAAATGTAAGAGTTCTAAACTTCCTTAACCTCCCTGGGCAAGGTGGGACGTTTGCGTCCCACCCTAGTCAACAGCCAGTGGAATCGTGTGGCGCGAATTTTACACCATTTTAAAGACAAGACTTTCGTTAACCTCTTACATCTTCCGCTAGCGGAACACCTGCTCCAATATCCAATGATGGGCGTGGCGCGAAATACAAACTCCTCTAAAATCCCAAAACTTTGATTTTTCAAACATATGACTATTTTACAGCATTTTAAAGACAAGACTCTCGTTAATCTAACCACACTGTCCGATTTCAAAAAGGCTTTACAGCGAAAGCAAAACATTAGATTATGTCAGCAGAGTACCCAGCCAGAAATAATCAGACACCCATTTTTCAAGCTAGCATATAATGTCACAAAAAACAAAACCACAGCTAAATGCAGCACTAACCTTTGATGATCTTCATCAGATGACAACCCTAGGACATTATGTTATACAATACATGCATGTTTTGTTCAATCAAGTTCATATTTATATCAAAAACCAGCTTTTTTACATTAGCATGTGACGTTCAGAACTAGCATACAATTCGGTGAATTTACTAAATTACTCACGATAAACGTTCACAAAAAACACAACAACTATTTTAAGAATTATAGATACAGAACTCCTCTATGCACTCGATATGTCCGATTTTAAAATAGCTTTCCGGTGAAAGCACATTTTGCAATATTCTCAGTAGATAGCCCAGCCATCACGGCTAGCCATTTAGACACCGACCAAGTTTAGCCCTGACCAAACTCCGATTTACTATTACAAAAGTTTGATTACCTTTGTTGTCTTTGTCAGAATGCACTCCCAGGACTGCTACTTCAATAACAAATGTTGGTTTGGTCCAAAATAATCCATCGTTATATCCAAATAGCGGCGTTTTGTTCGTGCGTTCAAGACACTATCCGAAGTGTAAATAAGGGTCACGAGCATGGCGCAATTCGTGACAAAAGATTTCTAAATATTCCATTACCGTAATTCGAAGCATGTCAACCGCTGTTTAAAATCAATTTTTATGCCATTTTTCTCGTAAGAAAGCGATAATATTCCGACCGGGAATCTGCGTTTAGGTAAACAGACGAAAGAAAACATAGCATGGGGTCGACGCGGGCATGCGCCTGAGTCTCACAGTACTGTAACCAGCCACTACCCAAACGCGCTACTTTTTTTCAACCAGAGCCTGCAAAGCCACGATTCAGCTTTTTGCCGCCTTCTGAGAGCCCATGGGAGCCGTAGGAAGTGTCACGTAACAGCAGAGATCCTCTGTAACAAGGGTCTTTGTTGTTACTGTTGTCCCGTTGACAATTTTGATTCTCATTTTATTTTTATATTTTTATATTGGAAATATCCAAAATAAGCTTTGGCAACATGTACATTTTCTTTACATTTTAGTCATTTAGCAGACGCTCTTATCCAGAGCGACTTACAGTAGTGAATGCATACATTTCATTAAAAAAAATTCTGTGCTGGCCCCCCGTGGGAATCAAACCCACAACCCTGGCGTTGCAAACGCCATGCTCTACCAACTGAGCTACAGGGAAGGCTACATTGTTAAGTCATGCCAATAAAGTGAATTGAATTGAAAGACATTACATTACATTTAAGTCATTTAGCAGACGCTCTTATCCAGAGCGACTTACAAATTGGTGCATTCACCTTATGATATCCAGTGGAACAACCACTTTACAATAGTGCATCTAAATCTTTTAAGGGGGGGGGGGGGGGGGTTAGAAGGATTACTTTATCCTATCCTAGGTATTCCTTAAAGAGGTGGGGTTTCAGGTGTCTCCGGAAGGTGGTGATTGACTCCGCTGTCCTGGCGTCGTGAGGGAGCTTGTTCCACCATTGGGGTGCCAGAGCAGCGAACAGTTTTGACTGGGCTGAGCGGGAACTGTGCTTCCTCAGAGGTAGGGGGGCCAGCAGGCCAGAGGTGGATGAACGCAGTGCCCTTGTTTGGGTGTAGGGCCTGATCAGAGCCTGAAGGTATGGAGGTGCCGTTCCCTTCACAGCTCCGTAGGCAATCACCATGGTCTTGTAGCGGATGCGAGCTTCAACTGGAAGCCAGTGGAGAGAGCGGAGGAGCGGGGAAAGAGAGAGAGAGAGAGAGAGAGAGAGAGAGAGAGAGAGAGAGAGAGAGAGAGAGAGAGAGAGAGAGAGAGAGAGAGAGAGAGAGAGAGAGAGAGACCCTGAGCCTGAGCCTGACTGCCGTCTGGTACCGTTGCCTCACCTCTGGTTTACTGACCCCTACCTGTCTATTGCCTGTTCTGTGTGTATTTGTTTTGTTGTCTAACCTGATGTTTATTTTTCTGTGTGGATTTGTTTTGTTGTCTAACCTGATGTTTATCTTTCTGTGTGTATTTGTTTTGTTGTCTAACCTGATGTTTATTTTTCTGTGTGGATTTGTTTTGTTGTCATACCTGATGTTTATTTTTCTGTGTGGATTAATTTCATTTTATAATACCTCATGTTTATTTTTCTGAGTGGATTAATTTTGTTTTATAATACCTGATGTTTATTTTTCTGTGTGGATTCATTTTGTTTTATAATACCTGATGTTTATCTTTCTGTGTGGATTCATTTTGTTTTATAATACCTGATGTTTATCTTTCTGTGTGGATTCATTTTGTTTTATAATACATTATATTTATTTTTCTGTGTGGATTCATTTTGTTTTATAATACATGATGTTTATCTTTCTGTGTGGATTCATTTTGTTTTATAATACATTATATTTATTTTTCTGTGTGGATTCATTTTGTTTTATAATACCTGATGTTTATCTTTCTGTGTGGATTCATTTAGTTGTATAATACCTGATGTTTATTTTTCTGTGTGGATTCATTTTGTTTTATAATACCTGATGTTTATTTTTCTGTGTGGATTCATTTTGTTTTAAAATACCTGATGTTTATTTTTCTGTGTGGATTCATATTTTGTTTTTATAATACCTGATGTTTATTTTTCTGTGTGGATTAATTTTGTTTTATAATATCTGATGTTTATTTTTCTGTGTGGATTCATTTTGTTTTATAATACCTGATGTTTATCTTTCTGTGTGGATTCATTTTGTTTTATAATACCTGATGTTTATCTTTCTGTGTGGATTCATTTTGTTTTATAATACCTGATGTTTATTTTTCTGTGTGGATTCATTTTGTTTTATAATACCTGATGTTTATCTTTCTGTGTGAATTCATTTTGTTTTATAATACCTGATATTTATCTTTCTGTGTGGATTAATTTAGTTTTATAATACCTGATGTTTATCTTTCTGTGTGGATTAATTTTGTTTTATAATACCTGATGTTTATTTTTCTGTGCAAAAGCAAACATTAAAGCGATATGTCAGCAAGACAGAGATATCTGTGTGTGTTCTCTCTGATGTTTAGCATCTGTATTTATAGCTCTTCCTTTGCTATAGCCTAACACACACACACACACATGCACACACACGCACACGCACATGCACACTAACACGCTCCTCTGCTTCCTCCTATAATCCAGACGCGGTGCATTTTTCACCTGTAGATCAATCGTGCAGGCTGCAGTTAATATTTTCTAATGGATAAATCATTTATCTGTTTTTACCACCCAGTGATAGATGGTCCTCTCTCTCTTTCTCTCTCTCTCCCTCCATCTCTGTGTTTCAGTAAACATCAGTAGACAGTGGGTAGTGAGTATAGTAGGTATAGTGAGTAGTAGTGTTTCTGTCTGATGGCTTAACTGAATGTTGTGAGTGGCCTCTACTGGCTAACTGGAGGCAACATGAGTCATTCAGTACACACGAGCTGCAGCACCGTTATATTAACCACACGCACGCACGCACACGCGCGCGCACACACACACACACACACACACACACACACACACCCATAGTAAAAAGTTCAGATTTTGGAATAACTCATATCTAGACAAAATCATGTGCAATATCCCAGCATACTTACTTGAGGAAATGTATTCTTCAGTGTGTGCTGTCCCTCTGTATGCTTGTATGTACAGTATAGTATGTGAATAGCGCTAGCTAGCCTAGCGTCGGTGCTAGTGACGCGATGACTGGTGTTATGTAGAGACACAGCATGGATTTATAGATCTCTGCTAACAGAAGGAAGCAGACCCAGGAGACACTGTCCTTACATCAATACAACAATGAGAAGCATCGACCTATCACACAGCTAGATTTATCAGCGGGCCATACACCCGTCAGTACAGCTCTGGAGTCTTGTACAGAGGAGCAACATATCTATATGCATCATGTGGATGGTAACCAGGGAAACAATGTGACATTTGGTTGTGTTTTACTAGTTAGCTGGATTCACGATAGTTAGCTGGACATGGAATGAGTTGTTGGAGATATTACTGAGTTGATATAATGTTTATGCTTAATATGTAATTTATTACAATGTGTCAAAGAGTCATTTTTGTTATTTTAGTCATTTAGCAGACACTCTTATCCAGAGTGACTTAAGTGCATACTTTTTCATACTTTTTCATACTAGTCCCCAGTGGGAATCAAACCCACAACCCTGGAATTGCAAGTGCCATGCGCTACCAGCTGAGCCACACGGGACCTATGACATATTATGTACAAGTTCCAAGTGTGACTGTTGTGTACCAGTGATACACAAACAACGCTTAGACACACATCATCTTTCACACAAAATGTTCCATTTTTTTCTACAGTCGTTCTTCTTTTAGTTCAGATTGAAGGTATAAGCGCCGTTGAGATATGTACAGTCCTAATACAGTTCTATTTCTACGGTCAGCACACGCTTCTCTGTAAGCCCAGATGAGCCCTGTGATATCCACCTCCATCCATACCAATGTAGTCAAGCTATCCTCCTCTTCCAGAGCGCCAGCAGAAGTCCTCTACAGAGCCAGCTCAACGACAAATAGACTTATTTCACCAAAATCTAACAGTCACATTTAAATATAGGCAAGCTAATGCAAAGGTCAACATTGTAATCTGCTACTTCGATCTTTATAGAATTGCTGGAGTAGAACTATGATAAATCTAAAACAAGGCCATTTAGCGTGTGTGTGTGTGTGTGTGTGTGTGTGTGTGTGTGTGTGTGTGTGTGTGTGTGTGTGTGCTAATAGAAGCCCAACGATCAGAGGCTTTACTCACTTAGGGAGTGTTTTATTATAAATTCCATGGAGAAGCTATCCATGCACTGAGATGAGGGTATCACACAACACCCAGTAAACCCAGTATACTTAACATCTTCTGTATACTTCTGTATATCTTCTGTAATGTACCAATTGTTGTCAACACAACCACAGTATCACGGAATTTTTTTTGAAAATATCTGTGAAAATAAATGAGGACTAAAACATGTCAAATGCATAGTACAATAGCAAAGACCAGTGAAAAGCTATACTTGTGGCGTGCTGAGAAAGATAGAAAGATTGAGAGTGCAAGGGAAAGAGAGGGAAAAGGTGGAAAGGGGAGAAAGCGAGAGAGAGAGGAAACGTAACATTGAAGGGAGAGTTTGTGCCATTGAATGATGAAAAGACCATATGTTATTGTGGCATGGTAAATGATGTCCAAACGTATGGACGGGCCAGCGAGGGGTGATCCTGAAACAGAGAGACCACAGAGAGAGAAAGACAGAGAGGAAACAAATAGGCCCTAATATCAGCAGGAGAGACCCATCACAACACACACAGACACACACACACACTGTAGTCACACATGCACACATACACACAGACACACGCATGCATGCAAGCACACACTTACATGCACGCACCCACGGCAGGGGGAGGTAAGGTGAGGATGGGGGAGGCAGGAGGAGGATGGGGGAGGCAGGGGGGGGATTGGGGAGTATAAGGGGAGGATGGAGGGAGACAGGGCAAGGATGGGGGGATGTAGAGAGAAGCAGAGGGATGATGGGGGAGGCAGGGGAGGTAGGGTGAGTCAGAGAGGGAGGGTAAGATTTTATTAGAGCGGTGAATAGAGAGTGGAGAGAGGTTTCCAAATCTATAGGTCAGGAGGCTCTAGAGACCTGCTTTACATAACACACTGATGCTGGCCATTGGTTTCAAGTCTTTGGGAAGTTAACTTCATTGGGATGGGGGCAGTATTTTTACGTTCAGATGAAAAGCGTGCCCAGAGTAAACTGCCTGCTACTCAGGCCCAGAAGCTAATATATGCATATTATTAGTAGATTTGGATAGAACACACTCTGAAGTTTCTAAAACTGTTTGAATGATGTCTGTGAGTATAACAAAACTCATATGGCAGGCAAAAACCTGAGAACAAATCCAACCAGGAAGTGGGAAATCTGGTGCATGGAATCTTTCCAAGTCATTGCCTATCCAATATACAGTGTCTGTGGGGTCATATTGCACTTCCTACGGCTTCCACCAGATGTCAACAGTCTTTAGAACGTTGTTTCAGGTTTCTACTGTGAATGGGGAGAGAATAAGAGCTATTTGAACCAGGTGTCTGGCAAAATTCCTTTTCATTTCTAAAGACAAAGGAATTGTCCGGTTGAAATATTGAAGATTTATGATAAAAACATCCTAAAGATTGATTCTATACATCGTTTGACATGTTTCTATGAACTCTAATATAACTTTTTTTGACTTTTCGTCTGAACTTAGTGCATTGGGAATAGTGAATTGAACGCGCGAACAAAAAGGAGGTATTTGGACATAAATATGGACTTTATCGAAACAAAACAAACATTTATTGTGGAACTGGAATTCCTGGGAGTGCATTCCGATGAAGAACCTAGATTCAGCCTTTTGCAGTGAACAGCGAGCGAACAAGAAGGTAGGGAATTTGGTGACCCAGAAAATGACATGAGTTCATTGGCGCGCATTCACGTGAGGAGGTAGCTGTGTTCCATAACGTTTTTCAAGACATTGGAATCGTCCGGTTAGAATATTATTGAAGTTTTATGTTAACCTGTTAGGGCTAGGGGGCAGTATTTGCACGGCTGGATAAAAAAAATGTACCCGATTTAATCTGGTTACTAATCCTACCCAGTAACTAGAATATGCATATACTTATTATATATGGATAGAAAACACTCTAAAGTTTCTAAAACTGTTTGAATGGTGTCTGTGAGTATAACAGAACTCATTTGGCAGGCAAAACCCTGAGACATTTTCTGACAGGAAGTGGATACCTGATGTGTTGAATTACCTTTAAGCCTATGCCATTGAAACACACAGGGGTTGATTAATGTTTTGGCACTTCCTATTGCTTCCACTAGATGTCACCAGCCTTTACAAAGTGTTTTGAGTCTTTTACTGTGAGATCTGACCGAACAAGAGCCATGGAACGGTGATGGCCGATTAGACTCTGGCGCGCGAGTTCATGTTGGGTACCCTCGTTCCAATACGTTATAAAAGAGAATGCATTCGTCCACCTTGAATATTATTCATGTTCTGGTTAAAAAAGCCACTAATGATTTATGCTATACAACGTTTGACATGTTTGAACGAACGTAAATATATTTTTTCCCCTCGTTCATGACGAGAAGTCCGGCTGGCTTAGATCATGTGCTAACAACACGGATCTTTTTGGATATAAATGATGAGCTTTTTTGAACAAAACTACATTCGTTATGGACCTGGGATATCGGGAAGTGACATCTGATGAAGAGAATCAAAGGTAATGGATTATTTACATAGTATTTTCGATTTTAGATCTCTCCAACATGGCCGTTTGTCTGTATAGCAAAGCATATTTTTCTGGGCGCAGTGCTCAGATTATTGCAAAGTGTGATTTCCCAGTAAGGTTATTTTTAAATCTGGCAAGTTGATTGCGTTCAAGAGATGTAAATCTATAATTCTTTAAATGACAATATAATATTTTACCAATGTTTTCTAATTTTAATTATTTAATTTGTGGTGCTGACTTGACTGCCGGTTATTGGAGGGAAACGATTTCCTCAACATCAATGCCATCGTAAAACGCTGTTTTTGGATATAAATATGAACTTGATAGAACTAAAAATGCATGCATTGTCTAACATAATGTCCTAGGAGTGTCATCTGATGGAGATTGTAAAAGGTTAGTGCATCATTTTAGCTGGTTTTATGGTTTTGGTGACCCTGTCTTTGAATTGACAAAACATTACACACAGCTATTGTCAATGTACTCTCCTAACATAATCTAACTTTATGCTTTCGCCGTAAAACCTTTTTGAAATCGGACAACGTGGTTAGATTAAGGAGATGTTTATCTTTCAAAGGGTGTAAGATAGTTGTATGTTTGAAAAATTTGAATTTTGACATTTATTTGGTTTCAAATTTGCCGCTCTTGAAATGCACCTGCTGTTGATGGAGTGCACCACGGGGGGGACGCTAGCGTCCCACCTAGCCCATAGAGGTTAACAGAATGTGACTGGCAGAACGGGTGTTGTATGTGGAGGATGAGGGCTGCAGTAGATATCTTAGATGGAGGGGAGTGAGGTCTTAGATGGGGGGAAGAGGGTTTTATAAATAAGCATCAACTAGTGGGTCTTGCGACGGGTATACAGAGATGACCAGTTAACAGAGGAGCATAGGCAGTGATGTGTCCTATAAGGAGCATTGTTGGCACATCTGATGACCGAATGGTAAAGAACATCTAGCTGCTCAAGAGCACCCTTACCTGCCGATCTTTAAATTATGTCTCCGTAATCTAGCATGGGCAGGATGGTCATCTGAATCAGGGTTAGTTTGGCAGCTGGGGTAAAAGAGGAGCGATAACGATAGAGGAAACCAAGTCTAGATTTAACTTTAGCCTGCAGCTTTGATATGTGCTAAGAGAAGGACAGTGTACCGTCTAGCCATACTCCCAAGTACTTGTATGAGGTGACTATCTCAAGCTCTAAACCCTCAGAGGTAGTAATCACACCTGTGGGGAGAGGGGCACTCTTCTTACCAAACCACATGACCTTTGTTTTGGAGGTGTTCAGTACAAGATGAACTTTGTCATATGGCAAATGCCAAATGTCATATGGCAAATTCCAAGTGTCACACAGCAAAAATCCAATAGATGGCGAGCGCGCTCCATGGTAGATTTTCATATTGCAAATGCACATCAAGTCAAGACCCAAGAGTCAAATTTTTAAAATTAGAAAAAAAATTCTAAAACTTATCACCCCCTTAAAACTTCTTATGGCTTGGGGGCGCAATTTTCACGTCCGGATGAAAAGTGTGCCCAAAGTATACTGCCTGCTACTCAGGCCCAGAAGCTAGGATATGCATATAATTGGTAGATGTGGATGGAAAACACTCTGAAGTTTCCAGAACTGTTTGAATGATGTCTGTGAGTATAACAGAACTCATTTGGCGGGCGAAACCCCGAGGACAAACCATCCAGGATTTTTTTTTTAGGTCACTCTCTTTTCAATAAGGTTTCATTGAGAATCCAGAATTCTAAGGCAGTTGCTTGCAGTTCCTATCGCTTCCACTGGATGTCAACAGTCTTTAGAAATTGGTTGATGTTTTTCCTTTGTGTAATGAAGAAGTAGCCCTGTTCAGAACGAGGGTAGAGTGAAGTGTACTGTTTGATAGAGGCGCGTGACCTGAAAAGCAGGCTCCACTTTGTTTTCCTCCGGTATTGAATGCAGTTTATCCCGTCTTAAATTTGATCGATTATTTACGTTAAAAAATACCTAAAGTTGTATTAGGAAATGTTTGGACAAAGATTACAGGTAACTTGAGATATTTTGTAGTCATGTTGCGCAAGTTGGAACCAGTGTTTTTCTGGATCAAACGCGCCAAATAAATTGACATTTTAGATATATAACGACAGAATTAATCGAACAAAAGGACCATTTGTGGTGTTTATGGGACATATTGGAGTGCCAACAGAAGAAGATCTTCAAAGTAAGGCATGAATTATATTGTTATTTCTGAGTTTTGTGTGGTGCCTGGCGGGATGAAATATGATTGTCTGTGTTTGTTTGATGGGGTGCTGTCCTCACATAATAGCATGGTTTGATTTCACCGTAAAGTCTTTTTGAAATCTGACACGGTGGCTAGATTAACAAGAAGTTCAGCTTTAATTTGGTGTATTTCACTTGTGAATGTATAAAAGTTAAATATTTGTAATTTTTTTTTTGAATTTGGCGCTCTGCCATTTCACCGGATGTTGTCAAATCGATCCCGTTAACGGGATTTGAGCCATAAGAAGTTAAAAAAGTGCTTTCTGGACTGTTTTTCGAAATTCTTTCAATTTTTTTGTCAATTATACATGTATAAGAACTGTATGAACATACTTTTGTCATATTTTATTGTCATTTTTTTTACTTGTCCATAAGGCATATGTTTTGTCCATTTGCAATATGATTTCATAGGAAGTCAAAAGTTGAAGTCAAAAGTCAGTGAACCATTGCCAAATGCCAAAAGAAATGTCCAAATGCAACATGAAATTATTGAAAGTGCCAAATCAGGATGTTATGTCCATTTGCCATGTACGATCATAGGAAGTCAGTTTCCAAACCCAAAAGTCAGTGAACCATGTCCAAATGGCATTTATACTGCCCAAATGATATATAGCACTATGTTAACCTCTTACATCTAGACGTTCTGCTAGCAGAACACCTGCTCCAATATCCAATGATGGGCGTGGCGCGAAATACAAAGTCCTCGAAAATCCGAAAAATTTCCATTTTTCAAACATATGACTATTTTACACCATTTTAAAGACAAGACTCTCCTTTATCTAACCACACTGTCCGATTTCAAAAAGGCTTTACAGCGAAAGCAAAACATTAGATTATGTCAGCAGAGTACCCAGCCAGAAATAATCAGACACCCATTTTTCAAGCTAGCATATAATGTCACAAAAAACAAAACCACAGCTAAATGCAGCACTAACCTTTGATGATCTTCATCAGATGACACTCCTAGGACATTATGTTATACAATACATGCATGTTTTGTTCAATCAAGTTCATATTTATATCAAAAAACAGCTTTTTACATTAGCATGTGACATTCAGAACTAGCATACCCACCGAAACTTCCGGTGAATTTACTAAATTACTCACGATAAATGTTCACAAAAAACATAACAATTATTTTAAGAATTATAGATACAGAACTCCTTTATGCAATCGCTATGTCCAATTTTAAAATAGCTTTTTGGTGAAAGCACATTTTGCAATATTCTGAGTAGATAGCTCGGCATCACGGGCTAGCTATTTTGACACCCACCAAGTTTAGCCCTCACCAAACTCCGATTTACTATAAGAAAAATTGGATTACCTTTGCTGTTCTTCGTCAGAATGCACTCCCAGGACTTCTACTTCAATAACAAATGTTGGTTTGGTTCCAAATAATCCATAGTTATATCCAAATAGCGGCGTTTTGTTGTGCGTTCACTATCCGAAGGGTGACGAAGGGTGACGCGCACGACGCGTTTCGTGACAAAAAAAATTCAAAATATTCCATTACCGTACTTCGAAGCATGTCAAACGCTGTTTAAAATCTATTTTTATGCGATTTTTCTCGTAAAAAAGCGATAATATTCCGACCGGGAGTCGTTGTTTTCGTTCAAAGACTGAAAATAAAAACATGGTGTCGGCTCGTGCACGCGCCCCCAGTTTCATTGTTCTCAGATCAACCACTATCCAAATGCGCTACTGTTTTTCAGCCAGAGACAGCAGAGTCATCATTCACCGTTCTGCCGCCTTCTGAGAGCCTATGGGAGCCGTAGGAAGTGTCACGTTACAGCAGAGATCCTAAGTTTTCAATAAAGAGAGTGTAGAAGGCCAAGAAATGGTCAGAGAGGGCACTTCCTGTAAGGAATCTTCTCAGGTTTTGGCCTGCCAAATGAGTTCTGTTATACTCACAGACTCCATTCAAACAGTTTTAGAAACTTTGGAGTGTTTTCTATCCAAAGCTAATAATTATATGCATATTCTAGTTTCTGGGCAGGAGTAATAATCAGATTAAATCGGGTACGTTTTTTATCCGGCCGTGAAAATACTGCCCCCTATCCATAACAAGTTAAAGTGTCATTAAAGTTAATATGAGCACTTACCACGCTGCATCTTGGTGCCCTCTGTCAGACGGTCGTTACAGCGGGTCAAATCAGGTCTGCAAACTTCCTCTGTCCTCTGATCAAAATGGCTTTTTACATGTCATTTTTCAAAATAAAAGCCTGAAACCATGTCTAAAGACTGTTGACATCTAGTGGAAGCCATAGGAACTGCAATCTGATTCCTAACCCATTGGATTCTCTGTAGGCATTGAGTTGAAAAACAGCCACATGAAAATAATTCCACTTCCTGGATGAATTTTTCTCAGGTTTTTGCCTGCCATATCAGTTCTGTTATACTCACAGACATTATTTTAACAATTTTGGAAACTGTAGAGTGTTTTCTATCCAGATCTACCAATTATATGCATATCCTAGCGTCTGGCCATGAGTAACAGGCAGTTTACTTTGGGCATGCTTTTCATCTGGAGGTGAAAATACTGCCCCCTACCCAAGAGAGGTTAACCGCTAGGAGTTTCCGGTTCCCAACGTCATAGTTCATTTCCACAGGGTTGAGACGATAGGACATGAAGGCACAGGGATTAAGCTTTTGGTCCTGGACGGATCGCTGGGAAAGGACAGCCCCTACTCCCACGTCGGAAGCGTCAACCTCAACCACAAACTGACAAGGTGGGTCTGGATGGATGAGGATGGGGGCAGTAGTGAATTGCTGCTTTAGATCTCCAAAAGCCTTGTCCGCTGCTGGAGACCATGTGAACGGTACCCTGGGAGAGGTGAGTGCAGAGAGGGGAGCCGCCAGGTTGCTATAGCCTCAAATGAAACGGCAGTAGAAATTAGCAAACCCCAGAAACCATTGTAGCTGCACCCTGGACATGGGCTGGGGCCAATCCACCACCGATTTCACCTATTCCGGATCCATCTGAACATTCCCTTCAGCGATGATGTATCCCAAAAAGGAGATAGTGGAGCGGTGGAACTCGCACTTCTTAGCTTTTACAAACAACTGATTCTTCAGGAAGCGCTGAAGGACCTGTCGAACATGAAGAATGTGTTCCTGGGCAGAACGAGAGAAAACCAGGATGTCGTCGAGGTAGACAAAAGCAAAACGATTCAACATGTCCCGTAGCACATCGTTGACCAGGGCCTAGAAGAACATTTGAACATCTTGGCCATGTTCTGTTATAATCTCCACCCGGCACAGCCAGAAGAGGACTGGCCACCCCTCATAGCCTGGTTCTTCTCTAGGTTTCTTCCTAGGTTTTGGCCTTTCGAGGGAGTTTTTCCTAGCCACCGTGCTTCTACACCTGCATTGCTTGCTGTTTTGGGTTTTAGGCTGGGTTTCTGTACAGCACTTTGAGATATCAGCTGATGTAAGAAGGGCTATATAAATACATTTGATTTGATTTGATTTGAAGACAGTGGGCGCGTTGGTGAGTTACCGCCGCTCTCATTTCCAATAGTTCTTCCCGGCTGTACTGTATGTAATGACACAAAACATTTCCTGAGCTAATAATGTAAAAAATATTGCATAAAAGATGCTGCCATCTCTGTCGGCGCCACTTACAACTTACAAACTGAAACTGGAAAGATTGTATATTTCATAGTATATGTCCATAAAAATGATGCTGAATCATGATTTCGATTGGCTGAGAAAAGCTGCCTGTAGGTCTCATCCTGACCCCCGACACGTTCATTACTATACAACAGCTGGAGATCCAATTTCAATATTGAAACAATGTTGCAAATGTCAGAGAGACAGTCAGCAAGGTTTATACAAATCTCCGCTGTTCAAAACCAAATGTTAGTCTAAAAGAAATGTGAGATAATGTCTAGATCCTCTTTATAGTGGAGATCAAGTTTATAAATTGCCTGGCTGGGCTGATGAGACAGTGGATTGGACAGTCAGATGGAACAGAGTAAATAGGCATTTTAACGTCATCGATTTAGCCGGTGGTGCTGAAATGCGGTTGTAACCAATCAGCATTCAGGATTAGATGTTGGAAAGTAACCACTCCCTAATGATTAGATTAAATGAGCCACCAGAACATCTTTAGTTTGTATTTTATTTAATATCAGAAACATTAAAGTATCTTGTAAATGACTTTCCCTCTTTTTACTTCAAAACCAACAAGACCCTCACTTCTGAACTTCTGCAGTGAAGTTTGTTTACCTCTATGTTATTATTGTCTTCTTGGAGAAGTAATAGAAAAAAGAGGTCCAGTTCAGGACAGCTTTTTAGGAACCTCACCATACAACACACACACACACACACACACACACACACACACACACACACACACACACACACACACACACACAAGTTGTCAAGATCAAAACAACATGCTGTGGTTTAATCATGACAACTTGTGTGTGAGTGTGTGTGAGTTTGTTGTATGGTGAGGTTCCTAAGAAGCTGTCCTGAGCATGTGTATTTAATTTATTTTGTCCATAAATCATCACATTACACAACATAAGTAGGCCATCATAATTAATTGGTCAACAGAGAGTCTCACTGACAGCAAGCCTCCAGCAGCCACACACACACACACACACACACTCTCACACACAAAATCACACATACACACACAAATATGAAAACACACACAAGAACAAACACACACGCATGCACACACACACACACACACACACACACACACACACACACACACACACACACACACACACACACACACACACACACACACACACACACACACACACACACACACACACACACACGCAAGCACTAAAACACACACATCACACTCAATCATGCAAATACACCACATTCACTAAACGTCCTTCATCTTGTAGCTATGTTACCGCTGCTGTGTGCTGCTGTGTGCTGTTGTGCGCTGCTGTGTGCTCCTGCTGTGTGCTGCTGTGTGTTGCTGTGTGCTGCTGCTGTGTGCTGCTGCTGTGTGTTGCTGTGTGATGCTGTGTGTTGCTGTGTGCTGCTGCTGTGTGTTGCTGCTGTGTAACAGCAACACAGAGCGCGCACAATGATAATGGCATAAACAAAATATATTAAAAGCAATTATAAACTGGGTGGTTCGAGCCCTGAATGCTGATTGGCTGACAGCCGTGGTATATCAGACCATACACAATGGGTATGACAAAACATTTATTTTTACTGCTCTAATTACGTTGGTAACCAATTTATAATAGCAATAAGGCACCTTGGAGGTTTGTGGTATATGGCCAATTTTCCACGGCTGAGGGCTGTGTCCAGGCACTCCGCATTGCGTCGTGCAGAGGGAACATCCCTTAACCATTGTATATTGGCCATATACCACACCGCCTCGTGACTGATTGCTTAAATTAACAAGCTGCTCTTTCCTTGACATAGACTGACCTGGTGAATCCAGGTGAAAGCTATGATCCCTTATTGATGTCACTTGTTAAATCCACTTCAATCAGTGTAGATGAAGTGGAGGAGATAAGTTAAAGAAGGATTTTTAAGCCTTGAGACAAATTGAGACATGTTAGTCATTAAAAAATGATGTTAAACACTGTTATTGCACACAGAGTGAGTCCATGCAACTTATTATGTGACTTGTTAAGCACATTTTTACTCCTGAACTTATTTAGGCTTGCCATAACAAATGGCTTGAATACTTATTGACTCAAGACATTTAAGCTTCTCATTTTTAATTAAAAACATTAAAAACATAGTTTCATTTTGACATTATGGGGTATTATATGTATGCCAGTGACACAAAATCTAAATTTATTCCATTTAGAATTCAGGCTGTAACAACAGAATGTGGAAAAAGTCTAGGGGTGTGAATACTTTCTGAAGACAATCAGTTTTCATGGGCAATTGAAAATGTATCTATTGAGGGTCCTTACATGAGCACTATTTGGTACAAAGCACAGACAAACCCTAAACCTTAATGTTCATATTTAATATTCAATATACATTATTATCATTCAAATACTATTTGATTTACACCAAGTCATCACAAGTCTTTTGAAACTTGAATACTACAGATTTTCAATGTTATGTTGATCATTGACTTACTGCCCTATTTTCTTTTACTGCTGTGGGCTAAATCAGGGCCAGGCAGAGTGATTCTTTATGGTCTTAAACTACTTTGAAACAACAGCATACACCTCACACATATTGTTATGGGCTTAAAACAAAGAAGACCCCTGTACCATGTCAGAAATAGAGTTGAAATGTATTAAATTTTAAGTTTGCATCCCAATATTACACTTTACATACATCACAGAAGACTGAAATATAACAAAACCATTTGACATAGAAAGACCGGATTTTATGACTTTTTGAAAAATATGAATGACATTCCACCCATGAGGCCAAAGAGGGCGCTTTTGGTCATTGACTACAGGAAAGGCCTTCTCTCTGCTGTCCACCTCTCACATCTGTCCGGGCCCTCAAGATGTCCTCTCTGCTGTCCACCTCTCACATCTGTCCCTATCCCCAAGATGTCCTCTCTGTCTCTTGTTCAACGATTTTCCTCACTCCTTCCTTCACATCCCTCACTCCATCCATTTGAGTGGATATGACTAGTGCCTATAGCCTAAACATTCTTCCACCTCTTCCTTCTCTCCTCTCCTTCCCCCTCTCAACATCACAGATCCCATTGTTCTCTAAACCAAAGAAGGTCGCATGTAAAGCAATACATTCACCAGAAGGTATCTATCAGTGGCCAGTATAAAGCATAATGAACAAACTGCCCCAACAAACAAACACCAGGCCTGAAGAGCTGTGTGTGTATGTGTGTACTTGCCAGCTTGTGTACGGGTGTGTGTATGTCAATCTTGAGCGATCTGGCTGGTATATGTCTTTGTGAGTCTGACCTAACACGACTGAAAGAGAGGAAGAGAAAGAGTGAGGGAAGGCGACACCAGTGAAAGAGAGAGGTAAGGTGACCCTGAGCAGGAAGAATGGATGACCCCTGATGTCTATCTGGTGATCCGGGAAGAGCAGATGTGATTGCGTTTGAATAATTAAATGGCCATTCAACAACAATCAGAAGCTCTTAGGATCCACCAAACACACACCTAAACAAATGCACATTACAGTCCTTTTCACATGAATAGCTGAGATGCTGTTCCCTAAACGATGGATGAAGCTATTATGTATTTGCCTGAAAGATATCTCATCTCATATCTGCATGAAATAGAGGTTCTATAGTATTATTATTAACTAGGAAAATGTTCATTAGGGTGGTACAGTAGGCTTTGTAATCAGTAGAAATATGAAATTGAGTGTTCTTCTTTCCTGTCTAAGATTTGAGTCTTCAGAGGTCACAACCATAGAAATATAATTATATTGATGGATATATGTCTATAGTCACATGGTCAAAAAAATAAAGAAATAAAACCCCAACAAAAGCCATGTATGTCTATCAGAGACAGTGTGCAGATATCTGATGTTGATTGGAATGAAGGGGTAATGTAATGTACAGATGCTCTCCCTCACTCTGATGCAAACAGGTCCCTGAGCCTCACACACACACATTTATTGGCCTTATTTTCTCACCTCTTGCACACACACACACACACACACACACACACACACACACACACACACACACACACACACACACACACACACACACACACACACACACACACACACACACACAGATCGCCAACTTCACGGCAACCAAAGTGGGAGGAGGTGTGTGTGTGTTTTGGATAGGGGTCAAGGTCAGCCAGTTGTAGCTGTGTCAAGTTCACTCTGCCTCCAACATGGCTGCTCCCTTATGCATTAAATTAACCAGCAGCCACCTGACGCCACATGACCATGAGAACCTGATTGACCTCTTCACCCCTACCTACCCTCATTCACACAGACCTATCTGTCTATCTATCTATTTTTTTCCCCTACTGTATTATTGACTGTATGTTTGTTTATTCCATGTGTAACTGTGTTGTTGTATGTGTCGAACTGCTTTGCTTTATCTTGGCCAGGTCGCAGTTGTAAATGAGAACTTGTTCTCAACTAGCCTACCTGGTTAAATAAAGGTGAAGAAAAAATATATCTACTTACCTGGCTGTCCGTCCGCACGCCGGACCTTAATACCTTGAAACTTAAAAGCCGAGGAATTAATTTGGAATGTGACACTAACTTAAACCTCCTCACCTCATGGCTCCTCTATTTAACCGGTAGGGTGTAAGGCTGTAACAACCCCAGTCTCAGCCCTGATAAGTACTTTCTGTCTCTTTGTTGGAGGCTGAAGTTAGCAGGGAGTACGACTCGTCTTATCCCATTGATCAGAAATTCTATTCAAAGTCTATAAATATAAATAAATGAGCTTCAAATCGGGGCCCTCCACACACACACACCCTTCAGGTGCCAACCTGGGTGGAAATCAGATCTATAATCCTTCAGCAGAGACAGCAGTCTCCAATAAGGGACTTTCACACACAGTGAATCATTCACATGCAAAACTGGGACAGAGGGCACAGAATGAAATGAATTCACCAGTAATGGAATGAATGTCGCAACTTGAATCACTTGCACTTGCTCATACATGACTACTGTCTGAGGAGAGGGAGAGACAGAGGGAGAGAGAGAGAGAGAGAGAGAGACAGAGGGAGGGAGGGAGGGAGAGAGAGAGGAAGAGGGATAGAGCGGGAGAGAGAGGGGTTGGAGAAAGAGAGGCAACAAGCGACAGAAGAGAAAAAGAGGGAGAGAGAGTGGTAGAAAAATGAAAGAGTGGGAAAGAGAGAGGGCAGGTGGGAAAAAAATGAGTTGGCTAAGTCTAAATTAAGATGTTAGATGTGAGGTATCCAATAGGACCTTGACATAACTGTTGACCCACTCATGACAGGATCACAGTGGAGCGGATTTGGAATTCTATTAGTATTACCTCTGGAGGGAGGGAGAAAGTCTGGGAGTCATCAGGAAAGCAAATCCATAGCTTCTATCCATCAGCCAATTACAGCTGTTAAAGTGCTATTAGATGGATATTGACAATGAGAGAGGGGTGGGTGGAGGAGAGAGGGAAGGAGTGAAGATGGAAGGAAGGAGAGATGGAAAGGGTTAGGAGAGGAGATGAGAAGAGGAAAGAGAGCCGGAGGGGAGGGAAGGAGAGGAGTGGAGCGAGGGGTAGGGTGAATGAGAGACAGAATGATAGAGGGACAAAATTAAGAGAGGAGGGGAATGGAGGAGTGAAAGAGGGAGATGGAGAATTATAGAGGGGACAAACGTGAGAGGAAGTGTGGGGAGAAGGCCAAATGAGATGAGTGAGTGACAGATGAGATGAGTGAGAAAAAGAGAGATATGGAAATAAAATGTGATTATGAGATAAGCATTACTACCTTTATGATTGTCAGATTTTAAATACATTTATAATAGATTGAGGTTTATTAAAAACAACTAAAAGACACACTAGTGTAATTGTTCAATAGTATTGAGGCCAGTCCACTGTAAGATAAAGTCTATATGGAACAGTGTTGCACAGAAAGTAACCCCTCTGCTCTTTACAGTCAATACACATCACACAGAAAAAAACACTGTTCATATGAACTATTCCAATACAGAGTCAAATTCACAGCGAGTAGAGAGGGGAAAATATGGAAGGAAGGAGAGAGAAAGAGAGAGAGAGAGAGAGAGAGAGAGAGAGAGAGAGAGAGAGAGGGAGAGAGAGAGAAACTAAAAAATGTAATGAATTTATGCCTGGCTGGCAGATCTTTATAAGTTATTGGAAAAATAGCTGGGCTCTGTATTGACATAGCTGGGTAAGAATCAATACATTGAGAAGGAGCAATACATTTTAATTTAAAAATGCTCAAACTTCAGCAGCAAATCCATGCAGCTCAGCTCAGCCCCTGCCACACACACACGCACACTCACACACACGTGGACTTGCCTGGGCGACTACTAGATCAGAATCCCATCTGGCCCTGCACACTGTCGCTTTGTATGGACTCCATATGAACTGCGGGGCAGAGGAGTAGAGTGTGGGGGGACTACAAAAGTACTGTAATATAATGTAAGACTGACAGAGAAGAGGAAATGTCAAATTGCCTGTGTTGACTTCTCCCACTAATCAGTCTCTCACTGGGATAATCAGTGGTCTGTGATAGACAGACAACATTTAGCAGTGTTCAACAGCACATGAATGCAGCTCAGCCCTTGCTCCACACGTACACACACAGACACGAGTACGTGTACACACACTAAGACAAACACACACGCGCAGACACGCAAGCACGCTTGCACACATACACAAACATGTCTGTCATTGTGAGTGAATGACTTTGAGGTAGCGAACCACAACACACACACAACCCCAACCACAACCACACATAATACCTATGCCACTCAGAGGTGCACAGAGACATGAGGTAAAACAGACGCTGCTATGATCTATTTTTCATCCTGGCTATCAATAACGGTTTAACTGCTTCATAGAGGACAGCTCTCGTCTCTGTATGGGTACTGTTCCCTCCCTCCCTCCTTCCTCCCTCCCTCCCTCCCTCCCTCCCTCCCTCCCTCCCTCCCTCCCTCCCTCAACCCCTACTTTCCGCCTCGGAAGCCTGTGATTCCATGGAACGGGGAACCATCTATAAATCACAAATAAACACATTTCCAGGAAGAGAAGAGGGATTGAGTTAACCTCTTCCTGCAGCCCAGGAAGCGGAGTGAATGTAATGTACTGGATGATATGCATGATGAGCACTGCGTGTGTGTGTGTGTGCATGTGTGTGTGTGTGTGTGTGTGTTTGCGAATGCCTGTGTGCTATGATGTGCCATCCATCCCTGACCAGTGCCTCAGGACATACTTGCCCTGTCTGTCTTATGGGTCAGTTGATCAGCTTGAAGGGAGTCAGAGAGGAGAAAGAGAGAGAGGGAGAAGAGAGAGGGAGAGGAGAGATGTAGCGAGAGAGACAGAGAGAGAGGGGGAGAGAGTATTAATAGCAGTAAGACCATGCATTACTCACATTTAAACTATCTACTAACTCTAGTCTGTCCTACAGATCAACTCCATTACACCAGTAGTCTGTCCTCCGCTGTTGATTCGTCTCAATAAGTAAATTTTCCTGATCAATAATGTGTGTTAATTCCCTCCCATCTCCTCCATCAACACTCATAACTCACGTTGGTCAGCCCCCATCAACTCCTTATAAAAGATTAGGTTAGGCTGATCACAGTCGTTGATGTAAAGTCAGGTTGTATTTTCCTCCTGTTAGTTAAGGGTAGGATATGGGGAGAGTAAGCTGATCATAGTCGTTGATGTAAAGCCAGGTTGTATTTTCCTCCTGTTAGTTAAGGGTAGGATATGGGGAGAGTAAGCTGATCCTGGACATTGTGTCTTGTAGACCTTTCCTACAGTCAATGACCAAAAGTGCCCTCTTTGGCCTCATAGGTGAAAAGTTATTCATATTTTTCATAATTTCAAAAATAATAAAGATAAAAATAAATTAAAAAAATGCAAACATCTGGTGTTTCTATGTCAAACAGTTTTGTTATATTTCAGTCTTCTGTGATGTAAAGTGAGGGGAAAAAGTATTTGATCCCCTGCTGATTTGGTACGTTTGCCCACTTACAAAGAAATGATCAGTCTATGATTTTAATAGTAGGTTTATTTGAACAGTGAGAGACAGAATAACAACAACAAAAATCTAGAAAAACGCATGTAAAAAATGTTATAAAATGATTTGCATTTTAATGAGGGAAATAAGTATTTGACCTCTCCGCAAAATATGACTTAGTACTTGGTGGCAAAACCCTTGTTGGCAATCACAGAGATCAAACGTTTCTTGTGGTAGGCCACCAGGTTTGCACACATCTCAGGAGGGATTTTGTCCCACTCCTCTTTGCAGATCTTCTCCAAGTCATTAAGGTTTCGAGGCTGACGTTTGGCAAGTCGAACCTTCTGCTCCCTCCACAGATTTTCTATGGCATTAAGGTCTGGAGACTGGCTAGGCCACTCCAGGACCTTAATGTGCTTCTTTTTGAGCCACTCCTTTGTTGCCTTGGCCGTGTGTTTTGGGTCATTGTCATGCTGGAAAACCCATCCACGACCCATTTTCAATACCCTGGCTGAGGGGAGGTTCTCACCCAAGATTTGACGGTACATGGCCCCGTCCATCGTCCCTTTGATGCGGTGAAGTTGTCCTGTCCCCTTAGCAGAAAAACACCCCCAAAGCATAATGTTTCCACCTCCATGTTTGACGGTGGAGATGGTGTTCTTGGGGTCATAGGCAGCATTCCTCCTCCTCCAAACACGGCGAGTTGAGTTGATGCCAAAGAGCTCCATTTTGGTCTCATCTGACCACAACACTTTCACCCAGTTGTCCTATGAATCATTCAGATGTTCATTGGTAAACTTCAGACGGGCATGTATATGTATTCTTGAGCAAGGGGACCTTGCGGACGCTGCAGGATTTCAGTCCTTCACGGCATAGTGTGTTACCAATTGTTTTCTTGGTGACTATGGTCCCAGCTGCCTTGAGATCATTGACAAGATCCTCCTGTGTAGTTCTGGGCTGATTCCTCACCGTTCTCATGATCATTGCAACTCCACGAGGTGAGATCTTGCATGGAGCCCCAGGCCGAGGGATATTGACAGTTCTTTTGTGTTTCTTCCATTTGCGAATAATCGCACCAAATGTTGTCACCTTCTCACCAAGCTGCTTGGCGATGTTCTTGTAGACCATTCCAGCCTTGTGTAGGTCTACAATCTTGTCCCTGACATCCTTGGAGAACTCTTTGGCTGCAATGCGGTCACTCTCCATCTCCACCCCTGAGGTGGAAATGCGATACCCTAGGAAGGAGACGGATTGTTGGAACAACAGGCATCTCTCAGCCTTGACATACAGGTCATGCTCCAACAGGTGACCAAGTACTCTGCGAACCAGGGACACATGCTCGGCGCGTGTAGCGGAGTATATCAAAATGTCATCAATATAGCCACAAGACCCTGCCCGTGCAGGTCCCTGAAAATCTCATCTACAAAGGCTTGGAAGACTGATGGCACATTCATCAACCTGTACGGCATGACGAGGCACTCATAGTGCCCAGAGGTGGTACTGAAAGCCGTCTTCCACTCGTCTCCCTCTCGGATACGCACCAGGTTGTAAGCGCTCCTGAGATCTAATTTGGTGAAGAAGCGCGCCCCGTGGATTGACTATCGCTGTGGCTATGAGCGGTAGCGTGTAACTATACCTCACAGTGATCTGATTCAGACCCTGATAGTCAATACACGGGCGCAGAACTCCCTCCTTCACAAAAAAGAAACTCCAGGAGGCGGGTGAAGTGGAGGACCGAATGTACCCCTGACACAGGGATTCGGAGACATATGTTTCCATAGCTTCCGTCTCCGCCTGTGAGAGGGGATACACATGACTCCTGGAAAGGGTAGCGTCTACCAGGAGATCTATCGCACAATCGCCCCGTCGATGAGGTGGTAATTGAGTTGCCTTCTTTTTGGAGAAGGCGAGAGCCAAATCGGCATATTCAGGGGGAATGCGCACAGTAGAGACCTGGTCTGGACTCTCCACCATAGTAGCACCAACGGAAACCCCTAAACACCTACCTGAGCACTCTCGCAACCACCCCGTGAGAGCGCTCTGTGGCCAAGAAACAGTGGGGTAATGACAAGCTAACCAGGGTAGGCCCAGCACCACGGGAAACACAGGAGAGTCAATGAGGAAGAGATGAATTCTCTCCGTATGACCCCCCTGCATCACCATGCCCAAAGGAGTGGTGACCTCCCTAATCCACCCTGACCCTAATGGTCGACTATCTAAGGCGTGAACTGTGAAAGGTACATCCACGGGAACAATGGGGATCCCTAAACTATGGGCTAAAGCTCTGTCAATAAAATTCCCAACCGCACCTGAATTGACGAGCGCCTTATGCTGGGAATGTAGGGAAAACTCAGGGAAAGTGACAAACACAAACATATGTGCAACAGAGGGTGAGAATGGTGCTGGCTCACCTGGGGTGATGCCAGAGCGCCCTGCCTGCTGCCTCGATCCCCCAGAGGAACCAACCCGGCACCGACCGGCAGTGTGACCTCTGCGGCCACAGATGGTGCACGAGCGGGAACCCCCTCCGGTCTCCCTGCCCACCGCCCCTCCCAGCTCCATGGGTATCGGAGAAGGGGTGCGGGAGGATGGACCCACCGGACCCCGATCAGAACATCCGCGGGTAGCCAGCAGGTTGTCCAGCCGGATGGACAAGTCCACCAGCTAATCGAACGTTAGGGTGGTGTCTCTGCAGGTCAACTCCCGACGGACGTCCTCGTGCAGACTGCAGCGGTAATGTCGATCAGGGCCCTGTCGCTACATCCCGCGTCGGCAGCCAGGGTCCTAAACTCCAGGGCGAACTCCTGGGTGCTCCACAGCTCCTAACCTCAGATGGAAGAGGCACTCACCCGCCGCTCTACCTTCGGGCGGGTGGTCGAAGACTGCCCGGAAACGGCGGGTGAACTCCTCAAACTGGTCCAACGCCGCATCTCCCTCTCTCCACACGGCATTGGTCCACTCCAGGGCTTTCCCGGTGAGGCATGAGACGAGGGCGGACACCCGCTCACGGCCCGATGAGCCGTGTGGACGGTGGCCAGTGTCGTGTCTTTGGCTATGCCGGATTAAGTGATATGACATGCTAACTTATAAAATTATTTCTCTGTAATTAATATTACCTGATTAAGCTAATCATGTAAATGTAATTAACTAGAAAGTCGGGGCACCACAGAAGAACGTTTATAGAGCCGTTATCTTCCGAATAAACTCTTAAAATACTTTGTAATATTTTACATCGATAGCAGTCAATATTAACCCTTGTCTTATTTTCAGTCTCAAAATGAAAGTTGTAAATTCTTGGCTATCTTCACGAACCCTGGCTAACAAGTTGAATCAGCAATACAAAATTGGGTTTAATTATTTATTTACTAAATACCTAAACTAATCACACAGAATTACATATACACAGAATACAAATGATATCATACAGAAAACGTCCCTGGTGGACGGAACCTGTATCATGGCTGGTTACACAAAGGAAAGGGGGTTGGGCTTGAATGAAAGAGCGGGAAGATTTAGGAACAGAGAAACAGCAGCTAGGCTATCGTAAATACATTATCTTATGCATTCTAAATTACCGCCCATTTGGAAAAGGAAAATGCAATAAATATTTACTCTGAGCTGTGCTTCGGTAGATTGGTCGTAGATGCTGGCCGGGTTGGCCAACAGATCTTCCTGTAAACTCTTAAGAATGTCTCTGGTGGTAAATTGGATACGTGGTGGTATCTTCGTCCGTCTGTTAGACTGGATCCGTCGTCCGTCCTTTCCTAGCCCACGTCTACAGCGGCTAGGAAGTATCACTTCTGTAGTGAATAAGCTCAAAGTTCATACCATTCGCCACCAAAGCTCACGCCGAGGTTGGCTTAGTTCTGTACTTGACATGTGTGTCCTTCTAACGTAGAGGCTGCAGACCTCCCGTACTGGAACAACCTGGTTATCTTTTCGTCAAAGGCTTATATAGTGGAGAGGGGGGAAGGACGTGTTTCATCGTTTATAACCCCTCCTCTTCACAGGGGTGGGCCACTGATCAAGCAGGGCACTTTCCTTATGAAAACCCAAATCTCTCATTTGGAAGCTAAAATTACATTTAATCTCCTAACAAACAATTTCAATATCAAACATTTCAATTGCATAACAATTCCATGTTACTCTGATAACTAGAGAGTGTATACTTTCTCAGGTACAGTTTATGTCGTCCTGTCATCAATCATAATGTCTCAGATGACAAGCGAACTGACATACATACTCATTACGTTATCAAGCATATTTCCAACTGGTTTTATTACCAAAATATGGTTCCTTTCCCCATTTGTTTGATGTTCCCAGACTCTCTATATTTAACAGGACAGCAGTCCTTCAGTAGGGTCAGTAAGAGAGGGGAAGGGAGAAAGGTATTTATGGGGGGGGGGTCATAAACCTTACCCACAGGCCAACATCATGACACCAGGTATAGCTCCAGTTGAAGCAAGAACCCCTGGCAGTTCGCAGCCTCTCTGTCGTACTAATGGGGCAGGGAGAGACAAATCCCACTGGAACCAGGTGGAAAAGGGGCACTCAGAGAAGACCCCGGTTGTGCTGGTGGAGGCGCTGGAAGAACTCCCTGTCTCTCCGAGCGGTTCATATTCTGGACAACGCGGTCCATGGCGATGCCAAGATGGTGAAGCATTGCTGTGTGCTCCTGGACGCGCTCCTCCACCTCTATAACCGGGGTACCTGCTCCTGCTGACTCCATACTGGGTCGGTGATTCTGTAGGGTGCATGCTGGTGGCAGGGAAGTCAGGTGCAGGAGATCGAACTTGATATAAAACGGAGCAGTTTTTTAAGTGCTAAACCTCCGAAAACCAAAATATACAAAATAATACACGTGGGTACAAAACCCGTCGCACAACAGAACATATCTTGCACAAAGCTTACAAACAAACAATCACTGACAAGGACAATGAGGGGGAACCGAGGGTTAAATACACAACATGTAATGCATGGGATTGGAACCAGGTGTGATACAAGACAAGACAAAACCAAAGGAAAATGAAAAGAGGATCAGCGATGGCTAGAAGGTCGGCGACTTCGACGGCCAAACGCCGCCCGAACAAGGAGAGGGACTAACTTCGGCGGAAGTCGTGACACCTGAAGTCCTCACTGCTGCTTTTCTCTCTGTCTCTCTTTTTCTCTTAGAAAAATAGTCTTTGTGTCTGTGCTTGTCTCTGTCTTTTGTTTCTAGGTAGATGGCTATAGTAGCCACAGTATTTGAT
This sequence comes from Salmo salar, assembly GCF_965601325.2. Lineage (NCBI taxonomy): Eukaryota > Metazoa > Chordata > Actinopteri > Salmoniformes > Salmonidae > Salmo > Salmo salar. The sequence continues at coordinate 18,832,456 of NC_138291.1, read as the reverse complement.
ACTTCAGGATTTGGTCAATGAGGCACTTGATCTACTTCCTAGCACAACCATCCATTACGCTAATGTAAGTTAGCATAGGCTCGTGAAACTACCTCTAACTTCCTTCATACTGGACACAGACATACAAATGGTACCCACGAGTTCATCTGACTCTGGGGAAGTAGATAACAGGCCTCAGTGCCCAAATCCCCAAATCCAGAAGTATTTCTTTAAGGAGAATGAGAGGCTCACTTAAAGAAGCTACAAAACTGCTGTTTTTGAGCCACCATTCCCTTCTGCCTAGTTTCCCTGATGTTGCTACGGAATTCAAGCTGTTTTTACCATCTCTGTAACTGTTGCTTCTGCGGAAAGATCCTTTTCTAAACTAAAACTCAAAGAACTATAGAAGCATTAGGCTCTCGTCCTGATATACACTTTTCAACACCAGAGTAAGCTCCACTCATTGCACTGGCGCCGTCATAGCCTTGACCACGACACGTGTCCACCAATATCCCCTTACTTTCAATCAGTTAAATGTTTTATTTTTCAAGGCCTGAGGCACTTTGAGTCACATTCCTAAAGCCCAAGAAACAAAACATTTTGTTGCCTAGTGGGCTCCCGAGTGGAGCAGCAGTCTCTAAGGCACTGCATCTCAGTACTAGAGGCATCACTACAGACACCCTGGTTTGAATCCAGGCTGTAACACAACTGGCCGTGATTGGGAGTCCCATAGGGCAGTGCACAATTGGCCCAGCGTTGCCTGGGTTTGGCCAGTGCAGGCTGTCATTAACTGACTTGCCTACTTAAATAAAGGTTACATTTAAAATATAGAAACTAAAAAGGTTAATGAATTACTTTTTGGAGGGTTACTGTCAAAATGATGTATACAAGAAAAAATGTTTACATCGATTACAGGCGTATGGGCCCACAGAGCCTTTCCACAGAGGGCTCTAAATGGAACCAAAAAAGGGTTCTACCAGGAAGCAAAAAGGGTTGTATCTAGAACCAAAAAGGGTTCTCATATGGGGACAGCCAAATAACTATTTTGGAACCCTTTTTCTAAGAATGTAGTGGTGTTATTTATTTGTAGGTAAACTGGTAGCATCAGTAATTAAGGACTTAGACGAAGCGGGCCAACATCTGTTTTCTTCCTGCACAATTAGCATAATTAATTAACGTTAATCAATCCAAACAAATTATTATTCAACACCTAGAATAAATCACGGGTCATCTCTCTCTCTCACCACTGGCCCAGTCTGCTGAAAACAGGCTCATTGATCAACAGCAAATGAGACAACACACCGCAATGAGACATATTGTATTCCTGCATCTGAAGCACACCCCGATCATTAGTCAGATAAAACAGATGGATAGAGGGATAAAGCCAGAACTCCTCTCCTCCTTTTCCACTCTTCTCTGTCTGTCCCTCGCCTAGTCATAAACACAGTTTTAAGTGATAGAACTGCTAAATATGCTAATGGTAAGAGAGTGGAGAAAAGGTGAAAAAATACATTTTCCCTGCTAAAAATAAATACTGTTGAATGATCACGTGCACGTGAGCATGTGCATGCACACACTCACCCACATAACCACAAGCACAGTCATACCTAGAAACGTAGATTCCAATGTATGGTGAGGGGTTCATGAAGAGACAAGGAGAGGCTCATGGGGATTCCAGCCCCACACAGGTAGCTATATTGCTGTCAGCTTTCTGCTAGTCAGATGGGTTAACCTGTTGGGGCTAGGGGGCAGTATTTTCACGGCTGGATAAAAAAACCTACCCGATTTCATCTGGTTACTAATCCTACCCAGTAACTAGAATATGCATATACTTATTATATATGGATAGAAAACACCCTAAAGTTTCTAAAACTGTTTGAATGGTGTCTGTGAGTATAACAGAACTCATTTGGCAGGCAAAACCCTGAGACATTTTCTGACAGGAAGTGGATACCTGATGTGTTGAATTACCTTTAAGCCTATGCCATTGAAACACACAGGGGTTGATTAATGTTTTGGCACTTCCTATTGCTTCCACTAGATGTCACCAGCCTTTACAAAGTGTTTTGAGTCTTTTACTGTGAGATCTGACCGAACAAGAGCCATGGAACGGTGATGGCCGATTAGACTCTGGCGCGCGAGTTCATGTTGGGTACCCTCGTTCCAATACATTATAAAAGAGAATGCATTCGTCCACCTTGAATATTATTCATGTTCTGGTTAAAAAAGGCACTAATGATTTATGCTATACAACGTTTGACATGTTTGAACGAACGTAAATATATTTTTTCCCCTCGTTCATGACGAGAAGTCCGGCTGGCTTAGATCATGTGCTAACAACACGGAGCTTTTTGGATATAAATGATGAGCTTTTTTGAACAAAACTATATTCGTTATGGACCTGGGATTCCTGGAAGTGACATCTGATGAAGAGAATCAAAGGTAATGGATTATTTACATAGTATTTTCGATTTTAGATCTCTCCAACATGGCCGTTTGTCTGTATAGCAAAGCATATTTTTCTGGGCGCAGTGCTCAGATTATTGCAAAGTGTGATTTCCCAGTAAGGTTATTTTTAAATCTGGCAAGTTGATTGCGTTCAAGAGATGTAAATCTATAATTCTTTAACCTGTTTGGGCTAGGGGGCAGTATTGAGAATTTTGGAAAAAATATGTGCCCATTTTTAACTGCTTCCTACACCAACTTAGAAGCTAGAATATGCATATTATTGTTCAGGTTTGGATAGAAAACACCCTAAAGTTTCTAAAACTGTTTGAATGGTGTCTGTGAGTATAACAGAACTCCTATGGCAGGCAAAAACCTGACAAGGTTTCATGCAGGAAGTGGCCTGTCTGACAAGGAGTCGTGCGTCTTGCATCTGTTTATTGAAGAGTAAGGATCTTAGCTGTAACGTGACAATTCCCAGGGCTCCAATAGGCTCTCAGAAGCCGGGAAAATCATGAAGGTTGACGAGGCAGCCTCAGGCTGAAACAGATTATCACCTTATTCAAGTGTCCCATTAGGTGACAATGGAATGAGGCGCGTGCGCGATTAGCCCCCATGGAGTATTTTAATTCGGCTGTTTAGATTATTGCAGATTCCCGGTCGGAATATTATCGCTTTTCTACGAGATAAATGGCATAAAAATTGGTTTTAAACAGCGGTTGACATGCTTCGAAGTACGGTAATGGAATATTTAGACATTTTTTGTCACGCCATGCGCCATGCGCACGACCGTGGATTACCATTCTGATAGTGTCTAGAACGCACGAACAAAACGACGCTATTTGGATATAACTATGGATTATTTGGGACCAAACCTACATTTGTTATTGAAGTAGAAGTCCTGGGAGTGCATTCTGACGAAGAACAGGAAAGGTAAGAACATTTTTCTTATAGGAAATGTGATTATGGTGAAGGCTAATCTTGCCGGGTGTCTAAATAGCTAGCCGTGATGGCTGGGCTATGTACTTAGAATATTGCAAAATGTGCTTCATCCGAATAGCTATTTTAAAATCGGACATATCGAGTGCATAGAGGAGTAATGTATCTATAATTCTTAAAATAATTGTTATGCTTTTTGTGAACGTTTATCGTGAGTAATTTAGCAAACTGTTAGTAAATTCCCCGGAAGTTGGCGGGGGGTATGCTTTTTCTGAACGTCACATGCTAATGTAAAAAGCTGTTTTTTGATATAAATATGAACTTGATTGAACAGACATGCATGTATTGTATAACATAATGTCCTAGGTGTGTCATCTGATGAAGATCATAAAAGGTTAGTGCTGCATTTAGCTGTGGTTTGGGTTTTTGGTGACATTATATGCTAGCTTGAAAAATGGGTGTCTGATTATTTCTGGCTGGGCACTCTCCTGACATAATCTAATGTTTTGCTTTCGTTGTAAAGCCTTTTTGAAATCGGACAGTGTGGTTAGATAAACGAGAGTCTTGTCTTTAAATAGCTGTAAAATAGTCATATGTTTGAGAAATTAGAAGTAATAGTATTTCAAACGATTCAAAAATCGCGCCACTGGATTAGACTGGCTGTTACGTAGGTGGGACGAATTCGTCCCGCCTAGCCCATAGAGGTTAAATGACAATATAATATTTTACCAATGTTTTCTAATTTTAATTATTTAATTTGTGGTGCTGACTTGACTGCCGGTTATTGGAGGGAAACGATTTCCTCAACATCAATGCCATAGTAAAACGCTGTTTTTGGATATAAATATGAACTTGATAGAACTAAAAATGCATGCATTGTCTAACATAATGTCCTAGGAGTGTCATCTGATGGAGATTGTAAAAGGTTAGTGCATCATTTTAGCTGGTTTTATGGTTTTGGTGACGCCCGTCTTTGAATTGACAAAACATTACACACAGCTATTGTCAATGTACTCTCCTAACATAATCTAACTTTATGCTTTCGCCGTAAAACCTTTTTGAAATCGGACAACGTGGTTAGATTAAGGAGATGTTTATCTTTCAAAGGGTGTAAGATAGTTGTATGTTTGAAAAATTTGAATTTTGACATTTATTTGGTTTCAAATTTGCCGCTCTTGAAATGCACCTGCTGTTGATAGGGTGCACCACGGGTGGCACGCTAGCGTCCCACATAGCCCCAAGAAGTTAATCACAGAGGCAAGGGGAAAAGTGATATTGTCACGCCCTGACCATAGAGAGCCCTTGGTTCTCTATGGTGTAGTAGGTCGGGGTGTGACTAGGGGGTGTTCTAGTTCATTATTTCTATGTTGGTGTTTTGTATGGTTCCCAATTAGAGGCAGCTGGTAATCGTTACCTCTAATTGGGGATAATATTACGTTTGCCTTTTTCCCCACGTAGTCACGTAGTGTTGCTTGTTTATTGTTTTGGTTGAAGAAGTTTCACTTTAAATAAATGTGGAACTCACAAAACGCTGCGCCTTGGTCAGTCTCTTATCAGCACCGTGACAACTATCTGCTCCACACACTGACACGTTTATTGATTATTTTTATACCCCGCACGCCACCATGACACTCTTTTCACTATTAAAACGTGTTTAGGATAGGGGGCAGTATTTTCACGGCCAGATGAAAAAACGTACCCGATTTAAACTGGTTACTACTCTTGCCCAGAAATGAGAATATGCATATTATTAGTAGATTTGGATAGAAAACACTCTGAAGTTTCTAAAACTGTTTGAATGGTGTCTGTGAGTATAACAGAACTTATATGGCAGGCAAAAACCTGAGAAATATTCAAGCAGGAAGTGGAAAGTCTGAGAATTGTAGTTCTTCTTTTGATTCTCTATCGAAGCTACAGTGTCTGTGGGGTGACGTTGCACTTCCCAAGGCTTCCACTGGCTGTCTAAAGCCTTTAGAAAGTGGTTTGAGCATTTTCCTGTCACTGGGCAGATAATAGGAGCTCAGTTACTGAGTGGTCATTCAACTGAGACTGCTCTTCTCTGTGTCACGGAGGCTCTCCGCACTGCTAAAGCTAACTCTCTCTCCTCTGCTCTTATCCTTCTAGACCTATCTGCTGCCTTTGATACTGTGAACCATCAGATCCTCCTCTCCACCCTCTCTGAGTTGGGTATCTCCGGCGCAGCTCACTGTTGGATTGCGTCCTACCTGACAGGTTGCTCCTACCAGGTGGCGTGGCGAGAATCTGTCTCTGCACCACGTGCTCTCCCCACTGGTGTCCCCCAGGGCTCAGTTCTAGGCCCTCTCCTATTCTCGTTATACACCAAGTCACTTGGCTCTGTTATATCCTCACATGGTCTCTCCTATCATTGCTACGCAGACGACACACAATTAATCTTCTCCTTTCCCCCTTCTGATAACCAGGTGGCAAATCGCATCTCTGCATGTCTGGCAGACATATCAGTGTGGATGACGGATCACCACCACAAGCTGAATCTCGGCAAGACGGAGCTGCTCTTCCTCCCGGGGAAGGACTGCCCTTTCCATGATCTCGCCATCACGGTGGACAACTCCATTGTGTCCTCCTCCCAGAGTGCTAAGAGCCTCGGCGTGACCCTGGACAACACCCTGTCGTTCTCCGCTAACATCAAGGCGGTGATCCGATCCTGTAGGTTCATGCTATACAACATTCGCAGAGTACGACCCTGCCTTACACAGGAAGCGGCGCAGGTCCTAATCCAGGCACATGTCATCTCCCGTCTGGATTACTGCAACTCCCTGTTGGCGGGGCTCCCTGCCTGTGCCATTAAACCCCTACAACTCATCCAGAACGCCGCAGCCCGTCTGGTGTTCAACCTTCCCAAGTTCTCTCACGTCACCCCGCTCCTCCGCACACTCCACTGGCTTCCAGTTGAAGCTCGCATCTGCTACAAGACCATGGTGCTAGCCTACGGAGCTGTGAGGGGAACGGCACCTCCGTACCTTCAGGCTCCTTCAGGCTGAAGAGGACCGGGGACGCTATGCGGGAACACGGCTGGCAAGGAAGCCTGAGAGGCACCCCCAATAAAAAAAAATTGGGGGGCACACGGGTAGTTTGGCTGGGCCAAGGGTGAGCCCTAAGCCAACTCCCCGTGCTTATTATGGGGAACGTGTGGAGAGGAGAGCGCCGGTGCGCCCAGGATACCCTACGCCTGCTCTACGCACGGCAGCCATCAGGCCTCTGCACAGCCCAGTTCGCCCTGTGCCAGCATTCCGCTCGTGCAGGGCTACTATTACCATCCAGCCAGGACGGGTTGTGCAGGCGGTGCGCTCCAGCAGCAGAGAAAGGGAAAACATTAGAGCAACAGAGACAGGGAAAACAGAGCATCAGAGACAGGGAAAACACTAGGGCAGCAGAGACAGGGAACATATTACAGCAGTAGAGACAGGGAAAACCTTAGTGTAGCAGAGACTGGGAAAACATTAGAACAGCAGAGACAAGGAAAACATTAGAACAGAAGAGACCGGGAACACATTAGTGCAGCAGAGACAGGGAAAACATTAGAGCAGCAGAGACAGGCAAAACATTAGAGCAGCAGAGACAGGCAAAACATTAGAGCAGCAGAGACAGGTAAAACATTAGAACATCAGTGTCATAGTCCGTGTATGTAGGTGGCAGGGAAGTCAGGCGCAGGAGAAAACAGAGTGGTTTAAAAAATGGAATATTTATTTCCAAAAACCAACGTAGAAAAGAATCCGGGTAAAACAATAACCCGTCGCACACCGATATAGAAACAACACGTACATAACAAACAAACAATCACCGACAGAGAAATGAGAGGAATCAGAGGGTTAAATACACAACATATAATTACTGGGAAATGAAACAGGTGTGTAAAGAGACCAGACAAAACGGATCAATGGTGGCTAGAAGGCCGGTGACGTCGACCGCCGAACACCACCCGAACAAGGAGGGGCATCAACTTCAGTAGAAGTCGTGACAATCAGAGACAGGCAAAACATTGGAACAGCAGAGACAAGGAAAACATTAGAACAACAGAGACAGGGAAAACATTAGAGCAGTACATCTAAACCATACATCTAAACCATACTTCTAAACCATACTTCTAAACCATACTTCTAAACCATACATCTAAACTATTTATCTAAACCATACATCTAAACCATACACTTAAACCATACATCTAAACCATACTTCTAAACCATTTGTCTAAACCATACATCTAAACCATACTTCTAAAGCATACTTCTAAACCATACATCTAAAACATACTTCTAAACCATACATCTAAACCATACATCTAAAACATACTTCTAAACCATACATCTAAACCATACTTCTAAACCATACATCTAAACCATACTTCTAAACCATTTATCTAAACCTTACTTCTAAACCATACATCTAAACCATAGTTCTAAAACGTGCATTTAAACCATACTTCTAAACCATACATCTAAACCATATTTCTAAACCATACATCTAAACCATACTTCTAAACCATACATCTAAACCATACTTCTAAACCGTGCATCTAAACCATACTTCTAAACCATATATCTAAAACATATTTCTAAACCATACATCTAAACCATACTTCTAAACCATACTTCTAAACCATACATCTAAACCATACTTCTAAACCATACTTCTAAACCATACATCTAAACTATTTATCTAAACCATACATCTAAACCGTACACTTAAACCATACATCTAAACCATACTTCTAAACCATTTATCTAAACCATACATCTAAACCATACTACTAAAGCATACTTCTAAACCATACATCTAAAACATACTTCTAAACCATACATCTAAACCATACATCTAAAACATACTTCTAAACCATACATCTAAACCATACTTCTAAACCATACATCTAAACCATACTTCTAAACCATTTATCTAAACCTTACTTCTAAACCATACATCTGAACCATACTTCTAAAACGTGCATCTAAACCATACTTCTAAACCATACATCTAAACCATATTTCTAAACCATACATCTAAACCATACTTCTAAACCATACATCTAAACCATACTTCTAAACCGTGCATCTAAACCATACTTCTAAACCATATATCTAAAACATATTTCTAAACCATACATCTAAACCATACTTCTAAACCATACTTCTAAACCATATATCTAAACCATACTTCTAAACCATACATCTAAACCATACATCTAAACCATACATCTTAACCATACTTCTAAACCATACATCTAAACCATACTTCTAAACCATACATCTAAACCATTTATCTAAACCATACATCTAAATCATACTTCTAAACCATTTATCTAAACCATACATCTAAACCATACTTCTAAACCATACATCTAAACCATGCTTCTAAACCATGTATCTAAACCATACATCTAAACCATACATCTAAACTATACTTCTAAACCATACATCTAAACCATAATTCTAAACCATACATCTAAACCATACATCTAAACCATACTTCTAAACCATACATCTAAATCATACTTCTAAACTGTATATCTAAACCATACTTCTAAACCATACATCTAAACTCTACTTCTAAACCATACATCTAAATCATACATCTAAATCATAAATCTTAATCATACTTCTAAACCATACTTCTAAACCGTGCATCTAAACCATACTTCTAAAACATACATCTAAAACATATTTCTAAACCATACATCTAAACCATACTTTTAAACCATACTTCTAAAGCATACTTCTAAACCGTGCATCTAAACCATACTTCTAAACCATACATCTAAAACATATTTCTAAACCATACATCTAAACCATACATCTAAACCATACATCAAACCATACTTCTAAGCCATACATCTAAACCATACATCTAAACCATACATCTTAACCATACTTCTAAACCATACATCTAAACCATACATCTAAACCATACTTCTAAACCATACATCTAAACCATACTTCTAAACCGTGCATCTAAACCATACTTCTAAACCATACATCTAAAACATATTTCTAAACCATACATCTAAACCATACTTCTAAACCATACTTCTAAACCATACATCTAAACCATACATCAAACCATTCTTCTAAACCCTACATCTAAACCATACATCTAAACCATACATCTAAACCATACTTCTAAACCATACATCTAAACCATACTTCTAAACCATTTATCTAAACCATACATCTAAACCATACTTCTAAACCATACATCTAAACCATACTTCTAAACCATGTATCTAAACCATACATCTAAACCATACATCTAAACTATACTTCTAAACCATACATCTAAAACATAATTCTAAACCATACATCTAAACCATACATCTAAACCATACTTCTAAACCATACATCTAAACCATACATCTAAACCATACTTCTAAACCATACTTCTAAACCATACTTCTAAACCATACTTCTAAACCGTGCATCTAAACCATACTTCTAAACCATACATCTAAAACATATTTCTAAACCATACATCTAAACCATACTTCTAAACCATACTTCTAAACCATACATCTAAACCATACATCAAACCATTCTTCTAAACCCTACATCTAAACCATACATCTAAACCATACATCTAAACCATACTTCTAAACCATACATCTAAACCATACTTCTAAACCATTTATCTAAACCATACATCTAAACCATACTTCTAAACCATACATCTAAACCATACTTCTAAACCATGTATCTAAACCATACATCTAAACCATACATCTAAACTATACTTCTAAACCATACATCTAAAACATAATTCTAAACCATACATCTAAACCATACATCTAAACCATACTTCTAAACCATACATCTAAACCATACATCTAAACCATACTTCTAAACCATACTTCTAAACCATACTTCTAAACCATACTTCTAAACCATACATCTAAACTATTTATCTAAACCATACATCTAAACCATACACTTAAACCATACATCTAAACCATACTTCTAAACCATTTGTCTAAACCATACATCTAAACCATACTTCTAAAGCATACTTCTAAACCATACTTCTAAACCATACATCTAAACCATACTTCTAAACCATTTATCTAAACCTTACTTCTAAACCATACATCTAAACCATACTTCTAAAACGTGCATTTAAACCATACTTCTAAACCATACATCTAAACCATATTTCTAAACCATACATCTAAACCATACTTCTAAACCATACATCTAAACCATACTTCTAAACCGTGCATCTAAACCATACTTCTAAACCATATATCTAAAACATATTTCTAAACCATACATCTAAACCATACTTCTAAACCATACTTCTAAACCATACATCTAAACCATACTTCTAAACCATACTTCTAAACCATACATCTAAACTATTTATCTAAACCATACATCTAAACCGTACACTTAAACCATACATCTAAACCATACTTCTAAACCATTTATCTAAACCATACATCTAAACCATACTACTAAAGCATACTTCTAAACCATACATCTAAAACATACTTCTAAACCATACATCTAAACCATACATCTAAAACATACTTCTAAACCATACATCTAAACCATACTTCTAAACCATACATCTAAACCATACTTCTAAACCATTTATCTAAACCTTACTTCTAAACCATACATCTGAACCATACTTCTAAAACGTGCATCTAAACCATACTTCTAAACCATACATCTAAACCATATTTCTAAACCATACATCTAAACCATACTTCTAAACCATACATCTAAACCATACTTCTAAACCGTGCATCTAAACCATACTTCTAAACCATATATCTAAAACATATTTCTAAACCATACATCTAAACCATACTTCTAAACCATACTTCTAAACCATATATCTAAACCATACTTCTAAACCATACATCTAAACCATACATCTAAACCATACATCTTAACCATACTTCTAAACCATACATCTAAACCATACTTCTAAACCATACATCTAAACCATTTATCTAAACCATACATCTAAATCATACTTCTAAACCATTTATCTAAACCATACATCTAAACCATACTTCTAAACCATACATCTAAACCATGCTTCTAAACCATGTATCTAAACCATACATCTAAACCATACATCTAAACTATACTTCTAAACCATACATCTAAACCATAATTCTAAACCATACATCTAAACCATACATCTAAACCATACTTCTAAAACATACATCTAAATCATACTTCTAAACTGTATATCTAAACCATACTTCTAAACCATACATCTAAACTCTACTTCTAAACCATACATCTAAATCATACATCTAAATCATAAATCTTAATCATACTTCTAAACCATACTTCTAAACCGTGCATCTAAACCATACTTCTAAAACATACATCTAAAACATATTTCTAAACCATACATCTAAACCATACTTTTAAACCATACTTCTAAAGCATACTTCTAAACCGTGCATCTAAACCATACTTCTAAACCATACATCTAAAACATATTTCTAAACCATACATCTAAACCATACATCTAAACCATACATCAAACCATACTTCTAAGCCATACATCTAAACCATACATCTAAACCATACATCTTAACCATACTTCTAAACCATACATCTAAACCATACATCTAAACCATACTTCTAAACCATACATCTAAACCATACTTCTAAACCGTGCATCTAAACCATACTTCTAAACCATACATCTAAAACATATTTCTAAACCATACATCTAAACCATACTTCTAAACCATACTTCTAAACCATACATCTAAACCATACATCAAACCATTCTTCTAAACCCTACATCTAAACCATACATCTAAACCATACATCTAAACCATACTTCTAAACCATACATCTAAACCATACTTCTAAACCATTTATCTAAACCATACATCTAAACCATACTTCTAAACCATACATCTAAACCATACTTCTAAACCATGTATCTAAACCATACATCTAAACCATACATCTAAACTATACTTCTAAACCATACATCTAAAACATAATTCTAAACCATACATCTAAACCATACATCTAAACCATACTTCTAAACCATACATCTAAACCATACATCTAAACCATACTTCTAAACCATACTTCTAAACCATACTTCTAAACCATACTTCTAAACCATACATCTAAACTATTTATCTAAACCATACATCTAAACCATACACTTAAACCATACATCTAAACCATACTTCTAAACCATTTGTCTAAACCATACATCTAAACCATACTTCTAAAGCATACTTCTAAACCATACATCTAAAACATACTTCTAAACCATACATCTAAACCATACATCTAAAACATACTTCTAAACCATACATCTAAACCATACTTCTAAACCATACATCTAAACCATACTTCTAAACCATTTATCTAAACCTTACTTCTAAACCATACATCTAAACCATACTTCTAAAACGTGCATTTAAACCATACTTCTAAACCATACATCTAAACCATATTTCTAAACCATACATCTAAACCATACTTCTAAACCATACATCTAAACCATACTTCTAAACCGTGCATCTAAACCATACTTCTAAACCATATATCTAAAACATATTTCTAAACCATACATCTAAACCATACTTCTAAACCATACTTCTAAACCATACATCTAAACCATACTTCTAAACCATACTTCTAAACCATACATCTAAACTATTTATCTAAACCATACATCTAAACCGTACACTTAAACCATACATCTAAACCATACTTCTAAACCATTTATCTAAACCATACATCTAAACCATACTACTAAAGCATACTTCTAAACCATACATCTAAAACATACTTCTAAACCATACATCTAAACCATACATCTAAAACATACTTCTAAACCATACATCTAAACCATACATCTAAAACATACTTCTAAACCATACATCTAAACCATACATCTAAAACATACTTCTAAACCATACATCTAAACCATACTTCTAAACCATACATCTAAACCATACTTCTAAACCATTTATCTAAACCTTACTTCTAAACCATACATCTGAACCATACTTCTAAAACGTGCATCTAAACCATACTTCTAAACCATACATCTAAACCATATTTCTAAACCATACATCTAAACCATACTTCTAAACCATACATCTAAACCATACTTCTAAACCGTGCATCTAAACCATACTTCTAAACCATATATCTAAAACATATTTCTAAACCATACATCTAAACCATACTTCTAAACCATACTTCTAAACCATATATCTAAACCATACTTCTAAACCATACATCTAAACCATACATCTAAACCATACATCTTAACCATACTTCTAAACCATACATCTAAACCATACTTCTAAACCATACATCTAAACCATTTATCTAAACCATACATCTAAATCATACTTCTAAACCATTTATCTAAACCATACATCTAAACCATACTTCTAAACCATACATCTAAACCATGCTTCTAAACCATGTATCTAAACCATACATCTAAACCATACATCTAAACTATACTTCTAAACCATACATCTAAACCATAATTCTAAACCATACATCTAAACCATACATCTAAACCATACTTCTAAACCATACATCTAAATCATACTTCTAAACTGTATATCTAAACCATACTTCTAAACCATACATCTAAACTCTACTTCTAAACCATACATCTAAATCATACATCTAAATCATAAATCTTAATCATACTTCTAAACCATACTTCTAAACCGTGCATCTAAACCATACTTCTAAAACATACATCTAAAACATATTTCTAAACCATACATCTAAACCATACTTTTAAACCATACTTCTAAAGCATACTTCTAAACCGTGCATCTAAACCATACTTCTAAACCATACATCTAAAACATATTTCTAAACCATACATCTAAACCATACATCTAAACCATACATCAAACCATACTTCTAAGCCATACATCTAAACCATACATCTAAACCATACATCTTAACCATACTTCTAAACCATACATCTAAACCATACATCTAAACCATACTTCTAAACCATACATCTAAACCATACTTCTAAACCGTGCATCTAAACCATACTTCTAAACCATACATCTAAAACATATTTCTAAACCATACATCTAAACCATACTTCTAAACCATACTTCTAAACCATACATCTAAACCATACATCAAACCATTCTTCTAAACCCTACATCTAAACCATACATCTAAACCATACATCTAAACCATACTTCTAAACCATACATCTAAACCATACTTCTAAACCATTTATCTAAACCATACATCTAAACCATACTTCTAAACCATACATCTAAACCATACTTCTAAACCATGTATCTAAACCATACATCTAAACCATACATCTAAACTATACTTCTAAACCATACATCTAAAACATAATTCTAAACCATACATCTAAACCATACATCTAAACCATACTTCTAAACCATACATCTAAACCATACTTCTAAACCATACTTCTAAACCATACATCTAAACCATACTTCTAAACCATTTATCTAAACCATACATCTAAACCATACTTCTAAACCATACATCTAAACCATACTTCTAAACCATTTATCTAAACCTTACTTCTAAACCATACATCT
>NC_138291.1:18502500-18812500 GCF_965601325.2 Salmo salar | reverse complement strand
CACACAACCTTCTGATTGAGAGTCATGGGATTACTCTAACCCACCACCTCATCCACCTCATCCACAACACCCTAGCAAAACCAAAGCCTACTTGATGGCAATAGCACTCACTGTTGCCCCTAGTGGCCTGTTTTGGAGGCATTTCACAATGTATACAGGACATGGATCTAATTTTGACTTCAATGTTGAACAGCCTGACTGAGGATGAAGGAGAGGAAGGAGGGTCAGTGGAGACTGGAGGGACGGACCCCATGCATTTCTCTCTCCTCTCCTATCATCTTATCCCCTGCCCTCCTCTCTCCTCTCCTCTCCTCCCATCCCCTGCCCTCCTCTCTCCTCTCCTCTCCTCCCATCCCCTGCCCTCCTCTCTCCTCTCCTCTCATCCCGTCCCCTGCCCTCCTCTCTCCTCTCCTCTCATCCCGTCCCCTGCCCTCCTCTCTTCTCTTTTCCTCTCTCCTCTCCTCTCCTCTCCTCCCATCCCCTGCCCTCCTCTCTTCTCTCCTTTCATCCCATCCCATGCCCTCCTCTCTTCTCCTTTCTCCTCTCATCCGATCCCATGTTCTCCTCTCTCCTCTCCTTTCATCCCATCCAATGCCCTCCTCTCTTCTCCTCTCTCCTCTCATCCCATCCCATGCCCTCCTCTCTTCTCCTCTCTTCTCTCCTCCCATCCCATCCCATGTCGTCCTCTCTTCTCCTCTCTCCTCCCCTCTCATCCCATCCCATGCCCTCCTCTCTTTTCCTCTCTCCTCCCATCCCATCCCCTGCCCTCCTCTCTTCTCCTCCCATCCCATCCCCTGCCCTCCTCTCTTCTCCTCCCATCCCATCTCCTGTCCTCCTCTGTTTTCTCTCCTCCCCTCTCATCCCATCCCATGCCCTCCTCTCTTCTCCTCTCTCCTCCCCTCTCATCCCATCCCCTGCCCTCCTCTCTTCTCCTCTCTCCTCCCCTCTCATCCCATCCCATGCCAACTTCTCTTCTCCCCTCTCCTCTCCTCTTATCCCATCCATGCCCTCCTCTCTTCTCCTCTATTCTCTCCTCCCATCCCATCCCCTGCCCTCCTCTCTTCTATCTCCACTCCTCACATCCCATCCACTGTCCTCCTCTCTTCTCTCTCCTCTCCTCTAATCCCATCCCCTGCCCTCCTCTCTTCTCCTCTCTCCTCTCCTCTCCTCTCCTCTCATCCCATCCCATCCCATCCTATGCCCTCCTCTCTTTTCCTCTCTCCACTCCTCCCATCCCATCCATCCCCTGCCCTCCTCTCTTCTCCTCTCTCCTCTCCTCTCCTCTCCTCTCATCCCATCCCATCCTATGCCCTCCTCTCTTTTCCTCTCTCCACTCCTCCCATCCCATCCATCCCCTGCCCTCCTCTCTTCTCCTCTCTCTTCTCCTCTCATCCCATCCCCTGTCCTCCTCTCTTCTCCTCTCATCCCATCCCCTGCCCTTCTCTCTTCTCCTCTCTCCTCTCATCCCGTCCCCTGCCCTCCTCTCTTCTCCTCTCTCCTCAGTTTAGTTTGATACAGTGAGAGACATGGTGACACAGTGAATGAGTGTCACGGTGCGGCTCCTCAGCTCAGGGAAACCTCAATCAGAAGCCGACTTAGCCTTTCTTCATGACATGAAACGCAGTGACCCCCGAGCTCATATTACTACAACCATGAAAAAGAAAAGAGAGGAAGGGGAGAGAGAAGAGAGGAGAAACGAGAGGACAGGGAGAGAAGAGAAGAGAAGAGAAGAGAAGAGAAGAGAAGAGAAGAGAAGAGAAGAGAAGAGAAGAGAAGAGAAGAGAAGAGAAGAGAAGAGAAGAGAAGAGAAGAGAAAAAAGAGGGAGAAGAGAAGAGAAGAGAAGAGAAGAGAAAAGAGAGGGAGAAGAGAAGAGAAGAGAAGAGAAGAGAATAGAAGAGAAGAGAAGAGAAGAGAAGAGAAAAGAGAGACGGGAGAGAGAAGAGAAGAGAAAAGAGAGACAGGGGAGAGAGAAGAGAAGAGAAAAGAGAGGGAGAAGAGAAGAGAAGAGAAAAGAGAGACAGGGGAGAGAGAAGAGAAGAGATAAGAGAGGGAGGGGAGAGAGAAGAGAAGAGAAAAGAGAGACAGGGGAGAGAGAAGAGAAGAGAAAAGAGAGGGAGGGGAGAGAGAAGAGAAAAGAGAGACGGGAGAGAGAAGAGAAGAGAAAAGAGAGACAGGGGAGAGAGAAGAGAAGAGAAAAGAGAGGGAGGGGAGAGAGAAGAGAAAAGAGAGACGGGAGAGAGAAGAGAAGAGAAAAGAGAGACAGGGGAGAGAGAAGAGAAGAGAAAAGAGAGGGAGGGGAGAGAGAAGAGAAAAGAGAGACAGGGGAGAGAGTGGGAGGAGGTAGAGAAATAATTATGTGTGCGCACACACACACACACACACACACACATACACACAGCAGATAGTGAGTGGGTTGGTGGGGGAGACCGTGTGTGTGTGTGTGTGTGTGTGTGTGTGTGTGTGTATGTGTGTGTGTGTGTGTGTGTGTGTGTGTGTGTGTGTGTGTGTGTGTGTGTGTGTGTGTGTGGTGTGTGTGTGTGTGTGTGCGTGTGTGCGTGTGTGCGTGCGCGTGCGCGTGTGTGTGTGTTGATAAAACTCCCACTGTGTCTGTGGACCCGGCAGCAGCGAATGTCCTTCTGAGTAGGACACACACACATACTGAGTATCATCATCAGACCTGCATGGTGGCGGCCATCTTAATAGATCACACTTGTCTGCACGCACTGCCACAAATAATGATAAAACACCCCTACATTAAACTATTTTACACAATGCCCAATTCATTACCCCCTCCCCCCTCCCTCCATGGGTAAAGGTGAGCTAATAAAAACAAAAATTGTATTTTCCTCCACCGGCATTAGTAGGATGTTAAGGTGAGTGGAAGGGAGGGACGAGAGAGAGAGAGAGAGAGAGAGAGAGAAAGAGAGAGAGAGGAAGAGAGAGAGGAAGAGAGAGAGGAAGCGAGAGAGAGAGAAAGAGAGGGGAAGAGAGAGAGAGAGACAGAGGAAGAGGGAGAGGACGAGAGAGAGGAAGAGAGGAAGAAAGAGAAAGAGAGGAAGAGAAAGAGAGAAAGAGAGAGAGACAGAGGAAGAGGGAGAGGAAGAGAGGACGATAGAGAGAGGGAGGGAGGGCGGGCGGTCGGTGGTGAAATGGTTTTAAATTGGACTAAAAGCATTGGGAAAGAACAGAAAATTAGATGTATAAAGATTTTCAATGAGGTGATCCCTTGGATGTGAGGGATGCCTAGCCACATGAAATAATTTGATGCAGGCAGATGTTTAATAAAGGTAGTCTGGTCCTGGAGAGAGCACTCCATCTGCCACACCCCATGACCCCTGGAACACACAAACGCATGCACACACACCACACGCACACACACACACTCAGGTGGGTTGGTGGGGGACACCATGAGCCTTGGTGTGTGTGTGTGTGTGTGTGTGTGTGTGTGTGTGTGTGTGTGTGTGTGTGTGTGTGTGTGTGTGTGTGTGTGTGTGTGTGTGTGTGTGTGTGTGTGTGTGTGTGTGTGTGTGTGTGTGTGTGTGTGTGTGTGTTGTGTGTGTGCAATGTGTGCAGACAGACAGTCTGGTGGTCTCAATCAGGGCAGAAGTGGGTCACCTGGCGCCGTGTAAACAGCCTGCCTCTCCACTGCCTCTCCAGGTGACACCTCATCAACGTGCGCCAGGAGTGATGGCTTACACCCGTCCGCCTTGTCAAAACAACACTTCCAGGGCAATTACCAGGGTGGCCAGCCCACTGCAGCCCCCGATGGATGGGCCTGGCTGCCATGGGGTCACCCTTCTCCCCATAACTCTACCAGCCAGCCCCGCAGTGGCGGCACAGCAAATTGGTCTGTCCACTTGCTGAGCCCTGTATTATCTATATTACAGGGAGGGATGGAGGGAGGGAAGGAAGGAGGGAGCTGCCGGATGGACACCTTGCCTCTATTGCTAAGGCTGAATATTTTACGTGTAGATGGGGAGTGGAAGGAGGGGTGGAAAGGGGTGAAGAATAAACTGATAACTCTGTGATGCGAGGCAGGGAGCAGGCTGAGAGTTGGCGAGCGCTGACAGTTCAAAAGTCACTCAGACTATCTGCATCCTGGGATCTGTTAGCATTTAAAGAGAGAGAGAGGGAGAGGAGAGGGAGAGTGGGAGAGAGAAACTGAGAGAGAGAGAGAGAGAGAGAGAGAGAGAGAGAGGAAGACAGAGAGGAAGAGAGATATTAAGATAGAGAGAGGAAGAGAGAGAGAGAGAGAGAGAGAGAGATAAGGAAACAACAGATTCAATCCCTTCTCGTCAATTTCCTGAACAAGGTTTCACTGTAGCAGTGAAGGTGTGAACTTGACAGTAGAAAACCTAAACAGTATATTTGACCTCTCAGCTTCCCTATCAAATCAAAAAAATTCAAGCAGTCAACCTAAGAAAATGAACAACCATGACAAATGGTTTGATGAAGAATGCAAAAACCTAAGAAAGAAATTGAGAAACCTATCCAACCAAAACAGAAATCCTAAGTCTACGCCTTCACTATGGTGAATCACTAAAACAATACAGAAATAAACTACGGAAAAAGAAGGAACAGCACGTCAGAAATCAGCTCAATGTAATTGAAGAATCCATAGACTAACCACTTCTGGGAAAATTGGAAAACACTAAACAAACAACAACACAAAGAGTTATCTATCCAAAACAGAGATGTATGGGTAAACCACTTCTCCACTCTTTTTGGCTCTATAACAAAGAACAAACAGCAGAAACATATACATGATCAAATACACATCTTAGAATCAACTATTAAAGACTACCAGAACCCACTGGATTCTCCAATTACATTGAATGAACTACAGGAGAAAATACAAACCCTCCAACCCAAAAAGGCCTGTGGTGTTGATGGTATTCTCAATGAAATGATCAAATATACAGACACAAATTCCAATTGGCTATATTTAAACTCTTTAACAAACAAAACAGAGCAAACTAGAATGCTATTTGGCCCTAAAGAGAGAGTACACAATGGCAGAATATCTTACCACTGTGACTGACCCAAAATTAAGGAAAGCTTTGACTATGTACAGACTCATTGAGCATAGACTTGCTATTGAGAAAGGCCGCCGAAGGCAGACCTGACTCTCATGAGAAGACAGGCTATGTGAAAGCTGCCCACAAAATGAGGTGGAAACTGAGCTGCACTTCCTAACCTCCTGCCAAATGTATGACCATATTAGAGACACATATTTCCCTCAGATTACACAGACCCACAAATAATTTGAAAGCAAATACAATTTATTGGGTGAAATACCACAGTGTGCCATCACAGCAGCAAGATTTGTGACCTGTTGCCACAAGAAAAGGGCAACCAGTGAAGAACAAACACCTTTGAAAGTACAACCCATATTTATGTTTATTTAGAGAGAAAGGGAGAGAGAGGGAGGGCGAGGGAGAGAGCGCGAGAGAGGGAGAGAGATGGAGAGAGACAGAGGAGAGAGAGGGAGAGAGGGAGGGAGAGAGAAAGAGAGAATAGAGAGGGGGAGAGAGAGAAAGAGAGAGAGCAAGAGAGAGAGAGAGAGAGAGAGAGAGAAAGGGAGAGAGAGAGACAGAGGAGAGAGACAGAGGAGAGAGAGGGAGAGAGGGAGGGAGAGAGAGAGAGTGAGTGAAAGAGAGACAGAGAGAGACAGAGAGAGAAAGAGAAAGGCAGAGAGAGAGAGAGAGAGAGAGAGAGAGAGAGAACAACAATACAATACAAAGACAATACAAGTGGCTGCTCCCATCAATGGCTGCTCCCATCAGTGGGTGCTCTGGTCAGTGGGTGCTCTGGTCAGTGGGTGCTCTGGTCAGTGGGTGCGCTTGCAAATAACACATGTCAGTGGTGCACACGTGTTTATTTCCTCTGCTTAATCAACAGCCAAACAGTCCACACCATGCCATAACTTTCCCACCAAGAAGAGACACATGAATGAAAACAGAAACAGCAGTCTCTTCCACATTATCAAGGGAACATGTAAACTCTTGTGCCTTGGTCCAGGGAGCGTGGCTAGGTTGGTCAGGTTACAGAATGAGATTGAACGATTTAAAGAAGAATATTTCACCAGAAACAGGTCATTTACCTCGTGGCCTGCACTTTGTAAGATGCTTAACTACTTCTAACAGACCATGATATAGCTGTTTTTAACTGTTTTTATTTATTTATATATTTCACCTTTATTTAACCAGGTAGGCTAGTTGAGAACAAGTTCTCATTTGCAACTGCGACCTGGCCAAGATAAAGCAAAGCAATTCGACACATACAACAACACAGAGTTACACATGGAATAAACAAACATACAGTCAATAATACAGCAGAACAAAAGAAAACAAAAAGTCTATATACAGTGAGTGCAAATGAGGTAAGTTAAGGCAATAAATAGGCTATGGTGGCGAAGTAATCACACTTGTAGATAACCTGTAACCAGTGGGTTTGGCGACAAGTATGAAGCGAGGGCCAACCAACGAGAACGTACAGGTTGCAATGGTGGGTAGTGTATGGGGATTTGGTGACAAAACGGATGGCACTGTGATAGACTGCATCCAGTTTGTTGAGTAGAGTGTTGGAGGCTATTTTATAGATGACATCTCCGAAGTCGAGGATCGGTAGGATGGTCAGTTTTACGAGGGTATGTTTGGCAGCATGAGTGAAGGATGCTTTGTATAGGAAGCCGATTCTAGATTTCATTTTGGATTGGAGATGCTTAATGTGAGTCTGGAAGGAGAGTTTACAGTCTAACAAGACACCCAGGTATTTGTAGTTGTCCACGTATTCTAAGTCAGAGCCGTTCAGAGTAGTGATGCTGGACGGGCGAGCAGGTGCGGGCAGTGATAGATTGAATAGCATGCATTTAGTTTTACTTGCGTTTAAGAGCAGTTGGAGGCCACGGAAGGAGAGTTGTATGGCATTGAAGCTCGTCTGGAGGTTAGTTAACACAGTGTCCAAAGAGGGGCCAGAAGTATACAGAATGGTGTCGTCTGCGTAGAGGTGGATCAGAGAATCACCAGCAGCAAGAGCAACATCATTGATGTATACAGAGAAGAGAGTCAGCCCGAGAATTGACCCCTGTGGCACACCCATAGAGACTGCCAGAGGTCCGGACAACAGGCCCTCCGATTTGACACACTGAACTCTGTCTGCAAAGTAGTTGGTGAACCAGGTGAGGCAGTCATTTGAGAAACCAAGGCTGTCGAGTCTGCCGATAAGAATGTGGTGATTGACAGAGTCGAAAGCCTTGGCCAGGTCGATGAATACGGCTGCACAGTAATGTCTCTTATCGATGCCGGTTATGATGTCATTTAGGACCTTGAGAGTGGCTGAGGTGCACCCATGACCAGCTCTGAAACCATAGCGGAGCAGGTACGGTGGGATTCGAAATGATCGGTAATCTGTTTGTTAACTTGGCTTTCGAAGACCTTAGAAAGTTGAGAAAGATACCGGTACGTTAATGTTAGTTAGCGGTAACTCAGCTAGCTAGTTGGCAGGGCAGCTTGGCTAACAACAACAACAGTCACATGTGTATATGAACAAACAGCCGACTTGTTTCAACCAGTCATGCTTGTTTTCATACATTTCTGCACGTGCTGTGTCGGTGTGTGTCTGTAGGTTAGCTGAGGAGAACAGACAGAGAGAGAACAAAGCAGGCATCCATTTCCAGGGGATGTAAGGTGCGGGTCTTAACCATAACTCCTTATTTCATCCCTTAAATTAAAATATACTGCTCAAAAAAAGAAAGGGAACACTTAAACAACACAATGTAACTCCAAGTCAATCACACTTCTGTGAAATCAAACTGTCCACTTAGGAAGCAATACTGATTGACAATAAATTTCACATGCTGTTGTGCAAATGGAATAGACAACAGGTGGAAATTATAGGCAATTAGCAAGACACCCCCAATAATGGAGTGGTTTGGCAGGTGGTGACCACAGACCACTTCTCAGTTCTTATGCTTCCTGGCTGATGTTTTGGTCACTTTTGAATGCTGGCGGTGCTTTCACTCTAGTGGTAGCATGAGACGGAATCTACAACCCACACAAGTTGCTCAGGTAGTGCAGCTCATCCAGGATGGCACATCAGTGCGAGCTGTGGCAAGAAGGTTTGCTGTGTCTGTCAGCGTAGTGTCCAGAACATGGAGGCGCTACCAGGAGACAGGCCAGTACATCAGGAGACATGGAGGAGGCCGTAGGAGGGCAACAACCCAGCAGCAGGACCGCTACCTCCGCCAGGACCGCTACCTCAGCAGGAGGAGCACTGCCAGAGCCCTGCAAAATGACCTCCAGCAGGCCACAAATGTGCATGTGTCTGCTTAAACGGTCAGAAACAGACTCCATGAGGGTGGTATGAGGGCCCGACGTCCACAGGTGGGGGTTGTGCTTACAGCCCAACACCGTGCAGGACATTTGGCATTTGCCAGAGAACACCAAGATTGGCAAATTCGCCACTGGCGCCCTGTGCTCTTCACAGATGAAGCAGGTTCACACTGAGCACATGTGACAGACGTGACAGAGTCTGGAGACGCCGTGGAGAACGTTCTGCTGCCTGCAACATCCTCCAGCATGACCGGTTTGGCGGTGGGTCAGTCATGGTGTGGGGTGGCATTTCTTTGGGGGGCCGCACAGCCCTCCATGTGCTCGCCAGAGGTAGCCTGACTGCCATTAGGTACCGAGATGAGATCCTCAGACCCCTTGTGAGACCATATGCTGGTGCGGTTGGCCCTGGGTTCCTCCTAATGCAAGACAATGCTAGACCTCATGTGGCTGGAGTGTCAGCAGTTCCTGCAAGAGGAAGGCATTGATGCTATGGACGGGCCCACCCGTTCCCCAGACCTGAATCCAATTGAGCACATCTGGGACATCATGTCTCGCTCCATCCACCAACGCCACGTTGCACCACAGACTGTCCAGGAGTTGGCGGATGCTTTAGTCCAGGTCTGGGAGGAGATCCCTCAGGAGACCATCCGCCACCTCATCAGGAGCATGCCCAGGCATTGTAGGGAGGTCATACAGGCACGTGGAGGCCACACACACTACTGAGCCTCATTTTGACTTGTTTTAATCTGTTGGGGCTAGGGGGCAGCATTTGCACGTCTGGATAAAAAAAATGTACCCGATTTAATCTGGTTACTAATCCTACCCAGTAACTAGAATATGCATATACTTATTATATATGGATAGAAAACACTCTAAAGTTTCTAAAACTGTTTGAATGGTGTCTGTGAGTATAACAGAACTCATTTGGCAGGCAAAACCCTGAGACATTTTCTGACAGGAAGTGGATACCTGATGTGTTGTATTGACTTTAAACCTATCCCATTGAAAAACACAGGGGCTTAGGAATATTTTGGCACTTCCTATTGCTTCCACTAGATGTCACCAGCCTCTACAAAGTGTTTTGAGTCTTCTGGAGGGAGATCTGACCGAACAAGAGCCATGGAACGATGATGTCCCATTAGACACCTGGCGCGCGAGTTCATGTTGGGTACCCTCATTCCAATACGTTATAAAAGAGTATGCATTCGTCCACCTTGAATATTATTCATGTTCTGGTTAAAAAAGGCCCTAATGATTTATGCTATACAACGTTTGACATGTTTGAACGAACGGAAATATATTTTTTCCCCTCGTTCATGACGAGAAGTCCGGCTGGCTTACATCATGTGCTAACGAGACGGAGATTTTTGGACATAAATGATGAGCTTTTTTGAACAAAACTACATTCGTTATGGACCTGTGATACCTGGAAGTGACATCTGATGAAGAGAATCAAAGGTAATGGATTATTTACATAGTATTTTCGATTTTAGATCTCCCCAACATGACGTCTAGTCTGTATCGCAACGCGTATTTTTCTGGGCGCAGTGCTCAGATTATTGCAAAGTGTGATTTCCCAGTAAGGTTATTTTTAAATCTGGCAAGTTGATTGCGTTCAAGAGATGTAAATCTATAATTCTTTAAATGACAATATAATATTTTACCAATGTTTTCTAATTTTAATTATTTAATTTGTGACGCTGACTTGACTGCCGGTTATTGGAGGGAAACGATTTCCTCAACATCAATGCCATAGTAAAACGCTGTTTTTGGATATAAATATGAACTTGATAGAACTAAAAATGCATGCATTGTCTAACATAATGTCCTAGGAGTGTCATCTGATGGAGATTGTAAAAGGTTAGTGCATCATTTTAGCTGGTTTTATGGTTTTGGTGACCCTGTCTTTGACTTGACAAAACATTACACACAACTCTTGTAAATGTACTGTCCTAACATACTCTAAATTTATGCTTTCGCCGTAAAACCTTTTTGAAATCGTAAAACGTGGTTAGATTAAGGAGATGTTTATCTTTCAAATGGTGTAAAATAGTTGTATTTTTGAAAAATTTGAATTTTGACATTTATTTGGATTCAAATTTGCCGCTCTTGAAATGCACCTGCTGTTGATGGAGTGCACCACGGGTGGCACGCTAGCGTCCCACCTAGCCCCAATAGGTTAAGGACATTACATCAAAGTTGGATCAGCCTGTAGTGTGATTTTCCACTTTAATTTTGAGTGTGACTCCAAATCCAGACCTCCATGGGTTGATAAATTGGATTTCCATTGATTATTTTTGTGTGATTTTGTTGTCAGCACATTCAACTATGTAAAGAAAAAAAGTATTTAATAAGATTATTTCTTTCATTCAGATCTAGGATGTGTTGTTTAAGTGTTCCCTTTATTTTTTTGAGCTGTGTATAATGCAGGCAATTTCAAAGAACGACCACACATAATTTGTAGTATAAAAACACTGCACATGTTCTACACTCCAAATAAAAGCAGACCTACAGCAGAATTACCCCAAAACTAAATGATCACTTTACATTATGAAATGACCCCATCTTCGGTGTAAGAGAGCTGTTCAATTGGCTGAGGGAATAAAGGCCTGTCCCACTCTGTGCCTCGTACTGTGACCCCAACACTATTTTGCAGGGTCAGCAGACAAACTCACATACTGCAAGTTAATTCAGATTACTTTAGTTAATTGATCAATGTGTTAAGTGGCTAATTAGACACAATTTCAGCTTCTTAAGTGCATCTCCCAGGTTACCATATTCCCCCTATAAGCATTGATTTTCTGGGCATATAAATGGGCTTTTGAAAATTGATGGCGTCGTTGAGGCTGGAATTGCAGTAGACTTGCATTTAGAGTATGTTTGATGATGAATACAAATGTCTGCCTGCTCGAGGAGCCATGATCGCTGGACATAATTGAAAAGCCTTAAGTAAAGGTTGCTGTGCACTATATGTGGGGGTGTGGACTAGCTCTTATCGTGACCTTTCAACTCAGTCGAAAAACATATTATTCAATATTTATCTTCCCACAATTTATTCTGCAGATTGTAGATTTCGGCAAGTCCATGTAAAAAGCATATCCCACAACGACTTATGCTTGGTCTTTCAGAACTATTCTTTTTAAATGTTTTTGATAAACTGATAAATGATTTCCTCATTTTTTTTCTTTGTAAAAGAATGTGTCTTATGACCATTTCTCCCAGTCACCTACACAGAAGTGTCACCATTATTCAGACGATATGGTGGGCTTCACAACAAGGGCACATTTCAAACAATGGTGAAGGTACGTTAGTCGCTGAAATGCTATGGATATATTAATTATGTAATGATAGTATACATTAAAATTCTATTGCTATATTCCGAAGCCGTGGCTTCACCTATTACACATTTGGAAGTTCGTATTTAGGAATACAAAGTGTTATGGTATGGAATTGCACCTCGCCTATGGAATGCATAAACAATAAAGGAAAGGAAGGAGAGGTGGAAGGTTTTAGGAAAACATGGCTGTTTTCCAGCGTATTGCCTCCATCTGCTTCTTAATCAAACAGATGGTTGATACAAAACCCCCACTCCTCTCACAAATCATCTTCTCTGTATTGAGTTTGTAAAAAAAATCCCAACAGCTCTTTATCACTCCCTAAATGACTGTTTGGTAAAGCCTAACTGCCAGGCACATTTGGGAAGTGTTCAAGAGCTGAACTCTGGAGATAAACCCTGACTGATTGTAATGTGAAGGACATGGCACCAGACGGACAGCATCTCTGACAAATAACACAGGACTCATTTGAATCTCTCAAAATTACCAAAACACAATTTTAGGACTTAAGACAACATATATTTACATTGCTGAGTTCATCCTGCATTATATAGAGTACATGACTCAAATCCAACACCTGCTGTTTTTCCTCTGAAGTCCCAGCTCTGCATTTAGCCAAAATTCTTCTCGTCTTTCAAGTCTTTGTCTTCTTCCCTGAGTTTTACGTTGCCTCTCTCTTATGTCATTATTAGAGGAGACATGTTTGAGATATGAATTCCTTTCATAACCCTCTCAAGTTTGCTCCTGTAAATGTGCCCCCAGTGGTCTGAGCATAGTGAGACGAGGCGCCAGGCGAGGCGCGAGTTGAGGTGAGCCGTGTGAATATTCTGGCCTTTGGTAGTCTATCCTGTCTGGAGCGTCATTGATTATCAAACACAGCGGAGCGCGCTGAGCCATCATACATCTCAATTAGCTCCCAGCTTGACTACCATACATTTTCTTGGCGTTGTCTGCGTTATGTATTAAGAGAGGAGCCCCGCCCCCTCAATAGAAAGTCTGACTTGTGCCTCTCTCTCTCGCGCTCTCTCTCGCTCTCTCGCCACACACACACACACACACACACACACACACACACACACACACACACACACACACACACACACACACACACACACACACACACACACACACACACACACACACACACACACACACACACACACACACACTCTGTCCCTCTCCCTCCCTCATTCCTCTCTCTCTGTGGTGTCTATGTGACTTGTTAAGTATAATGTCTATAAAGGTCTTTATCTCCGGGCTGCTCAGGACAGATTGGAGAGCCGGGACAAGGTGACGGAGATGTAACGCTGTCTCTCCTTTTGTTCATAGCACACATATTCTGTCATTAAGATGAATTTCTACCACGAGATGTCTGTCAGGTTAAATATCACAATGTCTGTTTTAGCAAATCGTTAGTGCCCTGGTTTCCCAATGTAATCCTCATAAATAGTACGGCACTGCTGTTCCATTTCCATTTCACCACCCCCTTTGTGGTGCCACTGGGCAGAGTAGAAATACTGAATATCCTGGCTAATTCTACTGATATACCCTACAGAAATGAAAGCTAACTTAATGTCATCAATATTATTACGCATTGGATGGACACAATTAGTATCACTTTTCGTCTAGCTTTTAATATACAGGTTTGATTAGTCAATCATATTTATATAAAATAATATAATACCCTTTAACAGAGGCATTGATTTACAACTGGTAAAATCGTATGAAGATATTCTAAATCAGTCAGGAGAGAAGTCAACATCTTAAGATGTATTATTAGCATTTTCAGCTGTGACAAATATCTAATTTAACTTCTTTAAAGTTAACTTTTCTGTTAGCTTCTGCACTAGAGCAGATCTCACTCTGACAGCCTATATCGTCATATATCCCATTTGACCAGTTTAACAGCTCCTACCACACAACCTATAAATCAAAGCTTTTGGATTTGAGTGATGCTTTGGCATTTTTACGTGAGGATATCACATCGAAACCTTATATTTTACAATTCTATCTAGCCACTCTTTTCCACCCAAAGTGAAATTGTTAAAGATCTTTTATAAGCCCACAAAATCCCAGCCTTTATTGAAAAAGGGCATACTACCAGTGAGCTGTTTGGACATTCACTCAAACCCCTGAAATTGATGAAAAGTTTTATGACGGACTGTAATCTAAACCAATAAAGACGTCCGGGCCCAGGGTTTTAGTTAGGGTCGTGTTACGGGCTGCCGATGCAGCCATCTGGGTCTGACCGAGCACCCGAGTTCACAAGGCCAAAGGGTAAAGATCATGTCAGCACTTAGAGGAGAACAGAAGCTTCACAGCAGAATCTACCGCTATATTACTCCTGTAAAATACTGTCATATGTTCAGGAAGCAGAATGGGTGTCAAAATCTGATAAAAAAGGAAGGAAGTGGGGGTTATTGTAAAAAGGGGTCTTGTAAAATGCTTGGGGGTCTTGAAAGGCCCAAGTATTTCATTCAAATTATACGATATTTTGTCCTCAAATGAAACAAATAGGGCCTGTGCTAATGTTTTGGTTTTGTTTATATTCTTTTTTATAAAAAAAATGGACGTAACTACACAATTTTATTTGTGAGTGGGAACATTTATGAGCTTTTCTTCACAGAGGCCCTATTTGCATCACTGTTCCTCTTGGCCAGACGTTGGTGTGTAGAAAGAAAGTTCCAGAAGGTTTGGGTGTTATGTGTATCGTGGCACCTAGATACCGCTATTATACAGTTAGCATACAGGCAAACTCATTCAAATGATGATATATTCTACCCTCAAATGAAACAAATAGGGCCTTTTGCGGATGTTTTGGTTTTGTTTATATACATTTTTTGTTAGAATTTTTTATAATACAATTTTTTTAACTGCACAATTTTAGTTGTGAGTGGGAACATTTAGGAAAGCTGCACAAGTACTTTCTGCAAGACCATTCTATTAAGTCCATTCTGGTGAATGTAGAGTGTACACACTACTACTCATATTTGAGATGTATTCATATTTCTCAACCTTCTCATATCATTGTGTATTTAGGTGTAAACCTGGTAATATCAATACAGTGAATCACCAGCCACCAACTGCTGAGAGGCTCAGAGAAGAAAGGAGACAGTTACCCACACACCAACATTTAGTACAATCATGTTTATTGGGATGCTGATCTAAATAGAAAATGTGACAAAAGTGACCATTTTAAGGGTAGTGTATCCAACCCACTGGTTTAGGTGTGTTATAGGGTAGTAGAGGCACAAAGATTAAAAGGGCCCAGTAAAAAAGCTGCATACACAGGTGTGATAAACTTCTACCGTGTTGTGTTGCTACCATGTTGTTGTCATGATGTGTTGCTACCATGCTGTGTTGTCATGTGTTGCTGCCATGCTATGTTGTTGTCTTAGGTCTCTCTTTATGTATTGTTGTGTTGTCTCTCTTGTCGTGATGTGTGTTTTGTCCTATATTTAGGATATTTATTTGTCCTATATTTATTTTTTTAATCCCAGCCCCCATCCCCGCAGGAGGCCTTTTGCCTTTTGGTAGTCCGTCATTGTAAATAAGAATTTGTTCTTAACTGACTTGCCTAGTTATATAAAGGTTAAATAAAAAACTGAGTATGTTGTGAGTGATAAACTCAGTCACACACAGTGTGTGTGTGTGTGTGTGTGTGTGTGTGTGTGTGTGTGTGTGTGTGTGTGTGTGTGTGTGTGTGTGTGAAGGACATCTCCACCCACCGCCTCTCATTGACCAGGAGAAAAAAAGAACCAATCATCTCTGAATCCTCTTGTTCCGCTTCCCTTTCAATCAATTTCTATTCTATTTGTTTTTTCTTTTTTCCCCTCCGATGTCTTTATCATAGTCTTTCTAACAAAGGCTAATGTATTAGCATGTTAATAGAAAACAGTGTTTACAAGAGGCCCAGAAGTTTTATTAGATTTAGCTGGACAATATGCATCATTGATTTCAGTAGTCAAAAAAGGTCAACAAGAACTTTGAGTTGCGAGCCAGCAATGACTTTGTTTAAAATGATCTATTGACTGCCGATCAATCGCAATTCTCATTTTGGTCTTCGTTTTTTTCTTCTGGCTTGCGTCTTCTAATTGTTATTTTACTTGCTATTGTTTAATCTCCTAATTAGAGTGAAGGACATCCATTCCCCTCTGTTTAGAGACCTGTCCCAGCTTGGTGCGCACTCGGTGTGTATGTGTGTGTCTGTGTGTGTGTGTGTGTGTGTCTGTGTGTCTGTGTCTGTGTCTGTGTCTGTGTCTGTGTCTGTGTCTGTGTCTGTGTCTGTGTCTGTGTCTGTGTCTGTGTCTGTGTCTGCGTCTGCGTCTGTGTCTGCGTCTGTGTCTGTGTGTCTAGTCAAACTGAGATACATGCAGGAACCTCTAAAGCAACAGCTTCTAGAGTGTTGCCAGTCCAGTTTGTCTAAAGTTACATTTTATACAAAAATATATGTATTTATGAAACCGCTGTAATGATAATAATACATAATATTTATATAGGGCTTTTCAAGGATTCAAACTTGATTTACAATATTGTAGAAACCCCCCCCAAAAAAATAAAAAATGAAAGCAGAACAACACCAGACTAAACTAAAAGAAGGAAAGACATGGAAGAAAGAGCAGGGCACAAGGAAGGGAAAGGGTGTGATGTGTCAGCTAAAATAGTTTATACTAAAAGTGGACTTTTCCCATCCAACTTAATTCAGTCAAAGTTAAAGGAGGAGGTGGATTATTACCTTAACTATAGATGTGTGGTGGTGTGTTTTCCTCCCGAAGATACAGCGGAGATGGAGAGGCTACTACCTGAGGAAATGCGTCCAGAACTACTACGTACGCAAGAGGTACACGGAGGGACTGGTCTGCAGAAACCAACAGATCAGGTACGGTAGTCGACCTGATAGAAGCCATCAATATAGGAAACATAATACAGATATTAGAGAGAGAAATATTAAATATCTGTTCAACACAAATTTCCATGGTGAATTCTCTTTCCATTTTTTTTTTATCATTTCAGTACATACCCAATTGATGATGTATTCATCATTCCAGTTGTTGTTATGTTTTGGAGGATAAGTTGGAGGGTATTAGATAGATGTGTGGTTTTCTTCACAGAGTAATGCATCACTGTTCCTCTTGGCCAGTCTTTGGTGTGTAGAAAGAAAGTCCGAGAAGGTCTGGGTGTTATGCTAATGTGTATTGTGGCACCTAGAGACTCCCATTAGTTAATATTGGGCAGACTTTATGCTTAACAGGAATTCACTCTGGGTGCTTGGGCAGAGATGAATTGATCTGGTTAATCTAGAGGCATTGAGTATGATCGCTATACATGGAAACTGGTAACCTGAGAAAAAAGAAAAGAAAGTGTTCAGAAATGCCTTGACGAACAAAGAAATGAGCCTGTGATTTCAGTGAGAGCTCTGGCATTCATAAAACATAGTAGGCTCCAAGGGCCGAAAAAGATGCAATCGTTTAAAATAAAAATGTAAAGTTTAAGCCACATTTTTAATGTCGCTAATATATTTTCGGGGGGAGGGGTAAATATCTTAAGGCCTCAGCTAAAATGACATGTAAATGTGTTAAGTGCTCCTCGAATCAATGACTTTCCCCCCCTTCTTTCCTTTCCCTCCACCCCCCCAGCCAGAGGTGGTTAGGCCTGCTGAGAAATAATGAGGTTTATCACCTCTGCGTTGTGTTACCACACATGCACAGCTACAGCAGACATACTAGACTACACAATATATTGGTATAGCAGGCATACTAGACTATACTATATTATATGTGTACAGCAGACATACTAGACCATACTATACTATATGTGTACAGCAGACATACTAGATTATACTATACTATATGGATACAGCAGACATACTAGGCTATACTATACTATACTATACTATACTATACTATACTATACTATACTATACTATACTATATGTGTACAGCGGGATAGGCAGGGACATGATGGGTATAATAGAACCTGGTTAATACTTTCCACAACGTCTTTGTATATAATACTGTCATGACAACACAAACAACATCTGGGTTCTTTATAAGAAGTGTTTGTTTAGTCCTGACATTCTGTCATGTGGTGTTGACAGGGTCATATCAACACTGTGTCAGTTGTGGGGTTTAACCCAGAAACCTGCTTCCCAGTTTATGGAATATGCTGTGATCTCTATTCGGCCTGTTGCTCTATATTCAGCCTCGGTATTTACCAGTATTTATCTGGACTTGTTGGCCAGATGTGATGTTAGAATTCCAAGGTGATGTTGTGATCAACTGGCTGTGGGTGAAACTGAATGAGAGGGTTTAGGTGATGTGGCTAGATATTGGTGAGAGTCAGAAAGATGTTGTCATCTCATTTTGTCCTGTCTATCATTCCCCGGGAAATAGACACACACCTGCACACACACACACACACACACAAACACAAACACACACCCGGCCAGTGAACCCCTCCTCTCTACGTCGCTGCGCTCCATGGAGAGGTCGTCCTCTCGGCAGTTTGTCATTTGTTTATTTAGCGCTTCTGGGGTCGCAATCAATTAACGCAGGGCCGCGTTCATTTAAAATATCCTTTCTGTGTTCGACAGGGACCCTCGGATCGCACTATGCACGATCACTCACCCCGCAAAGGTCCGCTTTTTAATCTGCTGCTCCCTCCCTCCATCTTTCCCTCCCTCCACCCCTCTGTCCGGCCGCTGCATAAATTATTCAAAGTTTTACTAATGGATCCCATTTAGTGCAGGTCGACTGGCCTTGCATTCCAATGACGGGAGACGGCTGGATGGGAGGACGAGATAGTGAGGGTTGCCCCTCTCTCTTACTCTCTCTCTCTCCCTGTCCTCCGCCCTGACGAATCTCCCCATACAAAACCATCTGTGTCATTTCATTAACCGCACTTCCCTCGTTCTCTCTCTCTCTCTCCCTCCTTCCCTCTCTCCCCCTGGCCGGGGTTCACCATGTTAGTGTGTCCGTATTCATGGAGCCGTCCCCTCCTGCATAGCGTAATGAAGTCAGGACCTCTCAGCACCACTGTAATTCCAGCGACTAGTTTGTGCAACGCAACAATTTATCACTTGTCACGAAGACACTTAGTGTTGTACTGCTTAACAAGGACATCCTGTGAGCCTGGGCTACTAGCAGGGAGCCGTTTGCATATTTACTAAATGCGGAGTGTCATTGCCACCACGGCCTGTTGCCTGCATGAATTATTTCTCTATCTGCAATAAACAGATGGGTAATTATTACTGCCATAATCAGATAAATTCTCTCTGTAATGTTCTAACGTGGCAAAATCTTTTAACTCATTGCAGGCTGAGGGATATTTATAGACTCAGAATGGTGAGGCTGAAGTTTTTTTTTCTCTGGTGTGTGCGGCGTCCCAGCTCTCGGCTCAAGGATCAAATCAAATCAAATCAAATTTATTTTTATATAGCCCTTCGTACATCAGCTGATATCTCAAAGTGCTGTACAGAAACCCAGCCTAAAACCCCAAACAGCAAGCAAAGCATGTGAAAGAAGCACGGTGGCTAGGAAAAACTCCCTAGAAAGGCCAAAAACCTAGGAAGAAACCTAGAGAGGAACCAGGCTATGAGGGGTGGCCAGTCCTCTTCTGGCTGTGCAGGGTGGATATTATAACAGAACATAGTCAAGATGTTAAAATGTTAAAATGTTCATAAATGACCAGCATGGTCAAATAATAATAATCATAGTAGTTGTCGAGGGTGCAACAAGCACGTCCGGTGAACAGGTCAGGGTTCCATAGCCGCAGGCAGAACAGTTGAAACTGGAGCAGCAGCACGGCCAGGTGGACTGGGGACAGCAAGGAGTCATCATACCAGGTAGTCCTGAGGCATGGTCCTAGGGTTCAGGTCCTCCGAGAGAAAGACAGAAAGAGAGAAAGAGAGAATTAGAGAGAGCATATTTAAATACACACAGGATAACCATGAAAGGAGATCTGGGAGAGTTGGTTAGCTCAGACACGCTTCCTGACGCTACACCATTGGTGGAGAGGAGTTCACATACCCACTGCCCACAGACGTCAATTCAACATCTTTTCCACGTTCGTTCAATATTATTTAAATGAAATGTCATGGAAACAACGACATGCATTCAACCAGTGTGTGCCCAGTGGGTGGCTTTGATTGAAGGGTTTTGTCTCCGTTTGAAAATTCTGTTGCACTCCAGTTCAGTTACCGTCTCTCTAGGAAGTGTCTTGTCATGGTTTGGAAAGCTATTAACACATATTGCTCCTGGTTGTTATCAATGTTGTGTTTCTTATTTTTTATGGGGTTTGGTATTGTTGTAGCTGAAACCTCATCCTGGTAATCCTCTGCTTCCTCTTGTGAGGAACCTCGTTACGTGAGGTAATAAAGAAGAACATTTTTGTGATTTGATAGAGTTGTAGTGAAGTTCAGTTGATGGTATTCATGGTGTGTGTCCTCTGCCGCAATAGGTGGTTCAGGGTTGAGCCTTGCTCTATCAGAGGCCATAGGTCAGAGGTCAATATATTGAGTCCGAGTCAGACACCAGGAGCTTAATGGAGTGCTGAATATTCCCTCCTTGCCAGCTATTGAATTTTATAATTGGAACAATTAAAACAGCCAATCGGGCCACACCATCATTAAATATTTAGGAGAGCCAATTCGCTGCTCCGGTGTTGGCCTGGAGGACTGGAGGTTCAGACCGCTACCCCACAATGCACCAGGTTGTGATTTCACCATCCCCCACACTATCTGTACCCAGCTCTATGCCCCGGGATATTAAATATACTGTACATAAAGTAGCTGTATGCATGTATTTATGCCGCTATATACCCTGTCATCATCGTCATGGTTTCAACAGGGCCTCCAGGACTACAGAGCAGCTGTTTATCTGATAGTTTACATGTACAGTAGAACATGATAAGGCGATTTGTGACATATCACTGCTCTCAACATTGTTGAGTTAGAAATATTTTTTATTGAAATAGTATCCTATTTCCTTGAGATCCCATTGGGTCCTTAAAAGCAAGTTTAGGGTTGTTTAGAGTATTACGTTAATTAGTTGTATGTATATTCATGTTTTAGATTCAATTACCTTGTTTTTGTTTATTTAAATGTAAATATAAGTGTATATGACTATATGAAGTGTCACGTTCTGACCAGTAAAGGGGTTATTTGTTATTGTAGTTTGGTCAGGACGTGGCAGGGGGTGTTTGTTTTATGTGGTTTGGGGTTTGTTGGGCTATGTTACTATGTAAGAGGGGTGTTTGTTTAGAGTGTTTCGGGGTTTGTTGGGCTATGTTCTTGTTAGTTTATTTCTATGTTAGTTCTAGTCTTTCTATGTCTATGTTTATTTAATGGAGTTGACCTTCAATTGGAAGCAGCTGCTCCTCGTTGCTTCTAATTGAAGGTCTTATTTAAGAGGGGTGTTTTTGTAATGGGATTTGTGGGCAGTTGTCTCCTGTTTTGTGTCTGTGCACCTGACAGGACTGTTTAGTGTTGTTTGTTGTTTTGTTTACATGTTTCTTTTGTTTTTCCTTCTTTTAATAAAAATAAAGAAGATGAGCATACACGTTCCCGCTGCACCTTGGTCCAATCCTTACAACGCCCGTGACATGAACAATGTGAAGGCTATCATCATTTTATCAACATAAAAACTTTATTTAAAGTGGATTTAGCAAAAATACAAAATTAACAATGTTTAACAGACAGATCCACATGTGAAGATTAGTAAATGTACATTTCTGTGAGAAATGTGTACAAATATCTACAAGCAATAAAGTACTGTACACTGATCATTATATTAATAACAAATAAAGTACTGTAAAGTACTGATCATTATATCTATAACAAATACAGTACTGTACACTGATCATTATATCTATAACAAATAATGCACAGTACTGTCATGACGTTGGCCTCTTTGAGTACAGGGAGGACAGTTGACCCCCTCCCCCCTTGCACCATCCCCCAACCTACCTTCCCCCACCCAGTCCCTGTGTGAAGGAGTGGTAAAATTCCAGGAGAATCTCTTGCCACATGGCCCATAGAGAGACACAGGAAATTCTTCCAACTCACAGAACTGGGGAGCCAAGCGACATTTGTGTTCTGGAGAAGGTATGGAAGACTGGTGAAGAATCCAGCTACGAACTGGTCCGCTTGGTACAATTTTGTGATACTCAGAAGAGACAATATAGCCATATTACCATAAAACTGTTTATATAATAGCCTCAGCCTTGAAACTTGCATCCACATGGTTGTATAAAATGTATTAATAAGGATAAAGCTATTTGTAATACATTGAGATGCTATGTACTGATGTTAATGTGATAGAATTGTATTTCTGTACCAAGCTTAACTCAGTCATCGGCACGCCCCAGGGACACAGACAGGACCAGGCGTCATGTGACATGTTCACTATAAAACTATACCCTGATCTACTTTCTTCAGACCAGGCCTCCACTCCATTGCGAGTTGGCCAATAGGTTTGACCATCCAAGTACTCTACTGAAAGTGAACTATACCATGTGGTTAACTTTTAGACTATTGATACCGACATAATAAGAACAAGTCTTTGATATTAATTAATAGTCTGCAGCTAGAAATTATATCATTGAACGCGAAGACCGACGAAACATCCATTCTATAACGACATTAATGAATGTCGCTTTGAAAGATCCATTCTAACCGAGAGAGAGAGAGAGAGAACGCGGACAAAACTCTCCAACAGAACGACGCTCCAACAAGGATCCCGACGACACACTGAGCGTAAATATATATTGATTGCAATTGTTCCCAAATCAGTGAGCGTTCATGTGCAAAGGCTTAGCATGTCAATTGTTAATATTAATGAACTTTGTGTGTCCTCAGCTGACCGTTTATGACCCATTGTTAACAAGACACCAGCCATGCCTGTTTTAGCCCACTAGGGCACATTACTCTACCAATTCTTTGTGATGATAATTACTGTTTGTATACTTTCTGTGAATTACTTAGTTTAGTAAATAAATGATTTTAAGACAATTGATGTATGGATGATTTTAGTAAAGACTGGGTTCGTGCAGATACAACAATTTACGACGTTTGGAATGAGACTGGACGCGAGGTAAAATACACCATTTAACCTCTCTAGGCTAGGCGGGACGAATTCGTCCCACCTACGTAACAGCCACGGCTATCCTGTGGCGCGATTTTCAAAACCTTAAAAATCCTATTACTTCAATTTCTCAAACATATGACTATTTTACAGCCATTTAAAGATAAGACTCTCGTTAATCTAACCACACTGTCCGATTTCAAAAAGGCTTTACAACGAAAGCAAAACATTAGATTATGTCAGCAGAGTACCAAGCCAGAAATAATCAGACACCCATTTTTCAAGCCAGCATATAATGTCACCAAAACCCAGAAGACAGCTAAATGCAGCACTCACCTTTGATGATCTTCATCAGATGACAACCCTAGGACATTATGTTATACAATACATGCATGTTTTGTTCAATCAAGTTCATATTTATATCAAAAACCAGCTTTTTACATTAGCATGTGACGTTCAGAACTAGCATACCCCCCGCAAACTTCCGGGGAATTCGCTAACATTTTACTAAATTACTCACGATAAACGTTCACAAAAAGCATAACAATTATTTTAAGAATTATAGATACAGACCTCCTCTATGCACTCGATATGTCCGATTTTAAAATAGCTTTTTGGTGAAAGCACATTTTGCAATATTCTAAGTACATAGCCCAGGCATCACGGGCTCGCTATTTAGACACCCGGCAAGTTTAGCACTCACCATAATCATATTTACTATTATAAAAATGTCATTACCTTTTGTTGTCTTCGTCAGAATACACACCCAGGACAGCTACTTCAATAACAAATGTTGGTTTGGTCCAAAATAATCCATCGTTATATCCGAATAGCGGCGTTTTGTTCGTGCGTTCCAGACACTATCCGAAATAGTAAAGAAGTGTCACGCGCTTGGCGCAATTCCTGACAATAAAATTCAAAGTATTCCATTACCGTACGTCGAAGCATGTCAACCGCTGTTTAAAATCAATTTTTACGTCATTTTTCTCGTAGAAAAGCGATAATATTCCGACAGGGAATCTCCTTTTCGGCAAACAGAGGAAAAAATCCCAAAGGCGGGGGCGGTCGGGGTCACGCGCATAAGCTAGTGTCTCTTGATGGGCCACTTGAGAAAGGCGATAATGTGTTTCAGCCTGGGGCTGGAATGACGACATTCTGTTTTTTCCCGGGCTCTGAGAGCCTATGGAAGACGTGGGAAGTGTCACGTTAGAGCAGAGATCCTTAGTAAATGATAGAGATGGAAAAGAAGTTCAACAAATGGTCAGACAGGCCACTTCCTGTAAAGGAATCTCTCAGGTTTTGACCTGCCATTTGAGTTCTGTTATACTCACAGACACCATTCAAACAGTTTTAGAAAATTTAGGGTGTTTTCTATCCATATGTAATAAGTATATGCATATTCTAGTTACTGAGTAGGAGTGGTAACCAGATTAAATCGGGTATGTTTTTTATCCAGCCGTGACAATGCTGCCCCCTAGCCCTAACAGGTTAAACCAGAAGATAATCGGCCTATACTATAATAGAATATAATATATAATGTTATAATGTAGGAAAGTTATATTAGGAAAATTATAACTTTGTAATCTGAATATTTTCCTTGGTGCCCCGATCTCCTAGTTAATTACAATTAAACGATTAATCAGTTTAATCGCGTGATAATAATTACAGGGAGTTAACTTCTTGGGGCTATGTGGGACGCTAGCGTGCCACCCGTGGTGCACCCTATCAACAGCAGGTGCATTTCAAGAGCGGCAAATTTGAAACCAAATAAATGTAAAAATTCAAATTTTTCAAACATACAACTATCTTACACCCTTTGAAAGATAAACATCTCCTTAATCTAACCACGTTGTCCGATTTCAAAAAGGTTTTACGGCGAAAGCATAAAGTTAGATTATGTTAGGAGAGTACATTGACAATAGCTGTGTGTAATGTTTTGTCAATTCAAAGACGGGCGTCACCAAAACCATAAAACCAGCTAAAATGATGCACTAACCTTTTACAATCTCCATCAGATGACACTCCTAGGACATTATGTTAGACAATGCATGCATTTTTAGTTCTATCAAGTTCATATTTATATCCAAAAACAGCGTTTTACTATGGCATTGATGTTGAGGAAATCGTTTCCCTCCAATAACCGGCAGTCAAGTCAGCACCACAAA
Source organism: Salmo salar (assembly GCF_965601325.2). Lineage (NCBI taxonomy): Eukaryota > Metazoa > Chordata > Actinopteri > Salmoniformes > Salmonidae > Salmo > Salmo salar. Next base: position 18,787,585 of record NC_138291.1, on the reverse strand, counting down.
TTAAATAATTAAAATTAGAAAACATTGGTAAAATATTATATTGTCATTTAAAGAATTATAGATTTACATCTCTTGAACGCAATCAACTTGCCAGATTTAAAAATAACCTTACTGGGAAATCACACTTTGCAATAATCTGAGCACTGCGCCCAGAAAAATATGCTTTGCTATACAGACAAACGGCCATGTTGGAGAGATCTAAAATCGAAAATACTATGTAAATAATCCATTACCTTTGATTCTCTTCATCAGATGTCACTTCCAGGAATCCCAGGTCCATAACGAATATAGTTTTGTTCAAAAAAGCTCATCATTTATATCCAAAAAGCTCCGTGTTGTTAGCACATGATCTAAGCCAGCCGGACTTCTCGTCATGAACGAGGGGAAAAAATATATTTACGTTCGTTCAAACATGTCAAACGTTGTATAGCATAAATCATTAGTGCCTTTTTTAACCAGAACATGAATAATATTCAAGGTGGACGAATGCATTCTCTTTTATAACGTATTGGAACGAGGGTACCCAACATGAACTCGCGCGCCAGAGTCTAATCGGCCATCACCGTTCCATGGCTCTTGTTCGGTCAGATCTCACAGTAAAAGACTCAAAACTCTTTGTAAAGGCTGGTGACATCTAGTGGAAGCAATAGGAAGTGCCAAAACATTAATCAACCCCTGTGTGTTTCAATGGCATAGGCTTAAAGGTAATTCAACACATCAGGTATCCACTTCCTGTCAGAAAATGTCTCAGGGTTTTGCCTGCCAAATGAGTTCTGTTATACTCACAGACACCATTCAAACAGTTTTAGAAACTTTAGGGTGTTTTCTATCCATATATAATAAGTATATGCATATTCTAGTTACTGGGTAGGATTAGTAACCAGATGAAATCGGGTAGTTTTTTTTATCCAGCCGTGAAAATACTGCCCCCTAGCCCCAACAGGTTAATTGATAAACATGTCTTCAGTTTAATGGTTTAACCCCAAAGACATGACAGTACACTGATAATTATATCTATAACAAATAAAGTACTGTCCACTGATCATTATATCTATAACAAATAAAGTACTGTCCACTGATCATTATATCTATAACAAATAAAGTACTGTACACAGATCATTATATCAATAATAAATATAGTAATGTACACTGATCACTATATCTATAACAAATACAGTACTGTCCACTGATCATTATATCTACAACAAATACACTACTGGCCACTGATCATAACATCTTTAACAAAAACAGTACTGTACACTGATCATTAAATATATAGCATATATATTACTGTTCACTGATCACTAAATATATAACAAATAAAGAGCTGTACACTGATTATTACATCAACAACAAATACAGCACTGTACACTGATCATTATATCTATAAAAAATATGGTACTGTACACTGATCCTTATATAACAAATACAATACTGTACACTGATCACTATATATATAACAAATAAAGAGCTGTACACTGATTATTACATCAACAACAAATACAACACTGTACACTGATCACCATGTCTACAACAAATAAAGTACTGTACACTGATAATTATATATATACCAAATACAGTAGTGTAAGCTGGCCATTATATCTATAACAAAAAAAGTACTGTACACTGATCATTATATCTATAACAAAAAAGCACTGTCCACTAATCACTATATCTATAACAAATAAAGAACTGTAAACTGACCACTTTATCTACAACAAATACAGTGCTGTACACTGATCATTATATCTTTATTAACAAATAAATGACTGTACACTGATCATTATATCTATCAGAAAAACAGTAATGTACACTGATCATTATACCTATAACAAATACGGTACGGTAAACTGACCACTATATCTATAACAAATAAAGTACTTTACAATGATCATTATATCTATAACAAATAAAGAACTTTACACTGATGATTAGATCTATAGCAAATACAGCACTGTAAACTGATTATTACGTCTATAACTGTCACGTCCTGACCAGTAATAGGGGTTATTTGTTATTGTAGTTTGGTCAGGACGTGGCAGCGGAAATTTCTTTTATGTGGTTCGGGCTGGTGGTGTTAGTTGTAGGGTGTTTGATTTAGTATTCCGGGTTTTGGGCACTGTTCTATGTTTATGTATTTCTATGTTCAGTCTAGTGCTTTGTATTTCTATGTTTAGTTAATTGGGGATTGGACTCTCAATTGGAGGCAGGTGTTTTCTAGTTGCCTCTGATTGAGGGTCCTATACATAAGTATGTGTTTGTTTTAGTGTTTTGTGGGAGATTGTGCTGTGTATAGCTTTGTGCCTTACCGGCCTGTTATTAGTTGTTGTGACTTTTTTTTTTGTACGTGTTGTTTTGGTTCACCTTCTTGTCCATTTAATAAAAGAAGATGAGTGCACATTTTCCCGCTGCGTCTTGGTCCACTTTACCCTACGTCAACCGTGATAGAATCTCCCACCCACCAAGGACCAAGCAGCGGGGTAAGGAGCAACGGGAGAATCATATGGACTATCGGGAGTTTTGGACGTGGGAGGAGATTTTTGCCGGAGCGGGCCCATGGAGAAAGTCTGGTGAGGACCGGGAACGCTACTGGGGAACACGGCTGGCGTTCAAACCGGAGAGGCAGCCCCAATAATTTTTTTTGGGGGGGCACATGGACAGATCGGTGGAGCCGAGGATGGAACCAAAGCCAGTCGGGGTAAAATTGGAGGTGAGCGAAGCAGAAACTATTAAGGAGTTGATGGGAAAATTGGAGATGAAAACTATGAGAGAGCTACTGTGTTGGTGTATTAGGCACGACATTCCATTCACCCTACAGAGCGTGTCCGTAAATTGATGTCACCTGAGTCAGCTCTACATTCGTGTCCTGAGGTGCGTGCTAGCCGGCTGGTGAAGACAGTACCAGCACCACGCACCAGGCCTCCAGTGCGTCAGCCCAGTCCAGTATGTCCTGTTCCCGCTCCTCGCACTAGCCTTAGTGTGTGTGTCCCTAGTCTGATACCTCCAGTACCAGCCCCACGCACTAAGCTTCCAGTGCGTCAGCCCAGTCCAGTACGTCCTGTTCCTGCTCCCCGCACTAGCCCTGAGGTGCGTGTCCCCAGTCTGGTACCTCCACTACCAGCCCCACGCACTAAGCTTCCAGTGCATCAGCCCAGTCCAGTATGTCCTGTTCCTGCTCCCCGCACTAGCCCTGAGGTGCGTGTCCCCAGTCTGGTACCTCCACTACCAGCCCCACGCACTAAGCTTCCAGTGCGTCAGCCCAGTCCAGTATGTCCTGTTCCTGCTCCCCGCACTAGCCCTGAGGTGCGTGTCCCCAGTCTGGTACCTCCACTACCAGCCCCACGCATCAGGCTTCCAGTGCGTCAGCCAAGTCCCGAGCTTCCGATGACAGTGCCTCATCCAGAACTTCCGGCAACAGTGCCTCGTCCAGAACTTCCGGCAACAGTGCCTCGTCCAGAACTTCCGGCAACAGTGGCTCGTCCAGAGTGTCCGGCAACAGTGCCTCATCCAGAGTGTCCGGAACCAAGAGAGACGGCCCACTGTCCGGAACCAAGAGAGACGGCCCACTGAGTCTGCAGATTGTGCTGTGTATAGCTTTGTGCCTTACCGGCCTGTTATTAGTCGTTGTGTTTTTTGTGTGTACGTGTTGTTTTGGTTCACCTTCTTGTCCATTTAATAAAAGAAGATGAGTGCACATTTTCCCACTGCGTCTTGGTCCACTTTACCCTACGTCAACCGTGACAATAACAAATACATTTCCCTACACTGACCACTATATCTTTAACAAATACAGAATTGTACGCTGATCATTACATCATAACAAACACAGTACAGTACACTGATCATTATATCTATAACATAAACAGTACTGTACACTGATCATTGTATCTACAACAATGTACTGTACACTGATCATTATATCTATTGCAAATACAGTCATGTACACTGTCCACTATACCTACAACAAATACAGTACTGTACACTGATCATTATATCTATAACAAATACAGTACTGTACACTGATCCTTATACCTATAACAAATACAGAACTGTACACTGATGACTATATCTTTAACAAATACACTACTGTACACTGATCATTATATCTATAACAAAACAGTTCTGTACACTGATCAATATATCTATAACAAATAAAGTACAGTACACCGATCATTATATATATATAACAAATAGAGTACAGTACACTATTTATTAAATCTACAACATATACATTACTGTACACTAATCACTATATATTTAACAACAACACTACTGTACACTGATCATTATATCTATAACGAAAACAGTTCTGTACACTGACCACTATATCTGTAACAAATACAGTATTGTACATTGATCATTATATCTATAACAAATAAAGTACTGTACAATGATCATTTTATCTTTAACAAATACATTACTGTACACTGATAATTATATCTATAACAAATACAGTATTGTACACTGACAACTATATCTATAACAAATACATTACTGTACACTGATCAATATATCTATAACAAATACAGGACTGTACACTAACCACTATTTATTTAACAAATACAGTTCTGTACACTGCTCATTACATCTATAACAAATACAGTACTGTACACAGAGCTCATTGATGGTTATAGGAAGCGCTTGATTTAAGTTATTTTGACCAAAGGCTGTGCTACCAAATATTAAGTCTAGGGTGTCAATAATTTTTTTTTTAATAAAGTTTATTTTCTGATTAACATGGATATATTAAGTTATGAATCAAAAACAAAGGTTCTGTAATATTAACAGTGAAATAAAGAATTGTGGAGTCCAAATACTTTGTTCAATTACAACTTCTTTTTAGGGAAAATTGTGAGTTAAAAAAAAGTGCAAGTGTGCCAATATTTTTGGCCACGACTGTACACTGATCATTATAGCTATAACAAATACAGTACTGTACACTGACCACTATATCTTTAACAAATACTGTGCTGTACACTGATCATTATATCTATAACAAATAAGGTACTGCACACTGACCAGTACATCTACAACAAATACAGTACTGTAGACTGATCATAGTATCTATAACAAATACAGTTCTGTACACTGATCATTATATCTATAACAAATACAGTACTGTACACTGACCACTATATATATAACAAATAAAGAACTGTACAATGATCATTATGTCTATAACAAATGAAGTACTGTACACTGATAATTAGATCTATAACAAATAAAGTACTGTACACTGATCTTTACATCTACAACAAATACTGTACTATACACTGACAATTATATCTATAACAAATACAGTACTCTACACTGACCACAACATATATAACATATACAGTACTGTACACTGATCATTATTTCTACAACAAATACAGAACTGAACACTGACAACTATATCTATAACAAATATAATACTGTACACTGATAACTATACCTATAACAAATACAGTACTGTACACTAACCACTATTTATTTAACAAATACAGTACTGTACACTGATCACTATATCTATAACAAATACAGTACAGTACACTGTCCACTATGTCGATAACAAATACAGTACTGTACACTGATCACTATATCTTTAACATATACAGTACTGTACACTGATCACTGTATCTATAACAAATACTGAACTGTACACTGACCACTATATCTATAACAAATACAGTACTCTACACTGATCATTATATCTATAACAAATAAGGTACAGTACACTGATCATTATATCTTTAACAAATACAGTACTGTGCAGTGATCATTATATCTATAACAAATACTGGACTGTATTCTGACAACTATATCTATGACAAATAAAGTACTGCACAATGATTATTATATCAATAACAAATACAGTACTGTAAACTGACCATTTCATCTGTAATAAATAAATTACTGTACACTGAACATGATATCTATAACAAATATAGTATTGTACACTGGAAACTATATATATAACAAATACACTGCTATACACAGATCATTATATCTATAACAAATACTGTACTGTACACTGACCACTATTTCAATAACAAATACAGTACTGTAAACTGATCCTTAAATCTATATCAAAAACAGTACTGTACACTTATCACTGTATCTATAACAAATACACTACTGTACACTGATCATTATATCTATAACAAATAAAGTACTGCACACTGATCATTATATCTATAACAAACACTGTACTGTACACTGACCACTATATCTATAACAAATACAGTACCCTACACTGATCATAAATCTATAACAAATACAGTACTGTACACTAACCGCTGTATCTTTATCAAATACAGTACTGTACACTGATCATTATATCTATAACATATAAAGTACTGTACAATGATCATTATATCTATAACAAATACTGTACTGTAAACTGATCATTACATCTATAACAAATACATTAATATGCACTGATCATTATATCTATAACAAATACAGTACTGTACACTGATCCTTATATTTACAACAAATACACTACTGTACACTGACCACTATATCTATAACAAATACAGTACTGTACACTGACCACTATATCTATAACAAATACAGTACTGTACACTGACCACTATATCTATAACAAATACAGTACTGTAAAGTCGTGGCCAAAAATATTGGCACCCTTGCACTTTTTTCAAATAATGCACCATTTCTTCCAGGAAATTGTTGAAATTTAAACATATTTTGGTATCCACATATGTATGTATTTGGTGTGCAGTTGAACAAAGAAAAAAAATCTGAATAATTTACTAAATCTTAGCGAATTCCTCAAAGAAATCCTTGAATGGCCAGGACAATATTATTGGCACCTTCTAGAAGTAGTTAGAAATATTTAGATTTCAATCAGGTTATTCTCATTTATTTTGGAATTGAACTCATCTGTGGTGAGTTGAAGGTGCCTGCAGTATATAAATCACGTACTCAATCAGTTTGAATAGAGAAATGGACTAATTCTCCTGTTTTGTCTCACTGCGTGTACCGACTATAAACAAAAGAAAGAAAACCAGAAAATTACCTGAGGAGGTCAGACACAAGATTGTAGCCCAGCATGGAGAATCTCAAGGCTACAAGTCCATTTCCAGAGACCTTGATGTTCCTGTTTCCACTGTACGTAATGTTATCAAGATGTTTAAGGCCCATGCCACTGTAGCCAACCTCACTTGATGTGGCCGCAAGAGAAACCTTGATAAAAGATTACAGCGAAGGATTATTCGAATGGTGGAGAAAGTACCTTGGTCAACTGCCACACAGATTAAAGCAGACCTTCAGACAGAAGGTACAACAGTTTCAACTCGCACCATCCGTCACCACCTCAATGAAAGGGGGTTATATGGTAAGAGACCCAGGAGGACCCCACTGCTGAGAGAGGGACATAAGAATGCCCGACTGCAATTTGCCAAAACACACCTGAACATACCAAAATCCTTCTGGGGGAATGTCCTGTGGACAGATGAGACCAAATTAGAGCTTGTTGGTAAAGCACATCATCTCTATGTTCACAGAAAACAAAATGAAGCCTTCAAAGAAAATAACACCTTCTCTACAGTCAAACATGGAGGAGGGTCAGTGATGGTTTGGGGTTGCTTTGCTGCCTCTGGCATTGGGTGCCTTGAACGTGTGCATGGCATCATGAAAATAGGGGAATACCAAGGCATTTTGGAGCGCAATGTCAGACCCAGTGTCGGAAAGCTTGGTCTCCGACAAAGGTCATGGGTCTTCCAACAGAACATTGACCCCAAACACACTTCAAAAAGCACCCAGGAACACTTCAAGACAAAACGCTGGACTGTTCTGAAGTGGCTAGCAATGAGTCCAGATCTAATTCCCATTGAAAACTTGTGAAGAGATCTGAAAACAGCAGATAGGAGAAGGCACCCTTCTAATCTGGGAGAACTGGAGCAGTTTGCACAAGAGGGGTGGGCCAAACTGTCAGTACAGAGGTGGAGGAAGCTCATTGATGGTTATAGGAAGCGCTTGATTTAAGTTATTTTGACCAAAGGCTGTTCTACCAAATATTAAGTCTAGGGTGTCAATAATTTTGTCAATGCCATTTCTGTTTATTTTCTGATTAAAATGGATATAGTAATTTATGAATCAAAAACAAAGGTTCTGTAATATTAACAGTGAAATAAAGAATTGTGGAGACCAAATATTTTGTTCAATTACAACTTCTTTTTAGGGAAAATTGTGAGTTACTTGAAAAAAGTGCAAGTGTGCCAATATTTTTGGCCACGACTGTACACTGATCATTATAGCTATAACAAATACAGTACTGTACCCTGACCACTATATCTTTAACTGTACTGTACACTGATCATTATATCTATAACAAATAAGGTACTGCACACTGACAAGTACATCTACAACAAATACAGTACTGTAGACTGATCATTGTATCTATAACAAATACAGTTCTGTACACTGATCATTATATCTATAACAAATACAGTTCTGTACACTGATCATTATATCTATAACAAATACAGTACTGTACACTGATCATTATATCTATAACAAATAAAGTACTGTACACTGCTCGTTATATCTAAAACAAATGCAGTACTGCATACTAATCATTATATGTATAACAAGTAAGGTACTGTACACTGATCATTATATTTATATATAACAAATACAGTACTGTACACTGATCATTATATATATAACAAATACAGTACTGTACACTGATCATTATATATATAACAAATACACTACTGTACACTGATCAATATATCTATAACAAATACAGTACTGTACACTGATCATTGTATTTCTCTAATAACTGAGTTTTTTTTTTAAATTGCAAACAATCATTACGGTACTTCGACAACTTAATTTTAGTGAAAACTTCAAAAAAGAGAAACGAATCCCTAGAAAAGTGTTCCTCCTAACTTCTGCCAACCTTTGACTGAACTTCCCTCCCGTGTGTGTTGAGTGTTAAGGACATGGAAAGGTCACGCGTGTTGGGGTGCTCCCTTGCCCCCCCCCCCCCCCCCCCATGCCCCATCCCCCCATGCCCGTCAGACCTAATGAGAGTTGTATGTTCTCCTGCTCAGCCGCCCACGACACAGATTGAGGTCCCTTCAGCCGTTACAAATCTGTTTGGCTTTTGTCCACTACACAGCCATTAATAATAAACCTGGGATATAGGGATGCAAAGGTCAACAACACAGCCACCAGCATACAGAGGTATACACACACACACACACACACACACACACACACACACACACACACACACACACACACCCATATGTGCACGGATGTACATGGACTACACACACACACACACACACGCACACACACACACACACACACACACACACACACACACACACACACACACACACACACACACACACACATGTGCACGGATGTACATGGTTACACACACACACATACAGCACACACACACACACAGCACACACACACACACACACACACACACACACACACACAGAGGCGTCTGGAAACGACGGATCAAAGAGAGGGTAGAGAAACTGAAACAGACTGTCCCACAACTTCATCTTTTCACATTAATAAGCAATTTCCCCTTCGCCAGGTGGCCAAATGGGGGCCACGCTAATCTGCATATTTCATTTATGTTGTAATTTAATCTTGTGTGGAGGAAGGAATGAAAATGCTGCGAAGCAAAGGGAAAGGTGGTGATTTTGAAATGTCAATACGGTGATGTGTGTAACCTTACATTAGGACGGCTATGAATATTCTCCTTTGTGAGCACGTAATTGAAAACTGAGAGTAGTTTGGGAATGGAGCCTGATGATCAATGGTTACCTTTTTATTGCTCTCGCTTTCTGACGAATTGGATTGGCTATTCTTTTAGTCTAATGTCTTTGTGTGTGCATTTGTGCACGCGCGCCTGTGTATGTGTGTGTTTTGCATGTGTGTCCGTTTGACTGTGTCCCCGTGTGTGTTTGAGTGCGCGTGTGCTTTCATTTGAGTGTGTGAGCATGTGTGTGTGTGTGTTTTAGTAATTGTTTCCGATTCCCCTTAAGTTATTACCCCACACAGTAACAGTGTGTGATTGTAAAATGAGATTGCGTATGGCCTTTTAGTGTGTCCCATTTAGACAGCTCGGATAACAGATGTCATGGTGTGGCTTGGCTATACTGATGGAATATATTCATCATCCCATGACCTGGCACACTGACGGCCTCTCTCTCTCTCTCTCTCTCTCTCTCTCTCTCTCTCTCTCTCCTCTTTCCTCTCTCCTCTCTCCTCTCTCTCGCTCTCTCTCTCTCTCTCTCTCTCTCTCTCTCTCTCTCTCTCTCACTCACTCACTCACTCACTCACGCACAAACACACACACACGTACATATACACACACAAAACACACACAAGTGGGAAAATGGCCACTAAACCAAGCACAAAGGTTTTTCCTGTGTATGTGTCTGTGTATTGTGTTCTTGAGATCTGGAGAAGTTTTCAGAGTTCTAGAGGAGAGAGAAGACGCATCTGGCCATGGAGAGAGAGGGAGCGTCTGGCCATGGAGAGAGAGGGAGCGTCTGGCCATGGAGAGAGAGGGAGCGTCTGGCCATGGAGAGAGAGGAGCAGGAGAAGACTGGCCAGGCCCAGAGGATGCACTTCCTACTGAGCTCAAAGCAGGCACACACACACGCACGCACAGAGGTGTCAGACAGCCATGCGTACAGACACCACCAATGATAAGCCTTCATGTTCCTTTTAGCGGTGTGGCACTGGCAGTAATTGAAAGGGGATGTGTGACATGTGGGGGGGCATCTAGCGGAATGTGTGTGAATTGTGTGTGTGTGGCCTATCCTGTCCTATCTTCTCCTGGCTGTAGGTATCTGCTGAGTGATCGGTTTACACTGCTGCTCTCTCCTGGCAACCACGTGTGCTCAGAATGAAGATGAAGTAGTGTATTGCTGGTCAGTGTGTGTGTGTGTGTGTGTGTGTGTGTGTGTGTGTGTGTGTGTGTGTGTGTGTGTGTGTGTGTGTGGTGTGTGTGTGTGTGTGTGTGTGTGTGTGTGTGTGTGTGTGTGTGTGTGTGTGTGTGTCTACTCTCCACCAAGCAGTAATTTCCTTGGTGCCTGTATGCTTTTCATCGTCAGTCTCTGATGTCTGTGTTCACTCGCCTGTCCACTTACCTGTTCTGCTTCCATAAACACCCCCACTCCGGTAAAGGAATGAGCGTCATGACAAATGTTGCCCCGGAATCATTGGGTTTGAATATGACCCGAACTGTGACATCTGACCCAAGCAGTTAGAGGGAAGAAAAGAGAGTGATTGCAAGAGAGAGAGAGAGAGAGGGAGAGAGAGAGAGAGAGAGAGAGAGAGAGAGATATTGAAAGGGAGAGAGAGACAGACCTAGTGAAAGAGAGAGAGAGCTAGTGAAAGAGAGAGAGAGAGAGTGAGCAAAAGAGAGAGAGAGAGAGAAAGAGAGAGAGAGAGAGAGAGAGAGAGTCTGGGTGGCACTAAGTTGTAAATATGATGGAAGAGAGCAGGAGAAGAAAAGAGCCAGACAACTGACATTTACCAGTGAGGTGCTGACCTGTTGCACCCTCTATAACCACTGTGATTATTTATTGACCCTGCTGGTCATCTATGAACATTTGAGTTTCTAGGGAGTTTGTCCCAGCCTCCATGCTTCTAAATCTGCTTTCTGTTTGGGGTTTTAGGCTGGGTTTCTGTATAGCACTTTGTGACATCTGCTGTTGTAAAAAGGGCTTTATAAATAAACTTGGTTGATTGAAAAGACAAAGAAAGTATAAGAAAGAGAGAGTAAAAAAGAGAGAGAGATCTGTGGCCCTAGGTTGTGGATTTGGTGGGAGAGAGAGTTGAAGGTAAGAGAGTGAAAGAGAGAAAGAATAAGAAAAACAGAGAGAGAGAGAGTGTCTCTGGGTGGCACTGGGCTGTGCATATGGCGGGGGACTCCTTCTCTCTCCACTGTCTGACCTTGTCAACAGGAAATGGATGGGTCTCCCACAGTTCATCCTTAACGCCAGCCACTCCGCCGGACAGAAGTGGCCATTCTGACATAGATTTACTTCCCCTGTTCAGAAGGTCAACATCATTGCTCTTCCCCAGCACACCCCCCGCTACGATGCTATACCACCCCACAAGTCCCTCTTCAGTAACCAGGCAGCAATAGTAGCACACACTTCCAGTCTGGCCTAAAAAAGGAAGACATTAGCATATATAGTAGCTAGCTAGCAGATCTCCTCAAAGCTTTGGTCTCCTAATTAAAGCAGGGCAGCAGAGCCAGTCTGATGTAAATAATTTCTCTGCCTGTCTGTCTGTCTGTCTGTGACCAATCTTTCTATTTGATGGGATGTGAGGCTGAGGCTAGGGCTGGGCTGTGTTAGTCGAGTGGAGTTGCACTGTCCCTGTGTTGGAGAAATAGAAGGAGTGGCCAACACTAGTCTTGGAGGGACACGGTGTTCAGGCCTGTTGTTCCAGCTCAGCACTAACACTTCTCCCCGCCCCGGCAGCAAAATAAGTAGTTACAAATCATTGAATCACTTTATAATTCTCTCTTTTTCATATGTCCAGTGTAACTAGTAATACTAACGCGTGTGTTATTGCTGGTGCATGGCAAGGTGTTTACAATGTACACTTTTCCCTTCTAGTTGCTGTTTATTCTCACTTATTTGTAGATAATGCAATGTTGAAAAACAAATGATAGTCCCACTAAGCACAAACCAGATGGGATGGTGTATCGCTGCAGAATGCAATGGTAGCCATGCTGGTTAACTGTGCCTTGAACTCTAAATAAATCACTGAAAGTGTCACCAGCAAAGCACCCCCACACCATCACACCTCCTCCTCCATGCTTCACGGTGGGAACCACACATGCAAAGATCATCCGTTCACCTACTCCGCGTCTCACAAAGACACGGTGGTGTAACCAAAAATCTCAAACTTGGATTCATCAGACCAAAGTACAGATTTCCCCAGGTCTAATGTCCATTGCTCGTCTTTATTTGCCCAAGCAAGTCTCTTCTTATTATTGATGTCCTTAGTAGTGGTTTCTTTACAGCATTTTGACCATGAAGGCCTGATTCATGCAGTCTCCTCTGAACAGTTGATGTTGAGATATGTCTGTTACTTGAACTTTGTGAAGGTGGCTGGTAACTCTAATGAACTTATCCTCTGCAGCAGAGGTAACTCTGGGTCTTCCTTTCCTGTGGTGGTCTTGATGAGTGCCAGTTTCCTCATAGCGCTTGATGGTTTTGCGACTGCACTTGAAGAAACTTTCTAAGTTATTAAAATGTTCCGGATTGACTGACCTTCATGTCTTAAAAGTAATGATGGACTGTCGTGTCTCTTTGCTTATTTGAGCTGTTCTTGCATTAATTAATATGGACTTGGTCTTTTACCAAATAGGGCTATCTTCTGTATACCACCCCTACCTTGTCACAACACAACTGATTGGCTCAAATGCATTAAGAAGGAAAGACATTCCACAAATTAACTTTTAACAATGCACCCCTGTTAATTGAAATGCATTCCAGGTGACTACCTCATGAAGTTGGTTGAAAGAATGCCAAGAGTGTGCCAAGGCAAAGGGTCTTATTAGTAACAGTATTAATATAGGTATATATGTCTTATTAGTAACAGTATTAATATAGGTATATATGTCTTATTAGTAACAGTATTAGTACCATTATAGAAGTCTTATTAGTAGCAGTATTAGTACCAGTAAGAAATGTCTTATTAGTATCTGTAATGCGTGCGTACTGGCGGCAGAGAAGTCAGGCGCAGGAGAGCAAAGACTGTGTTACAACGGTGCAGTTTAATAATAAAAGTCACTGTGAACAAAAACAATAAATAAATACAATGGGACGAAAACCTTCGCACGCCAGACATAACGTGCACAAACTCTTACAATCAACAATACTGGACAAGGACATGTGGGGAACAGAAGGTTAAATACACAACATGTAATTGATGGGATTGAAACCAGGTGTGTGGGAAGACAAGACAAAACAAATGGAAAATGAAAGGTGGATCGGCGATGGCTGGAAGACCGGTGACGTCGACCGCCGAATGTCGCCCGAACACGGAGAAGGACCGACTTCGGAGGAAGTCGTGACAGTATCGGTATTACTATCAGTATAGAAGTGTTATTAGTACCGGTATAGAAGTCTTATTAGTAACAGTATTACTATCAGTATAGAAGTCTTATTAGTAACAGTAGCACTATCAATATAGAAGTATTATTAGTAACAGTATTAGTACCAGTATAGAAGTCTTATTAGTAACATTATTACTATCAGTATAGAAGTCTTATTAGTAACAGTAGCACTATCAATATCTTATTAGAAACAGTAATACTATCAGTATAGAAGTCTTATCAGTAACAGTATTAGTACCAGTATAGACGTCTTGTTAGTACCAGTGTTAGTACCACTATAGAAGTCTCATGAGTAACAATATTACAACCAGTATACCAGTATATCAGTAAAGTCTCCGACCTCTTAGTGGAAACAGATGTGTTAGCTGACTTCTTCTGACTGGTCCAATCAGGCTCTAGAGATGGCATAACAAAGTGTCATAGCAATTATCAGAGGAGCTCTCCCCCGGTGAGGATGATGAAAGTGGGCGCTCGACGCCGTGGCGTGAGAAGATTCTTTAAACTTCCCTTAAAGAAGAACAATATCATTAAAACATGACGGCACGTCTCTCACGGGGCCACTGGAAGACGTTTAGACCCTCCGATCCAGGGAGATAAGCAGGGCCTGTCAGCCCAAACTGCTGCTATTAAAGTGAGCCCATCAAACCAGGCCTCCGCCAGGGAATACTGTGCCATTTAAAACGGCCTTGATGAAGAATTCTTTAAGTACCTCTGGATTCCGGCGTGTCATCTCGTCCAGCTGTGAGACGGATTTGATGAGAGGCGTTTGCCATTGGAGTTATTTACGGTCCAGGGCATTTATGGTAACTGGTTCCTATTATTGGTTTCTATTAATGTAAAACATAAGTGAGCAGAAATGAGGCGTGGATCATCTCTTTTTATTAGAGAGAGTCCCTCACCCCGGGCACTGAGATGGCGCATGTGTGCATGCTTATGCACAAACACACACACACACACACACACACACACACACACACACACACACACACACACACACACACACACACACACACACACACACACACACACACACACACACACACACACACACACACACACACATATACACATTAAGACGCACACACACACAGAGAGAAACACACACTCACGCACACTCTCATACACATGCGCAAACATAGAAACACACACAACACACACCCACCCTGCTCCGGCTCCAGCTGGCTCTTGTTAAGGGGAATTCATTATAGAAGGCTGAGATGTCTAACAGTGCTCCATGGATGAGATGAGTCTACATTATTTATCTGTGTTTTACGCTCACTAAGGACAGATTTCACCCCCATTTCCTTTCTTCCCTCCGCCCATCCCTCTCTTTAACACTCCTTTCTCTCTCTCTCTCTCCTCCCCCCTTTCTCTTTTCTTACTTCTAACAGTAGCCCTGCCTCTCCCTTAACCACCCTCTCTGGCTCTCTCACTTTTTCTCTGCTTCCCTTTATCTTTCACAGCCTCTCTCTTTATCTTATTCCCAACCTTTTTCCCTCTCTCTCCCTCTCTCCCTCCCTCCCTCTCCCTCTTCCACCCTCCCTGCATCCCTCCCTCCCTCCCTACCTGTGTTTAACAGTGTTATTGGTGTGTGTATTTTCCAGTAGTGTGAGTCCTGGCCTGTCCCCAGTGTGATAACATCACTGGTGATGGACATTAGGAGGTGGTTGTTGGGGAAGGGTTTGGGCAAGGCCAGGCCAGGCCAGGCCAGGGTGCTGATCCTGTGTTGATACAACCAAGGACAGGGGCTCCCCGCTAGCTACTCTCCCCAACCTACTCAACAACACAGAGAGAAGTTATAACACTAAGGAAAGTTACAGGACTAAGAGAATGTTAGTTTACTAGACTAAGGGAAGTTACTAAACTAGACTAAGGAAAGTTACTAAACAAGACTAAGGAAAGTTACTAAACTAGACTAAGAGAAGTTACTAAACTACACTATGGGAAGTTACTAAACTAGACTAAGAAAAGTTACTAAACTAGACTAAGAGAAGTTACTAAACTGGATTAAGGAAAGTCACTAGACTAAGATAAATTACTAAACCAGACTAAGAGAAGTTACTATACTAGATTAAGAGAAGTTACTAAACTAGACTAAGGGAAGTTACTAAACTAGACTAAGAGATGATACTAAACTAGACTAAGAGATGATACTAAACTAGATTAAGGAAAGCTACTAGACTAAGATAAGTTACTAAACTAGACTAAGAGAAGTTACTATACTAGATTAAGAGAAGTTACTAAACTAGACTAAGGGAAGTTACTAAACTACATTAAGAGAAGTTACTAAACTAGACTAAGGGAAGTTACTAAACTAGACTAAGAGAAGTTACTATACTAGATTAAGGAAAGTTACTAAACTAGACTAAGGAAAGTTACTAAACTAGACTAAGAGATGATACTAAACGAGACTCAGAAAAGTTACTGAACTAGACTAAGAGAAGTTACTAAACTAGATTAAGGAAAGTTACTAAACTAGACTAAGGGAAGTTACTAAACTAGACTAAGAGATGATACCAAACTAGACTAAGAGAAGTTACTAAACTAGACTAAGAGATGATACTAAACTAGACTAAGGAAAATTACTAAACTAGACTAAGGAAAATTACTAAACTAGATTAAGGAAAGCTACTAGACTAAGATAAATTACTAAACTAGACTAAGAGAAGTAAATAAACTACATTAAGAGAAGTTACCAAACTACTGTGACGATCGTCAAAAGGAGTAGACCAAGGTGCAGCGTGGAAAGTGCTCATATTTATATTTATTGTAACTCAGAACACTCAAACAAAATATCAAACAAAGAAAATCGAACGTCACGTTCTGCAGGCTTACTGAGCTGACAAAAACAAGATCCCACACTGAAGGAGGGAAAAAGGGCTGCCTAAGTAGGATTCCCAATCAGAGACAACGATAGACAGCTGCCTCTGATTGGAAACCATACTAGGCCAATCAAAGAGAAAAAAACAACATAGAAATATGACACATAGAATGCCCACCCCATGTCACACCCTGACCTAACCAAACAAAGAAAAACGTCTCTTTCAGGTCAGGGCGTGACAGTACCCCCACTCCCGGCCGCAAACCTGAACCTATAGGGGAGGGTCCGGGTGGGCATCAACTCATGGTGGCGGCTCCGGTTTGGGGCGTAGCCCCCACTCCGCCCGCTGATCCCTCCGCTTTTGTGTCGCCGGAGGAACCAGACCGTGGATCTTCACCGGAGGTTCTGTACTGCAGGCCGCCGCTGGAGGCTCTGGACTGCAGACCGCCGCTGGAGGGTCTGGACTACAGACCGCCGCTGGAGGCTCTGGGCTGCAGACCGCCGCTGAAGACTCTGGACTGCAGACCACCGCTGAAGACTTTGGACTGCAGACCGCCGCTGAAGACTCTGGACTGCAGACCGTCGCTGAAGACTCCTGACTCTAGGCTGTCTCAGGAGGCTCCGGACTGTAGGCCGTCTCAGGAGGCTCCAGACTGTAGGCTGTCTCAGGAGGCTCCGGACTGTAGGCCATCTCAGGAGGTTCCGTGCCGTGGATCATCACTACAGGCTCCGCGCCATGGATCATCCCTACAGGCTCCGGGCCACAGATTATCACTGGAGGCTTCGTGCCATGGATCATCCCTACAGGCTCCGGGCCATGGATTATCACTAGAGGCTTTGTGCCATGGATCATCCTTACAGGCTCCGGGCCATGGATCATCACTGGAGGCTTCATGCCATGGATCATCACTGGAGGCTTCAGACCATGGATCATCACTGGAGGCTTCATACGTGGAGCCGGAACAGGTCTCACCGTACTAGGTAACGTCGCTGGAGGCTCCGGACTGGGGAACGTCGCTGGGAGCTCTGGACTAGGGAACGTCGCTGGAGGCCGGGTGCGCAGAGCAGGCACAGTGTATACTGGGCCGTGGAGGCGCACTGGAGGTCTGGAGCTTATGGCTGACACAACCCGTCCTGGCTGGATGCTTATTTTAGTCCGGCAAGGGCGGGTCGCCGGCACAGGACGAACTGGGCTGTGCAGGCGCACTGGCGACACAGTACGTAGAACTGGCCCAACCCGTCCTGACTGGATACCCCCCGTAGTCCGGCAAGCGCGGGGCGTTGGAACAGGTCGCACTGGTTTGTGCTGGCGAACTGGGGGTACCATGCGTAGAGCTGGCACAGGATAACCTGGGCCGAAGAGACGCACCGGAGACCAGGAACGCTGAGCCGGCAACATCCTTCCTGGCTGAATGCCAACTCTAGCACGGCCACTGCGGGGAGTAGGTCAGGGCGTGACAGGGGGTGTTTTTCTATGTTTGTGGGGAGGCACACGGGGAGATTGGCAGAGTCAGGTTGGAGACCTGAGCCAACTCCCCATGCTTACCGTGGGGAGTGAGGGATGAAGCAAGCACCGTGTTATGCGGAGATGCGCACTGTGTCGCCAGGGCGCATTCACAGGCCGGTGCGATCTGTGCCCGTGCCCCGCATTTGTCGAGCTAGGTTGAGCATCCAGCCAGGGCGGGTTGTGCCAGCTCTATGCTCGAGATCTCCAGTGCGCCTCCACGGCCCAGTATATCCTGTGCCTGCCCCACGTACCCAGCCTCCAGTGAGTCTATTCAGCCTGGTACGCCCTGTGCCTGCTCCTCGCACTTGCCCTGAGGTGCGTGTTACCAGTTTGGCGCCACCTGTGCCAGCCCCACGCATCAGACCTCCAGTGCACCTGCCCAGTCCGGGGTGTCCTGTTCCTGCTCCCCGCACCTGCCCTAAGGTGCATGTTACTAGTCTGGCGCCACCTGTGCCAGCCCCACGCATCAGGCCTCCAGTGCGCATTCCCAGTCCAGAGCTTCCGGCGACAGTTCCCAGTCTAGAGCTTCTGGCGACAGTTCCCAGTCCAGAGCTTCCGGCGACAGTTCCCAGTCCAGAGCTTCCGGCGACGTTTTACAGTCCGGAACCTCCTGAGATGGCCTACAGTCCGGAACCTCCTGAGACGGCCTACATTCCGGAACCTCCTGAGACGGCCTACAGTCCGGAACCTCCTGAGAAGGCCTACAGTCAGGAACCTCCTGAGACGGTCCCCAGTCCAGACCTTCCAGCGACGTTCCCCAATCCAGACCCTCCAGCGACGGCCTACAGTCCGGAACCACCTGAGACGGCCTACAGTCCGGAACCTCCTGAGACGGCCTACAGTCCGGAACCTCCTGAGACGGCCTACAGTCCGGAACCTCCTGAGACAGCCTACAGTCCAGAACCTCCTGAGAAGGCCTACAGTCAGGAACCTCCTGAGACGGCCTACAGTCCAGAACCTCCTGAGACGGTCCCCAGTCCGGAACCTCCTGAGACGGTCCCCAGTCCAGACCTTCCAGCGAGGTTCCCCAGTCCGGACCCTCCAGCGACGGCCCACAGTCCAGAGTCTCCAGCGATGGCCCGCAGTCCAGAGTCTCCAGCGATGGCCCGCTTTCCAGAGTCTCCAGCGACGGCCCGCATTCCAGAGTCTCCAGCGACGGCCGGCAGTCCAGAGTCTTCAGCAACGGCCCGCAGTCCAGAGTCTTCAGCGACGGCTCGCAGTCCAGAGTCTTCAGCGACGGCCCGCAGTCCAGAGTCTTCAGCGACGACCCGCAGTCCAGAACCTCCAGCGGCGGTATGCAGTCCAGAACCTCCAGCGGTGGTCGGCAGTCCAGAACCTCCGGTGATGATCCACAGTCCGGTGACACAAAAACGGAGGGATCAGCGGGCGGAGCGGGGGTTACGCCCTGAACCGGAGCCGCCTCCAATGTTGGAGGATCTGCGGGATGAGAAGGTTCTGCTTAGTGCACCAGAGACGCCATAGACATTTGCACCCTCCCTAACCCTCCCTTTTATTTTTTTAAATTTTTTGGTTCTTTTGTTGTCGGTGAGTTCGGAGTCCGCACCATTGGGGGGGGTACTGTCACGTCCTGACCATAGACAGATGTTATTTTCTATGGTAGAGTAGGTCAGGGCGTGACAAGGGGTGTTTTTCTATGTTTTCTATTTCTATGTTCAGGTTCTAGTTTGTATTTCTATGTTGGGGTTTTGTTTGGGATGATCTCCAATTAGAGGCAGCTGGTCCTCGTTGTCTCTAATTGGAGATCATACTTAAGTAGGGTTTTTTTCCACCTGGGTTTGTGGGAGATTATCTTTTAGTCAGTGTATGTTTCACCTCTGCGTCACGGTTTGTTGTTTTTGTCATTCAGTTTATTTATGTATTGCATAGTTTCACAGTGTGAATAAAATGTGGAACGACACACACGCTGCACGTTGGTCCGCTCCTCCTTAACCTGTTGGGGCTAGGGGGCAGTATTGAGAATTTTGAAAAAAATATGTGCCCATTTTTAACTGCCTCCTACACCAACTCAGAAGCTAGGATATGCATATTATTACCAGATTTGGATAGAAAACACTCTGAATTTTCTAAAACTGTTTGAATGGTGTCTGTAAGTATAACAAAACTCATATGGCAGGCAAAAACCTGAGAAAAAAGAAAAAAAAATTGTGTCTGTACTATTTTTTTTGAGTCATTGTTATTAGATACCACAGTGAGAAAGGATTCATTTCGCACTTCCTACGGCTTCCACTAGATGTCAACGATCTTTATAAAGTTGTTTGAAGCATCTATGATGAACAGAGACTGGATGACAAGGAAGAGAAGTTGACCTCCCTGGGATGTCGTCACTTCATTATTGGCTGCACCTGCGCAATCATGTGATGCGATACATTTTTCAAATACGTTTTTCAAGACGCAGGAGAGGTCGGGTTGAAACATTACAGATGTTTCACGTTAAAAATGGCTCTAAAGATTGATGCTAAACAACGTTTGACATGTTTGAACGAACGTAAATAGATTTTTTTTTTTACTTTTCGCCGTGACTTCCCCCCCCCCCGCGCTACTTTTTAGTAGCCTACCGAAGCGCTAACAACTTGGAGTTATTTGGACATCAATTATGAACTTTGTTGAAAGAAACCACATTTGTTGTGGACATGGGATTCCTGGAAGTGCCAATGGATGAAGATAATCAAAGGTAAGGGATTATTGACAATAGTAATTTTGATATTACATGGTTACAAGATGGTGCTAACCTGTATAGCCTAGCCTATTGTTCTTAGCACAGCACCCGGTTTATTGCAAATTGTGATTTCCCAGTAAAGTTATTTTGAAATCTGGCAATGCAGTAGCATTTACGTAAAAACTATGAATATTTGAATGACAATATTATAATTTACCAATGTTTTCGAATAGTAATTTTGTAATTTGTAACGTTGTTCACCGGAAGCATTTGAGAGAAAAAAAAAATCTGAATTTCACCGCTACTGTAAAATGCTGTTTTTGGATATAAATATGAACTTGATGGAACAAAAAATGCATGTATTGTATAACATAATGTCTTAGGAGTGTCATCTGAGGAAGATTGTCAAAGGTTAGTGCATAATTCTAGCTGGTTATCCGCTTTTGGTGACGCCTGTCTTTGAATTGACAAAACATTACACACAGCTATTTTCAATGTACTCTCCTAACATAACCTAACTTTATGCTTTCGCCGTAAAGCCTCTTTGAAATCGGACAATGTGGTTGGATTTAGGAGATGTTTATCTTTCAAATTGTGAGAAATAGTTGATTGTTTGAGAAATTAAAATGATTAGATTCTTGCAGTTTTGAATTTCCCGCCATGGTCTCTTGACAATGAATCCCTATACCGGGATAAGATCCCCAACTAGTTTTAAGGAATGTTACTAAACTAGAGGAAGAGAAGATATTAAACTAAACTAAGAGAAGTTACTAAACTAGATTACGCCTCCTGCTGTGTTCCGGTCGAATTGGGCTGTGGGTAACTGGTGAAAGGAGTCAGGCACAGGAGAGCTGAGATGCGTGGACAAGGTATTAAATACAAGATAACACCAGTATAAACACAATACTACGGTGTGGGAAAAATACCGGTACCACGAAATAAACGGGCGTAATAACAAAACCCGGCAACAAATAACCAGCCGTCAGTAACAGCCTGAGCAATAGAACAAACACGCACACAAACCAGAGGGTTAAATAACGAACAATTCATGGGAAATTGAAACCAGGTGTGTAGAAAACAAAGACAAAACAAATGGAAAATGAAAAGTGGCTCGGCGATGGCAAGAAGGCCGATGACGTCGACCGCCGAACGCCGCTCGAACAAGGAGAGGGAGCTAATCCTGCGTAAGTCGTGACAGCAGCTGAACACACAAAATACATTTTTATGATTTTCATAAAATGTTGGGTGTTTTAGTTACACCTGTGGTGTTCTTGGTAAAAAATGACAGGTCATTAGAAATTAATGTTTCAGGAATCAAGGTAAGACCCAAGTGCAGACTGTGTGAAGTAACAATGTTTATTGTAACCACAGGGGCAGGCAAACAACAGGTCAAGGCAAACAGGGGTCAGTAATCCAGAGCAGAGGCCAAGGTACAGGACGGCAGGCAGGCTCAGAGTCACGTCAGGCAGAGGTAGGTAATCCAGAGGTGGAGCAAAGGTACAGGACGGCAGTCAGGCTCAGAGACAGGCAGTGGTCGGGCGGGTACAGGGTCAGGACAGGCAAAAGTCAAAAACCAGGAGGACGAGAAAAAGAGAAACTAGGGAAAACCAGGAGTTGAGACAAAACGCTGGTTGGCTTGAACAAACAAGACAAACTGGCACAGACAGATAAGAAACACAGGTATAAATACCCAGGGGATAAGTGGGGAAGATGGGAGACACCTGGAGGGGGGTGGAGACAAGCACAAGGACAGGTGAAACAGATCACGGTGTGACAAAATGGGTGAGACTACAATTAGTGTAGAAAATTGAGTTCAGGCACATGCCCATTCATCAGATGGACACACTTCCTCTCCCAGACCTCCACATGCATGTATGTTTGAGTACACATACACACACACACACCTCACTCACCTTCTTGGCTTCCATGGCAACCCCCACGGGAACCTTTCCCCAATAGAATCTTTCCTCCACGGGAACCACACCTGTTGGCATTCTCACAAACAATCGCAACATTGTTTCAATAATATATAGAACTTTTCTTGCAGCTCTGGTATATAAAGCTTTTTTGAGGCTTTGCTCACAATTCATTCTGTGGCAGCACAATGACCAAACAAAATATTCTGTATGTCACGTCCTGACCATAGTAAGAGGTTATTTTCTATGGTAGAGTAGGTCAGTGCGTGACAGGGGGTATTTTGTGTTTTTCTATGTTTTGTATTTCTATGTTTAAGTTCTAGTTTTTCTATTTCTATGTTGGTTTTTTGGGGTTGATCTCCAATTAGAGGCAGCTGGTCCTCGTTATCTCTAATTGGAGATCATATTTAATTAACTAGGGTTTTTTCTTCCTGGGTTTTGTGGGTTATTATCTTTTGAGTAGTGTTTGTTTATCTCTGCGTCACGGTTTGTTGTTTTGTCATATTCAGTTATTTATGTATTGCAAAGTTTTGTGGATTAAATAAAATGTGGAACTACAACCACGCTGGACTTTGGTCTGCTCCTTTCGACAGCGGTGACACTGTATGTGAGGCTCTTGATCATATCTTTGATCATGACACTTGTGAGGAGGAGAGAGGCCAGGAAACTGACAGTGAAGCTGCATTAGAGGAGAAAGTAGTCTGTGGTAAATAGCACAATATGTGTCATCTGAGTATTTGTTATAGTCAAAATAATCCATACATTATGCTTTTTTTTTTACTCAAAAACTAGTTGTATGAGCTCAGGTCAATGAGGCCTACAGGCCATAAATAGCAAATAGAAATTCAAAACATGTAATGTTCACAAGAACTTAAGTTGATAAAAAGATCTAACACAACATTAGGTGATACTATATGGATTATTAAGGATTTATAATCAGCTATAACGAGGCGGTCATTTTGGACCGGTAACACAGAATTAATTAACATGAAACGAACACAACAGGAGGGTTAAAGAAAATGACTAAACTAGACTAAGAGAAGTTACTAAACTAGATTAAGGAAAGTTTCTAAACTAGACAAAGGGAAGTCACTAAACCTAACTAAGCACAGACTTTCTATAACACCTAAAAGTGAATCACTTAAATTTGTATTGAAAAAAAATATTAAGCCTTTCAAATTGAAGTTATTAACCCAGAAAAAACTCCTGACAATTTAAGACCAGAACAACTCATCCTGACTACAAAAAAGTATCCAAGGTAAAGAATGTCCCAAAAGGATAGAGAAAGGATAGAGAAAGTGACAGAACAAGACAAAACAAAGCTACAGATGTAAGCTGATATACTGTATAAAGCATTGGTCACACTAAATTGTATGCATGGATAATAATGACATTAACCTGGCAACCTAATCTTATAGGCATATTCCCAGAGATAAGACCTATGGAAGACGGACAGTGAAGTTCACAGGAAGTACAGCGTTAAAACGACTCAGAGATCTAAGACACAACTCCTCTAACATCCAACTGAGCCTGTCTGTGTTTCGCAGCGTACAGTTCCTCTACTACATCTGTTGTCCCAGGGGGTTGCACAGGATTGGCTGAGGATTTACTGCTAAGCCATGACTACCTGTGGGAGGACGGATCAGAGAGAAAAAAATAGAGAGAGAAATAGATAGAGAAAGAGAGAGAATAAAAGAAATAGAGAGAGTCAAAGAGAGGCAGAAAGAGACAGAGAGCGCAAGAGAGAGAGAGAAAGAGAAAGAGAGAGCGAGAGAGAGAGAGCGAGAGAGAAAGAGAGAGAGAGAGAGAGAGTAAAGTATCTCTGATTAAGACGTGATATCTGGCAGATGAAAATCGTAAAGACCAATGCAGTGCTTAGGACTTTATGACACTACAGCATGTTTGATCATTGGGAAATGTTTGAATGTTGGTAATGTGTGTAGGTGTCATGCAGGTCTACAGTGTGTATAATGGTTTTCTTAATATTCTCTTGTGTGATGGGGGGCCGGTTCTGTGAGCCAGCTGAGGTCCGGGCTCAGAGACAGCGTGGTCTAGAACCTTCTCTGAGAGTCCAGACCTCCATGTGTTGGCAAAAAAGTATGTCCAAGTCAAGAAAGCTTTCCAGCAGCCAGTGGCCTTTTCTCAGGTGTTTTTTTAAAGCGTATGTCAGATACTCCAGTGAGTGTAATTTGCTCAATCTTAGAAGTTGAGAAAGAAGATTTTATTCTCTTTTCTGCTGTAGGTACTGTATGTCATTGAAAATGTGTTTATTCTGTTGCTGCTGGCGATATTCTTTTTTTTTTATTAACTAAAAAATAAAAAGAAGCATGTGAAAAATACAATTGTACTTGTCATATGTTTTGTAAACAACAGGTTTGATATTTGGTTAACTATTTAGCAGTGTTATGGCTTGGGGTAGAATCTGTTCAGGGTCCTGTTGGTTCAAGACTTGGTGCATCGGTACCGCTTGCCGAGCTGTAGCTGAGAGAACAGTCTTATGACTTGGGGGGCTGGAGTCTTTGACAATTTTTAGGGCCTTCCTCTGACACTGCCCGGCACAGAAGTCCTGGATGGCAGGGAACTCATCCCCAGCGATGCAGTGGGCCGCACGCATCACCCTCTGCAGCGCCTCAGGGCCGGATGCCAAACAGCCGCCACACCAAGCGGTGATGCAGCGCATCTGATAGTATAGGTTTAACAGGCAGATTATCCGTCTCAGTTGACTGAAAAAACACAGTTTATGTAGTCACACACGGACACAGGAGACTGATCAACTCAACAACCTCCCCCTGTTCGCCCCTCTGTGTGTGTGTGTGTGTGTGTGTGTGTGTGTGTGTGTGTGTGTGTGTGTGTGTGTGTGTGTGTGTGTGTGTGTGTGTGTGTGTGTGTGTGTGTGTGTGTGTGTGTGTGTGTGTGTGTGTGGTGTGTGTGTGTGTGTGTGTGTGTGAGAATGCGTGTCTGTGTGTGTGTGTTGTCACCGGGCCCGGCAGCTCGGCCTCAGCCCAAAGATCCCTGGTGAGGAGTCAAACTTTCCTTAATGGCCTTGAATGAATAAAAACTAGCCTATTAAAAGGCAATCGAGAGGCAATGAGAGCTGTGAGTGGAACCAGCCGGTGAGGTGAGCTGCGCCCAGGCCTAGTGCAGCCTGGGACATTGGGGCCACATTAATATCACGCCGCTGATGTCCCTCCCATGTGCACATTAGCTTGGACTGCTGGGTAATCTGTCTTGTAGGAGAGATCAGGGTCTCTAGTGGCAACAGAGCGGCTGTGGTGCCTCGGCTGTGTGTGTGTGTGTGTGTGTGTGTGTGTGTGTGTGTGTGTGTGTGTGTGTGTGTGTGTGTGTGTGTGTGTGTGTGTGTGTGTGTGTGTGTGTGTGTGTGTGTGTGTAGGGGGAAGGGGAGGGGGGGAGGGATTTGTGTGTCTGTCCCTTTAAAAGAACATTGTCCAGCTTTAAATGCCACATTGTGTGTTGTCCGTGTCCCTCGCTCCTCCTCTCTTCTTTGTTTCTCTGAATTCATCACACTAAGGATATATCATAATTTAGTGCCAGCGTGATAGTTATGTTAAAGACAATACCACACAGTATCTACACAGACAGACATGAATGTACTGTAAACAAACACGTTGTGAAAAACCTTTCTTCTGAGGAAGTGTGTTAATACAAAGTACCTAGGTTGTTGTTGTTTGTTTGTTTGTTTAGTTATGTAGTCAAGTTTATCCCCAGTGTAGTGTTGCCCCCCCCCCTCCACACACACACACACTCACACGCATTCACTCACACACAGACACGCATTCGCATTCACACACACACACACACACACACACACACACACACACACACACACACACACACACACACACACACACACACACACACACACACAGACACACACACACACACACACACACACACACACACACACACACACACACACACACACACACACACACACACACACACACACACACACACACACACACACAGGATAAATCTTCCCCTGTCCAATGTGTCTGGGGTGTAATTTACTAAATCAATCTGACGGTAATCAACAGCTGGCATTCCTCCTCAGCAACAACTATTTACACTGATCACCAACAAACAGCGACAAACAATGACACACACAACACAGGAATAAAAGAGGAGGCCCTCACTGGCAAGGTTGTATCTAGGATGTTGTTTTCATTTCATAAAGTTATCTATTGGATGGAAGCCTAGCTACTGTCTGTGTACTGTTCCCACCAAGAGTTCCTGTTTTTCTACTGGATGGAAACCTAGCCAATGTCTGTGTGCTTTTCCCACCAAGAGTCCCTGTTTTTCTATTGGATTATAACCTAGCCAATGTCTGTAAGCTTTTCCCACCAAGAGTTCCTTTTTTTCTCACAACATCCTCTTTTCATTGTGTTATTGAAATCAACCTTGTTGTTTTTTTTTTTAAATATGCCATTTCCTTTTGGTAAACTTATTGGACAGCTATAATACTGTTATTTGAGATATGACTCCATACAATATTTGCAGACACACAGCCTCAGTGTGAAAAACTCACTTTTACTATGGAGATCAGAAAAGCACAGTCCAAAATAACCTTCCAACTTCAGCTACACAAATTTGTCAAACCTGACAGCAATTTAATAAGTCCATGCACACACACACACACACACTCACCCCCCATCCCCCACAGATACACCCAGTCAACACTCAACCCCTCCTCCCATTCCCTACACACACACACACACACACACACACACACACACACACACACACACACACACACACACACTACCTCCCAACCCATCTCCCCTCCCACCACATAAACTCGTGTGGGCAGGCATACGTACATTTGGGCGCTGTGGCAGCATCAATGTGGTCGGGCCCTGCGGCCCCCTGGCCCCCTATCCCAGGCATTAGGTAATTGAGTGTCTTTGCTCAAGGCCTTTCATGGATCAGGGTTTTTTATTAGCTCTCTTCCGAGCAACCACGGCCCCACAGCACACACACACACGCACGCACGCACACATGCACACACGCACACACACACACACACCAATTGCCTGGAAACGAGGGGAACGAGAGAACACTTTCCCCAGAATGAGATAAATAAGGTGGCACGCAACGGGGTCTCCCATCGCTGACAGCAGGGGCAGGGTACGCCGCGTGTCTCAGCTGCACTGGACACTTTGCTGGGGGGAGGTGTGTGTTGAGCTTTACGTGTGTGCTGAGATGTATCAAGGTACATGATTTCGCTCTGTATAGTGTTCTCTCGAGTAGATATGTTTCTTTGGCTTTATATACTGTACACTATTCAAATAATGATTTGTGGAAAATGGTTAAGGGGAAAAGGCTTTGTCGGTCATGCATATTTTTGTGTAATAGTCTTTGTGTACTGTAGGAACTTCTTAGGGATAGGCGTCCAGCTAGGATAGGCATCCGGTGAAACTGGAGGGTGCACAATTCAAAAAAATAATCATACAAATTATGGATATTAAACATTTAGGTGCATATAAGTGTCTTATATTGGCTGAAAGAGTAAATTCTTGTTAATCTAACTGCACTGTCCGATATCACAGTAGCTATTACAGCGAAAACATGCCATCCGATTGTTTGAGGACGGCGCCCCATATCAAAATATTTTTCCACCGGCACAGGTTTCATACATTCACAAAAAACGATTAAATATTCACTTGCTTTTCAAAAATCTGCCTCTGATTTGTCATCCAAAGGGTCCCAGCTATAACATGAAGTGTCGTTTTGTTTGATAAAATCCTTCTTTATATCCCAAATAGTCTGTTTAGTTTGCGCCATCAATTAAAGTTATCCACTCGTTCAACATGCAGAGAAAGGAATCCGAAAATCTACCGCTAAACTTTGTTTCAACAAGTCAAAATACATTTATATTTACTCTTCAGATACCCTAAAATGTAATCAAATTATAATATTTCATACGGAAAGAAGTAAGTTCAGTAAGAAACCGATTTTAGCAGGTGAGTATTGTCTTCATGGCTCGCGCAAACACACATTTCCAAGACTGTGTCCCTGCACTAAAACTGATATTTCTTATTCGATTTTGAAGTTACAAACCTGAAATCTTGAACATAGACTGCTGACACCCTGTGGAAGCCAAAGGAATTGCATCCAGGGAGCTAATTTTCAATATTACCTTTTACTTGCCTTTGTTCAGAGGATGGTCTTTAAAAAAAAAAACTCCAGTTGTTTTTTCTTTGGATTTTCTCCTACCATATCTATTGTGTTATATTCTCCTACATTATTTTAATATTTCTACAAACTCCAAAGTGTTTTCTTTCCAATGGTACCAATTATATGCATATCCTGGCTTCAGGGCCTGAGCAACAGGCAGTTTACTTTGGGCATGTCATTCTTAAAACTTCTTCAGGATTGGTGGGTCCCCTGCAGGACGGTTGAGCTAACGTAGGCTAATGCGATTAGCATAAGGTTGTATGTAACAAGAATATTTCCCAGCACATAGACATATCTGATATGGGCAGAAAGCTTAAATTCTTGTTAACTTCTCTAGGGTAAGGGGCAGTATTTTGACGTCCGGATGAAAGGCGTGCCCAAATTAAACTGCCTGCTACTCAGACTTAAAAGGTAGGATATGCATATTATTAGTAGATTTGGATAGAAAACACGCTGAAGTTTCTAAAACTGTTTAAATGATGTCTGTGTGTATAACAGAACTCATATGGCAGGCAAAACCCTGAGAAAAATCCAACCAGGAAGTTGAAAATCTGACGCTTGTAGTTTTTTCAATTGATTCTCTATTCAAACTACAGTGACTTAGGGGTCATTTGCAGTTCCTAAGGCTTCCACTAGATGTCAACAGTCTTTAGAACGTTGTTACAGGCTTCTACTGTGACCTGGAAGGGAATGACAGTCATTTCAACCATGTGTCTGGCTGAGTGCCATTAGATCATTCATGCGCATGGCCATCAGCGGGAGGTGATTTCATTTTCCTTTCTGAAGACAAAGGATTTGTCCGGTTGGAATATTATCGAAGATGTATGATAAAAACATCCTAAAGATTGATGCTATACATCGTTTGACATGTTTCTACAAACTGTAGTATAACTTTTTGGACTTTTTGTCTCAACAAAATGCGCGAGCATGGCGCATTTGGATAACTCGACTGAACGCGCGAACAAAACGGAGGTATTTGGATATAAATATGGAGTTTATCGAACAAAACAAACATTTCTTGTGGAAGTGGGAGTCCTGGGAGTGCATTCCGACGAAGATCGGAATGTGAAGATTTATAATACTATTTCTGACTTTTTTTTACTCCAGAACTTGGTGGGTAACTGTATAGCTTGCTTTGATGGCTGAGCTCTGTACTCAGAATATTGAAAAATGTGCTTTCGCCGTAAAGCTATTTTGAAATCTGACACAGCGGTTGCATTAAGGATAAGTGTATCTATAATTCTTTCAATAACTGTTGTTAAGTTTATCAACGTTTATGATGAGTATTTTTTTAAATTGATGTGCTCATTCTGTGGATATTTTGGAGGCAATACATTTTCTGAACATCACGCGCCAATGTAAAATGGGGTTTTTGGATATAAATATGAACTTTATCGAGCAAAACATACATGTATTGTGTAACATGAAGTCCTATGAATGCCATCTGATGAAGATCATCAAAGGTTAGTGATTAATTGTAGCTGTATTTCTGGTTTTTGTGACGCCTTTTCTTGCTTGGAAAATGGCTATGTGGTTTTTCTTGTCAAGGTGATGTGCTAACATAATCTAATGCTATGCTTTTGCCGTAAAGCATTTTTGAAATCGGACTATGTGGTTGGATTAACAAGAATCTTATCTTTAAAATGGGATATAATAGTTGTATGTTTGAGAAATTTGAATTATGAGATTTTTGTCGTTTTGAATTTGGCGCCCTGCTATTTCACTGGCTGTTGAAAAGTGTGTCCCACAGGTGGGACGGTCACGTCCCACATACCCAAGAGAGGTTAATCTAACTACACTGTCCAATTTACAGTAGCTATTACAGTGAAATAATACCCTGCTATTGTTTGAGGAGAGTGCACAGCCCTCCCTTCGGCAAATCTGATCACGACTCCATTTTTCATTTTTTCTCCTCCCTTCCTATAGGCAGAAACTCAAACTAGAAGAACCCGTGCTGAGGACTATTCAACGCTGGTCTGACCAATCGGAATCCACGCTTCAAGATTGTTTGTATCACGCGGACTGGGATATGTTCAAGGTAGCCTCCGAGAATAACTTTGACGAATACACTGACACAGTGACTGAGTTTATCAGGAAGTGTATAGGAGAAGTTGTACCCGCTGTGACTATTAAAACCTACCCTAAACAGAAACCGTGGATAGATGGCAGCATTCGCGCAAACCTGAAAGCGCGAACCAATGCATTTAACAATGGTAAGGTGACTGGGAATATGGCCGAATACAAACAGTGTAGTTATTCACTCTGTAAGGCAAATAAACAGGCAAAACGTCAGTATAGAGACAAAGTGGAGTCGCAATTCCATGGGTCAGACACGAGACGTATGCGGCAGGGTCTACAGACAATCACAGACTAAAAAGGGAAAACCAGCCTACGTCGCAGACGCCGACGTCTTGTTTCCGGACAAGCAAACACCTTCTTTACCCACTTTGATTACAACACAGGGCCACCGACAAAGTCCACTACCAGGGACGGTGTGCTCTCCTTCTCCGTGGCCGACATGAGTAAGACATTTAAGCGTGTTAGCCAATGCAAGGCTGCCGGCCCAGACAGCATCCCTAGCTGCGTCCTCAGAACATGCGCTGGCCAGCTAGCTGGAGTGATTTCGGACATATTCAATCTCTACCTATCCCAGTCTGTTGCCCCGACATGCTTCAAGATGTCCACAATTGTTCCTGTAACCAAGAGAGCAAAGGTAACTGAACTAAATGACTATTGCCCTGTAGCATTCACTTCTGTCATTATCAAATCAAATCAAATCAAATGTTATTAGGCAATGTGCGGGGGCACCGGTTAGTTGAGGTAATATGTACATGAAGATAGAGTTATTAAAGCAACTATGCATAGTGTGGTCTACAGCTTATCATGAGATACGCTACCTCAGGCGAGTAATAGCTTGAGACTTCCTTAGATATCTTGCACCAGCTGTTATTTCCAAAAATACATAGTCCGCCGACCCTTGTCTTACCAGACGCTGCTGTCATGAAATGCTTTGTCAATGATTATATCACCTACCTTACCTGACACCCTAGACCCACAATTTTCTTACCGCACCAATAGATCCACAGATGATGCAATCGTCATCGCACTGCATGCTGCCCTATCCCATCTGGTTAAGAGGAATACCTGTAAGAATGCTTTTCATTTACTATAGCTCAGAATTCTACACTGTAGTACTCTCCAAGCTCATCATTAAGTTTGAGGCCCTGGGTCTGAACACAGCCCTGAGCAGCTGGGTCCTGGATTTCCTGACGGGCAACCTCCAGGTAGGAAACAACAACTCCACTTCGCTGATCCTCAACACTTTGGCCCCTCAAGGGTGTGTGCTCAGCCCCCTCCTGTTCTCCCTGTTTACCCATGACTGTGTGGCCATGCACACCTCCATCTCAATCAGTTTGCAGACGACACAACAGTAGTAGGCCTGATTATCAACAATGACAAGACATCCTACAGCGAGGAGGTGAGGGCCCTGGGAGTGTGGTGCCAGTAAAATAACCTCTCACTCAACATCAGCAAAACAAAGGAGCTGATCGTGGACTTCAGGAAACACCAGAGGGTGCACCCCCCCATCCACATCGACAAGACCGCAGTGGAGAAGATGGAAAGCTTCAGGTTCCTCGGCGTACACATCACGGACGGACTGAAATGGTCCACTCACACAGACAGTGTGGTGAAGAAGGCGCAACAGCACCTCTTCAACCTCAGGAGGCTGAAGAAATGTGGCATGGCACCTAAAACCCTCACAAACTTTTACAGATGCACAATCAAGAGCATCCTGTCGGGCTGTATCACCACCTGGTATGGCAACTAAACCAACCGCAAATAAAGAGCTCTCCAGAGGGTGGGTCGGTCTGCCCAACGCATCACCGGGGACAAACTACCTGCCCTCCAGGACACCTACAGCACCCAATGTCACAGGAAAGCCAAAAATAACCACCTAGGCCACTGCCTTTTCACTCTGCTATCATCCAGAAGGCGAAGTCAGTACAGGTGCATCAACGTTGGGACTGAGAGATTGAAAAACAGCTTCTATCTCAAGGCCATCAGACTGTTAAATAGCCATTACTAGCACATTAGAGGCTCCTGCCCTTTATACATAGACTTGAAATCGCTGGCCCCTTTAATAATGGAACACCAGTCACTTTAATAATGTTTATATATTTTGCATTACTCATCTCATATGTATATACTGTATTCTATTCTATTCCACTGTATCTTAGTCTATGCCGCTCTGACATTGCTTGTACAAATATTTATATATTCTTCATTCCATTCCTTTATTTGTGCCTATTGTGTGTACTGTATTGTGTGTATTGTTGTGAAATTGTCAGACATTACTTGTTAGATATTAATGCACTGTTGGAGCTAGAAACACAAGCATTTCACTACACTCGCAATAACATCTGCTAAACACTTGTATGTGTCCAATAAAATGTGATTTAATTTGATTTGAAAATGGTTTACTCTCTCTCTCTCTCTCTCTCTCTCTCTCTCTCTCTCTCTCTCTCTCTCTCTCTCTCTCAAGTCATGTAACTCAATCTTTAACTTTAGAGGTGAAAAGCTCGCACCCCACTACTGATTAACACACACTAACACACAGCACGGAGGAGACAGAGCGCGTTGACTAGATTAGAGAACTCACACACACATGCATAACTCTACTGTACTGCACCACTGCACTAACAGCATGCAGTTATCATATTGATACATAGTTCGTACTTGGCCCCCTCTCTGGCCGTTTGAGGACAACTCAGGTCAGATTGTGTTCTCTGATAGTCCAGGAGGGAAACTCAACAGTCTTATTTCCTCCCAGACAGCCAGAAGAGGTGAAGATACCTCTCACAGTTTCATCAGACACCACCATGCCATTACCTTATATCCAGTCTGCCTCTACTTCTACCTCTTAAAGGTATTTTTTGACTGCTTAATTTCTCAGCAGGGAAGCTTTTTCACCATGATGATGATCTTGAGCTGGGAAACATAAATTGATTCTAAAGAGGAAATTAGATGGTGCTTATTACACTGTCTAACTAGTAATCCTCTGTCATTCGTCTGGCGTGTGATGAATGTCCTGCTTTTTGCCTACTTCTCCTGCTTACCAATGAGGAGGCGTCAGAGAGAGCCTACACACACACACACACACACACACACACACACACACACACACACACACACACACACACACACACACACACACACACACACACACACACCTGGCTGTCTAATGAATCGGCATGTGCTCCTGTCCCATTGACTAAGGAGAAGATTATGATGAATATGTTGATTTTCATTTTTCCATTTTCTTTCTCTTTCTTTGCTCTTACCTTCCATCTTTATTCTCACTTCCTCTTCCCTCCTGTGCTTGTGTGTGTATGGGTGTCCGTGTGCTTGTGCTTGTGTGTGGTTGTTTCTGTGTGTGTTGTTGTGTGTGTGTGTGTTGTGACACACACCTTGATCAGTGTTATTTCCCCAGATTAGCATGTGTTAACTAACCCCAGGAGCAGGCAGGTAGGCAGGCATGCAGGGTGATTTATCTGAATGCAGCAGCAGATAGATAAAACAGGACAAGCAGCAGGAAGACCAGATCCATGGTGGTTCTGTCTATCTCTGATATGATGAAATTTACGCCTCATTCTACTGCTCTCACACCACTAACTCAACTCCCACTCTTAGACTGTTCTTGGAGTGACCAGGGCATACAAAATCACCCTGTTGGTTGCCTAGGCTGATTGAAGCTGATTTAACTTGGATGTTGATGTCAGGGCTCTGTCCTGAAGTTTTAAGATTTGTTTTGGTTATGGTTTTGGTCATTCAACAGTCTGGTATGAGAGCTATGGGTTAGATGTATATAATCCCTGCATTGCTGATGCTATGTATTGGCCATTGAGAGGCTTTGAGGCCACCAGTCAGCCATATTGGCTCTCCCCAGTAGGAGCAGTCCTCCATAGGAATGAATGGAACAGTATTTCAATTAAATGTTTCAAGGGAAAAAAAATACATTTATTTAAGTATTTCTTTGCTGTAGTGGGGACAGTACTTTAAGGAAAATGTTTCTATATATTTAAAAATTGTAAATGTTTATGTTAAGCTGACATAATATACTTTTAAAATATGCATTAAGGTGTATGTAATAGAATAAATGTGGAAAAAATGAATGTAGACATTAATAAATGCATTTGTATAGCTTCCAAAACGGTGGGGGAGTACCAAGATGATAGTGATGTACAGTAAATAGAAATCATTGGCTAAAGTGCCACATAGCCGTCCATTTTCTGACATATTCTCTGTATCAGAAGTAGAAGAACTCTACTTTATTGATCCATTTCAATTAATCTTCTGCTTTATCCCAAGGGTCAGAGAGCTTTTGTGTGGTGTGCCATATCTCCCATGTGTGTGTGTGTGCGTGTGTGTGTGTGTGTGTGTGTGTGTGTGTGTGTGTGTGTGTGTGTGTGTGTGTGTGTGTCTCATGTGGCCATCTCAGTGTTGATTGACGTTCTGCAGTGACAGCACCCAGCTCACCTAATGACCTTTCACCCCCCCCCCCCCCCCCGTGATGCTAGCCATGGTGATGAGGATGGTGATGATGAGGAGGATGATTATGATGATTTCCTGTCATCCTCATGCTATCACCGAGAAGAGATACGGAGGGACAGTTCCCCCCCCCCCCCCCTCTCTCTCTCTCAT
This sequence comes from Salmo salar, assembly GCF_965601325.2. Classification (NCBI taxonomy): domain Eukaryota; kingdom Metazoa; phylum Chordata; class Actinopteri; order Salmoniformes; family Salmonidae; genus Salmo; species Salmo salar. Next base: position 18,751,642 of record NC_138291.1, on the reverse strand, counting down.
TATTAGTGTGATAGATTACCGCCCATGTCACTGGCAGCAAACAGAGACCCCTTGTATTAGGCTCAGACGGCTGCTAGAGTGGACAGCCTCAGACCCTGGCACGTACTGTAGCATCCTGTCTACGCAGCAGACACCAGTGAACCCCGCTCCTTCTACCCTTCTATAGCCTCAGGCTTGGCTTTTAGCTCCATCTACAACCCCAGCCCCGGCCGAGGCCCTGCCTCCAGCCCCCTGCCACATCCCCATTCCCAGCCCAACCTCCATTGTGCCCCGGCCCGGCCCAGACCAGCCCCCAGCCCTGGTTTCCAACTTCAACCCCAGGCTCATATCCTAACTCTAACCCTATGCAGCCCCAGCCCTCTCCCTGGTCTGACGATAGGTTAACGTTAGCTAGCGTTCTCACCACCAGTGCTGTCTAATGGTGGATGGTGGCTAATTACATTGTCTAATGAAGTGCATGCAGCCTGGCCGCCTCTCCTCTCCTTCCCCTCGCATTAGACATTCATCCATCAGCCTGCTCAACTGATGCCTCACACCACAGCCTAGGTCCACTGGCTGCTGTCACACACACACACACACACACACACACACACACACACACACACACACACACACACACACACACACACACACACACACACACACACACACACACACACACACACACACACACACACACACACACACACACACACAGTTTTTAATGTTGCATCAGTAATTGCTTTTTCTACCCCTCCATTCTCACTGACCCCCTTCTAAAGTTTCTCCTCCCAGCCACACATCACGTCGTTTTATGACGATCATTATTGACTTATGACAGGACAGGTGGGAAAAAGTTTCAGCTGAAGATGCCGCTTTGCTTCGGGCTCCTCTTGTTAATTATCCTGGGAGTAATGCATCAACATGATCCGTGTGATACACCAACTGTGTTTAAATACCAATGATATTAATATTAATGATGTTCATTATGAGCCATCAATATGTCAAATAAAGTAGGATACTGGTAAGGATGGGGAGGGGAGGAGGCAGTGTGTGTGTTTGTGCGTGTTTGTATTCAAGTGTGTGTGTGTGTGTCAGTCTGTGTGTATGTGTGTGCGTGTGTGCATGCATGAGTATGCAGGGCTGGAGGGGGAGATGCTATATTTGTGTGTGAGACGGTGTCTCTGGGTTGACTTGTCCCGTCCATCCCCATCTGTCCCCGTCCCCAGTCCCCTCTACAGCCTCTCTACATGTACGTTAGCAGCCAGAGAGACAACGGTTTCACTGTGCTGTAAAACTCCTTCCTTTGTAGTGTAATAAACTATTCCCCTTGACATGCTCCTTCCTTCCCGTCCCTCTATATTTATCAATAACCCCACACGTTCCTCCATTATATCAGCATCTCCCCGTCCAGCCCTGCATACTCAGTCACCAGGCAGAGACAGGAAAGAGGACCGGATGAGGAGAGGAGAGGCCAGAGGCGTCATGGCCGTCTGGTGGTTTAAAAAGGGTTCCTCTTTGACACGGGATGCTGTTTTTATGCATGCTATGATAGGCAATCTGCAGAACATAGAATATATTTCACACTTTTCACTGTCATATTAAAATTGCCACAGTGTAGGACTGAACTGATTGGTTTATAGTTATTGTTATTGTAAAACCAGAGATAACGTTGTAATCTGTGCGGAGAATGTCAGCTTTATAATTATATTTGATTAATAATCGCTAGCAAATGTCTTTCTAAGAATATGTTTGTTTCAATCGAGTTTGACATGAGAATAGCTCTGAAAATCATCATATTTGTCACGCCGAAGTCAGTCCCTCTCCTTGTTCGGCGGTCGACGTCACCAGCCTTCTAGCCATCGCCTATCCACTTTTCATTTTCCATTTGTTTTGTCTTTGTCTTACACACATTTACATTTACATTTAAGTCATTTAGCAGACGCTCTTATCCAGAGCGACTTACAAATTGGTGCATTCACCTTATAATATCCAGTGGAACAACCACTTTACAATAGTGCATCTAAATCTTTTAAGGGGGGGGTTAGAAGGATTACTTTATCCTATCCCAGGTATTCCTTGAAGAGGTGGGGTTTCAGGTGTCTCCGGAAGGTGGTGATTGACTCCGCTGTCCTGGCGTCGTGAGGGAGCTTGTTCCACCATTGGGGTGCCAGAGCAGCGAACAGTTTTGACTGGGCTGAGCGGGAACTGTGCTTCCTCAGAGGTAGGGAGGCGAGCAGGCCAGAGGTGGATGAACGGAGTGCCCTTGTTTGGGTGTAGGGCCTGATCAGAGCCTGAAGGTACCTGGTTTCAATCCCTCAATTACCTGTTCATTATTTAACCCTCTGTTCCCCCATGTTTGTTTGTGAGTAATTATTTCTATGTAGGAAGGTCTGTTATTGTGGGCTCTGTTTTTGTATTGCATTTATTATATGTTGAGTAAAATACGGTTATTTACTCATATCTGCTGTCCTGCACCTGACTCCTATACACCAGCTACACACAGACTTCCTTACAATATTAACATACAGTACAGTATTTAGGCCTACTATTTTTTCTGCAATTGTGATTTGAATATTTAAAAATATTTTATAGCCCTTATAGCACATCACAGTAATGTTTTTATAGACAAGGAATAGATTCAACCTCAACATTTATTTTGAAGGTGAAGCGTTTTAAACAGCAATTTACCCCATATTCGATGGAAATCGATACTCGTACAAAATATGCAAAACTAGTGATAAAACGACCAGTGAATTCCTGAATAAAGCAGGTTATTTGAGGAGATGTCAGATACTTGATGTTGGAAGTATATTTAGATATGGAAGATATTTCCCCCAGTGTACATGTAAAGCAGAGTCATAGGGGTAGGAATTGGTGTGTTTAATTGAGCCTGCCGGCCTGTGAGTGGCTATGCTCCAGTGAACCATACCACCCTGCCCATCTCCCCTCTACCTGGCTGACCCTACAGCAGCAGGCCGATCACTAGAACAGGAACATGACAGCCTTCAGATGGACTGTGTTGATGATCCAAGTTCAGCCCCACACAGACAGAGAGAGGAGATGCCAAGGTTTTAGTTATAGACAGACACACATGGTGTTGTAGCAGGATAAACACACAAACACATACATTAAGTGAGCACACGCATACACACACACATTAAGCATGTTTTTATGTTTCATGTATTTGTTGCTTTGCTTGCGTATTTTCTCTATTTTAAAGCCCTCATTGTATCAATTATTTCCTATGTCAGAAGGACACAAGATGTTCATTTATGAGAGTGTTGATGTCATTCTAGATTTTGCAATACTGTAGGGGAGAGTGGGGTAAGTTGGGAGGAAAATGGGGTAAGTTGAGAGGAGAGTGGGGTAAGTTGAGACATTTTTACATTCAGTATCACTCCGTCAAGGGAAATATAGTATTCTTTCTAACAAAGATATCTACATACACTGTGAGTACAAAACATTAAGGACACCTGGTCTTTTCATGACATAGACTGACCAGGTGAGTCAAAGAGAATATAGACTCAGTGGCGGGGTGCAACTTAATATAAGGAAGGCGTCCTGAAAACTTTGTACACTCAATGTATATTTCAGGATGTTGTATATTCCTGGAAATTATCAGAATGAATGTAAACATTACAGTTTGGAAAACATACCCACTGGGCAAAAACTAGTTGAATCAACATTGTTTCCATGTATGTGAGGATGTTGAACGTACAGTAGAAAAATTATTGGATTTGCAAAGTCCAATAAGGGCCATTTTGTATTTTTATTTTTTTACTATTAACCTATATCCAATGACATGGTGACATTTGTTGTTGATTTCACTTTCACAACTCAACCAAATGTAAATCAAAACTAGACGTTGAACTGACCTCTGTGCCCAGTGGGTAGTGGTCTAGTGGTCTCTTGGCACAAATTAGCCCAGGTATGGGGTAAAGTGAGCCGCAAGACAGGGTAAGTTAAGCCGCCTATACTGAATTAAATATTACCGCTACCTTTTTAAAACCATGTCTATCTTTATTTCTCAAACACAGTTTAACACAATCACAATCACATTTTTTAAACGCAGACTTAATACCTAACAAACACTTTGTACTTTTAACATAGGCCAGGCCCTGTTGTTACCTCATACCGCAGTGGTAATACCTTGCATTAAGCCTGGGAAGAAAATACTTTACTTATCTCAACTTGCTATTGACTCAGCCATTGGCTCATCTTACCCCAAGGCGCTGCACTGCATGGCCTCAGTTTGCTAGCTCTGACCCAACTTTGCTATTTTGTAGACTATTTTTACTTTATTTTCACAAAATGTATCAGCTATTACTTCTTACAACCGACAAGAACCCTTGAACATCAGATCGGCAGTTACTAACCCCAATTCCCGGCTTCAACTTCAACTCATCTGTCCCGGGCTACCCGGGCTACGAAACGCCGGCGTTACAGATTAGATGGAGACGGCTGATCACATCTCCTCTGCCGCCTGCTTTTCATGGGAATTGGGAATATTTAATCTATGTGTGGCGGGCGGGCGGGCGGGCGGGCTGGCAGGTGTCGCCCAGACCAAGCTGCTCTCTGTTGCTGTGTCCTTACTAACGTCCCAACCACCAGCCGCCAGCCGCCAACCGCCAGTCGCCGGCCGCCGGCAACCAGCCACCAGCCACCAATCACCAATCGCCAACCACCAATCGCCAGCCGCCAGCCGCCAGCCACCAGCCACCAATCACCAATCACCAATCACCAGCCACCAATCACCAATCACCAACCACCAATCACCAATCACCAGCCACCAATCACCAATCACCAGCCACCAATCACCAGCCACCAATCACCAGCGACCAGCCACAGACCATGGAAGTTAGCTTTAGCTTTAGTAAACCAGGGTAAGGCCTTAGTCAGTGGGGGTGAGCCATAGGAAGTACTGTAAATGGGGTTGGTCTTGAGTGTGTGGATGTGAGTTGAGTGTGTGGATGTGAGTTGACCGTGTGAATGTGAGTTGATTGTGTGGATGTGAGTTGATTGTGTGGATGTGAGTTGAGTGTGTGGATGTGAGTTGACTGTGTGAATGTGAGTTGATTGTGTGGATGTGAGTTGATTGTGTGGATGTGAGTTGAGTGTGTGGATGTGAGTTGATTGTGTGGATGTGAGTTGAGTGTGTGTTGGGGGAAATTGCAATTGTTTTTTTCTTTCTTTTCTCTTTTTCTCGCTTTCTCTTCTTCTCTATTTTTCTTCTTCCACTTCTTCAGAGGACTATGTTTTCTCATGCATCTCATATACGTATTACTGAATGAAAAAAAGGGTGTCCCCTCGCTGTGTCTGTAATTTCCTGTTTGTGTGGCGCTCCGTTGTGGCGCTCCGTCATGTTGCCCCTCATCTCGCTTGGTTTTCGCCGAAACCCTCTGGTGTGAACAAGAGAGGGAGTGAGAAGAGAGAGAGGGAGTGAGAAGAGAGAGGGAGGGAGTAAGAGAGAAGGAGTGAGAGAGAAGTGAGAGAGGGAGTGAGAAAAGAGAGAGGGAGTGAGAAGAGAGAGGGAGTGAGAAGAGAGAGGGAGAGAGAAGAGAGAGGGAGAGAGAAGAGAGAGGAGTGAGAAGAGAGAGAGGGAGTGAGAGGAGAGAGAGGGAGTGAGAGGAAGAGAGAGAGGGAGTGAGAGGAAGAGAGAGGGAGTGAGAAGAGAGAGAGGGAGTGAGAAGAGAGAGGGAGTGAGAAGAGAGAGGGAGAGAGAAGAGAGAGGAGTGAGAAGAGAGAGAGGGAGTGAGAAGAGAGAGAGGGAGTGAGAAGAGAGAGAGGGAGAGAGAAGAGAGAGGGAGAGAGAAGAGAGAGGGAGAGAGAAGAGAGAGGGAGAGAAAGAAAAAATCAGGATGATAACAAAAGCAGCTCGGATTTCACAAAAGCATATTTCATCAATCATGTGAATATGTGTGAGTGATTATACACAGCCGTGGCAGGGTTAGGCCTGATCACCATATATCATAATGGCTGCTTTCATATCTCACACGCACTGATTTGTTTCTGTCTGCAGATAGCCTCTCCCCTCTTCCACCCACCCACGCACGCGCACACACACACACACACACACTTGCTGTTTTTTTATTTAACCTTTATTTAACTAGGCAAGTCAGTTAAGAACAAATTCTTATTTACAATGACGGCCTGCTAAAGTCAGTGAAAGAGAGAAGTTCCCTGAAATGATGTCCCTCTCTCCAAGCCACAGATTAGATGTAGATCCAGGAAAAGGCCTAATTCAGGTTTAGTTAATCAGGGACTAGGAGATGAGATATCACCAACATAGATTCACCTTGGGTTACATACTGTACCTCTGGACTACACAATATGAGAACTTTGATAAATAAGTCTTAGCTATCGTCCAAGGATAGATTAATACATGATAACATGATAACCAAATTAAATGAGTAATTTAGTGCAGGAGTAGCTTTACATGTAATCTGGAGCTGGATTGGTTTTTAAGAATTATCTTTATTTTAGTCAAACTGACATTTGATGGCCACATACAATAGGCAGCATTGTCATGGCATGAACTGAATTTGATGATCCGTTGTTTCCCTCCAAACATTATTTTTGTTTAAAGGATGGTCTGTATGGTTTGTATAAACTGCTTAAATGAGAAGTGTTTTGAGGATGCCCCATGGCTTACACTCAAAGTGTGTGTAGTCACTTTTGTATTGTGTCACATCAGTGTCACAATCAGAGTGAGAGAGACAGAGAGAGAGCAGCGAGTAGAGAGAGAGATAGATGTAGAGAGAGATGTAGAGCGAGAGATAAGAGATAGATGTAGAGAGAGAGAGAGATAGAGAGAGAGAGCTGTAGAAAGAATGTTTGAGGCAGAATTAGCCATGTATGAAAGGCCTCAGTTCCAGTCTCAAACAGAGAATTAGAAATTATGCCGTCAACTCTCTCTCTCTCTGTCCCTCTGTCTCTCCCCCTCTCTCTCTTCTCCTCTCCCCCTCTGAGTGGTTGAAATAACGTAACTCATTTCGGCTGGGCCGGGCCAGGGCCGGTGCCAGGGTGTCTGAATGCTAGAAGTGTGTGGGACACATTAGGACTTGACAGGCCCCTTCTTGAAATAAGTGAAATTAATGGAGCTCTTTTCATGTCGGACAAGGCAGCGGCACCCCTTTCACGCTGCTTACAGTCACCAAAAAGTCAATAGTTTTTTATTACTCCTCAGGTCGACCTACATTCCACACTACAAGTGCTAGACCCACTAATTGGTTTCAGTTTGTGGAAAGGAAGAGAAAAAAAATCTTAATCCCAAAGAACACTGAAGCAAATAAATCAATCTCATATTTTTCCCCGTCTTTTTATCATTGATTTGGAGGGGGAGCGAGGAAGGGAGGGAGAGAGAGTGAAAGAGAGGATAAATGGTTAGAACGCTGGTCCCCTGAGGTAATAAAATCTATGGTGTTAATGGAGGGGTTTGGTTAAAGTGGTCTGAACTGATGACATCAACCACCCGAGCCACTGCCTGTTCACCCCGCTATCAGCCAGAAGGCGAGGTCAGTACAGGTGCATCAAAGCTGGGACCGAGAGACTGATAAACAGCTTCTATCTCAAGGCCATCAGCCTGTTAAACAGCCATCTCCAGCACATCAGAGGCTCCTGCCTATAGGCATAGACTAGGAATCACTGGCCCCTTTAAGGAACGGAACTCTAGTCACTGTAATAATGTTTACATATCTGGCATTACTCATCTCATGTGTATATACTGTATTCTATACTATTCTACAGTATCTTAATCATTTAATGTTTACATATCGTGCATTACTCATCTCATATGTATATACTGTTTTCTATACTATTCTACGGTATCTTAGTCCATTCCGCTCTGACATCACTCGTCCGTATGTATATATTCTTAATTCATTTCTACTTAGATTTGTGTGTATTTTGGGTATATGTTGTGAAACTGTTAGATATTACTGTTAGATATTACTGCACTGTCAGAGCTAGAAACACAAGCATTTCACTACACCTGCAATAACATCTGTTAAATACGTGTATGTGACCAATTCAATTTGATTTCATTTGCTTTGATTTGATGAGGTGACCTATATCTAAGGGGTTTTCAACCCAGTACATCAGGGCTATACATCAGGCTCACACAAACAAGTTGTCAATCCAAAATCTGCTATTAATTGTGTTAAAGACAACTTAAAACCCAATATACTAACTTCAACGCTAATAAAATAAATAATGTTACAAATGATAATATTCATTATATTTAACACAACGTAATACACAATATATCAACTACCATGCTAATAGCAATTAGCACTCATTAGGTTGCATAATCTATCCTATACAATACACAGACAACACAGAGATATACAGGCAGTGAATGACAAGTGGTAAAATTGAAATTCAATTAAGTAATTGATAACTGTCATTTATTTTCAATTAAGATTTTTTTTTAATCCTTGAATTGAGAACTTGACCCCAGACCAGATTAGGACCAAGTTAAAGCCTTTATATTAATTTGTCAGAAGTGTGGAGAGAAAACTATTTGAGTTGATAAGAGTTGTGCTGTGTTCCAGAGTGAGGTCAGTTTTGCTAGTGGACAGACAGACGGACGGGTGTACAGATGGACGAACGGACGGACAGTGTCAAGCTAAACTAAACTAAAGTGAAATGGCAGCGGTTAGCCTCTTCAAGAAATGACACCACTGCCACAAATTGATATGACACTTTGACCTCTCATCCTCTATGTTTGTTCCAGGAGAGTTTATGTATCTCCATTCCTGCTTCCACAGCTCTGGCAGGTTTTGTGTTGTGTGTGGGGGGGGGGGGGGGGGTCTGGGTGCCTGGGTGCAAAGGGAGCTGTCACATGCATCTCCTGTCTCTGCGTCAGTCCCTGCCCACTACCCCCTGGCTACTACACCACAGAGGGAGGGGTGGGCACACACACACACACACACACACTTATATAGTCAAGTTGTATCTATTATTACGTGTTTTGCTTTTCTATTATTTCTTTCTCTCTGCTTTGTTGGGAAGGGCCCGTAAGTAAAAATGCCATTGTTAGTCTACACCTTTGGTTATGAAGCATGTGACGAATAACAAATAAAATGTTATTGGTACTATACACAGAATTAGCAGATATTATTGCGGGTGTAGCGAAATACTTGTGTTCCTAGCTCCAACAGTGCAGTAATATCTAACAATACTACACACAAAGTAAAAAAAAATGAATTACGAAATATATAAATATTAAGACGAGTCCGGCATATAAATATACACTATATATTCAAAAGTATTTTGAAATAAGTGTACTTGGCTATTTCAGCCACACCCATTGCTGACAGGTGTATAAAAATCGAGCACATGGCCATGCAATCTCCATAGACAAACATTGGCAGTAGAATGGCCTTACTGAAGAGCTCAGTGACTTTCAACGTGACACCTTCATAGGATGCCACCTTTCCAACAAGTCAGTTCGTCAAATGTCTGCCCTGCTAGAGCTGCCCCGGTCAACTGTAAGTGCTGTTATTGTGAAGTGGAAACGTCTAGGACCAACAACGGCTCAGCCAATAAGTAAGTGGTAGACCACACAAGGGCCTGCGGAGTGCTGAAGCGCGTTAAAATCTTCACGCTTCCCCATCTGGCAGTACGATGGATGAATCTGGGTTTGGTGGACGCCAGGGGAATGCAACCTGCCCCAATGCATAGTGCCAACTGTTAAGTTTGGTGGAGGAGGAATAATGGTCTGGGGCTGTTTTTCATGGTTCGGGCTAGGCTCCTTAGTTCCAGTGAAGGGAAATCTTAACGCTACATCATACTGTGCAATGACATTCTAAACAATTCTGCACTTGCAACTTTGTGGCAACAGTTTGTGGAAGGCCCTTTCCTGTTTCAGCATGACAATACCACAGTGCACAAAGCGAGGTCCATACAGAAATTTGTTGTCTAGATTGGTGTGGAAGAACTTGACTGGCTTGCACAGAGCCCTGACCTCAAACAAATCAAACACCTTTGGGATGAATTGGAACACCAACTGCGAGCCAGGGCCTAATCACCAATCATCAGTGCCTGACCTTACTAATGCTCGTGGCTGAATGGAAGCAAGTCCCCGCAGCAATGTTCCAACATCTAGTGGAAAGCTTTCCCAGAAGAGTGGAGGCTGTTATAGCAGTAAAGGGGGGGGGGACCAACTCCATAATAATGCCCATTTGGAATCAAATGTTATTTGTCACATGCACCGAATACAACAGGTGTAGACCTTACAGTGAAATGCTTACTTACAATGCAGTTCAAGAAATAGATTTAAGAAAATATTTACTAAATAAACTAAAGTAAAAAGCGTGCCATGAAGGCGTCGCTTTCTGACCAAATATGCTGTCCTATAGGATATACTACACCCCTAATGATATAGTGAGTCTTGTTACCTTCTAGGATCTCTGAGGAATACATACGAATGTGATTTGACTCGTTGAAACAACATTTAGGGTGAGATTTTCACAAATTCCTTTCTTTGAAAATTGAACGAGTGGAAATACAAAATCAATCGTGCATGCTATATGGACCTTTTTAGGATATGAAAAAGGATTTTATCTAACAAAACGACACTTCATGTTATCTCTGGGACCCTTTGGATGATACATTCTGAAATCTTGCTCTGATTTAAGTACATATTTCACCTTCAGAGGTGAATTTATCAAACCTATCGCGGTGAAAAAAAAGTGTTTTGTTGTTAGGAGCTCTCCTCAAACAATAGCATGCCATTTTTTCGCAGTAAATGCTACTGTAAATTGGACAGTGCAGTTATAGTAAAAATAATTTAAGCTTTCAGCCAATATAAGACACTTATAGGTACCGACATTTGTTGTTTCTCTAAAATCTGTGATCTTGACTTAGCATGCTGCATGATTTACAACTGTCCCGTCGACGGGACGCCGATCCTTATTGATAGACATCGCGCAACAGCTGTTATTGACAAATAGACACACACCCCCGCCCTTCGTCTTACCAGAGATGTTTGACGTGCAGGTGTCTGCATACTTTTGGTCCTTGTACTGTAACATCTATATATGCACTGTTGTTACGAATCCCTTTGGCCCTGCAGTCTAGGGGGGGATGGAAACGAGTCCCGTAACATAACTCATGCAAATTATAGTGATAAAGAACAGTGATAACAAAAAAAACACAGACAACTTCAATCTACCGTCAAACACTACTGGTTTATTTTCAAACACACGGTAATGGGGTGTGGGAAAAGGGGCTGAGCTGGACCCAAGGAATGAAACAAATATCCAAAAACACCCCTAAGCTAAACTAACCTGCTTCGGTAACAGCTAGCTAACTAACCAAAAATACAGTGGGTGGTCCACCCAGTTCTAACTAGGGTACTGAGACAAAGTATTCCTATGGGTGAGAGAGAGAGAGAGAGAGAGAGAGAGAGAGAGATTCAGAGAGGAGTTAGAGAGAGAGAGAGAGAGAGAGAGAGAGAGAGAGAGAGATTCAAAGAGGAGTTAGAGAGAGAGAGAGAGAGAGAGAGAGAGAGATTCAAAGAGGAGTTAGAGAGAGATTGAGCTAAAGAGAAAACAACTGGCTGGGTTTTTAAACCAAGGGAAAGGGAATGTGATTGGGTGGGGGAAGAGGTGCAGGTGTCTTCTGTTTGTGGACTGATTGGGGAATGATGATTGTCACCTGTGAGGAGAGTAGGAGAGAAAAGAAATACACATACAGGATACACACTACCTGTATCCGTAACACTCCCACCCTTAAAAGAGCAACCCTAGGGGGGAATTGCAAACAAAGTATTTACAGAGTATTTCAATGAATACTCACAAGATCAACAATCAAAGTCAACCTTACGAAACATACAAAAATCATTTTACACACGAGACAAAGCATCTGCTAACACATCAGAACCCTTTTTGTGGCGGATCTCCAAATTTTAATTTTGCACAATAAGCGCACAACGCATAAGGCTCTGGTTCTGGTTGTACATCCGGTGGAGAAACACTAAGGGGTTATGGTCAGTATATACAATCACAGGTAGGGCTAACAACAAAGCTAGAGCTTCTTGCTCAATGGTTGCATATTTGGTCTGACATTTGTTACATTTCTGTGAAAAATAACAGGATGATCCACTCCACTCTTGTCCTGCTGCAGTAGAACAGCACCAGCACCTCTGGCACTTGCATCTACCTCAAGTTTAAACGGTCGTTCAAAATCCGGAGCAGCAAGTACAGCGGTATTACATAAGAGTGCTTTAGCAGTATCAAAAGCTATCTTACAATCTGGAGACCACTCAAATGATCTAGCCGGACTGAGCAAATCGGTCAATGGAGCAACTACCGCAGAGAAGTTTACAGAAACTACGGAAGTAGCCAACCATCCGTAAAAAGCGGCGTAGCTCTCGTCTGGTGGTAGGTGCGGGGAATGCAGTTATAACCAAGACCTTGGCATCAACAGGGCGCACCTGTCCATGGCCGACCTCTTTGCCGAGATAAGTAACAGTAGCCTTCCCAAACTCGCACTTTGCCAAGTTCAGGGTTAAAGAAGCAGCTGCCAAACGTTCACATACTACCGTTAGAGAGTTAACATGATCTGACCACTTAGATGAATAAATCACTAAATCATCAAGGTATGCACTACAATTGGGAATGCCAGCTAATATAGCGTTAACCAGTCGTTGAAAAGTGGCTGGTGCATTCCGCATTCCAAAAGCCATGACTGAGTATTGTAGGAAGTTGTCTGGGGTCACAAAGGCAGAAATCTCAGAAGCACGTGAGGTTAACAGAACCTGCTAGTAACCTTTTAAGAGGTCCAACTTTGTTACATATGTAGCAGCACCAACAGTGTTGATACAGTCGTCCAGTCTGGGTAACGGGAACGAATCTGGCATTGTGACAGAATTTACCTTTCGATAATCCGTACTTTTTTATTTATTTATTTATTTCACCTTTATTTAACCAGGTAGGCAAGTAGAGAACAAGTTCTCATTTAAATTGCGACCTGGCCAAGATAAAGCAAAGCAGTTCGACAACATACAAAAACACAGAGTTACACATGGAGTAAAACAACATACAATCAATGATGCAGTAGAAAAAAATAAGACTATATACAATGTGAGCAAATTATGTGAGATAAGGGAGGTAAAGGCAAAAAAGGCCATGGTGGCAAAGTAAATAAAGTATATCAAGTAAAACACTGGAATGGTCAATTTGTAGTTTGAAGAAAGTTCAAAGTTAAAATATAAATAATATGGTGCAAAGGAGCAAAATAAATAAAATAAATAAATACAGTAGGGGAAGAGGTAGTAGTTTGGGCTAAATTATAGATGGGCTATGTACAGGTGCAGTGATCTGGGAGCTGCTCTGATAGCTGGTGCTTAAAGCTAGTGAGGGAGATAAGTGTTTCCAGTTTCAGAGATTTTTGTAGTTCGTTCCAGTCATTGGCAGCAGAGAACTGGAAGGAGAGATGACCAAAGGAGGAGTTGGCTTTAGGGGTGACCAGAGAGATATACCTGCTGGAGCGCGTGCTACAGGTGGGTGCTGCTATGGTGACAGTGAGCGGAGATAAGGGGGGACTTTACCTAGCAGGGTCTTGTAGATGAACTGGAGCCAATGTGTTTGGCGACGATTATGAAGCGAAGGCCAGCCAACGAGAGCGTACAGGTCGCAGTGGTGGGTAGTATATGGGGCTTTGGTGACAAAACGGATGGCACTGTGATAGACTGCATCCAGCTTGTTGAGTAGGGTATTGGAGGCTATTTTGTAAATGACATCGCCGAAGTCGAGGATTGGTAGGATGGTCAGTTTTACGAGGGTATGTTTGGCAGCATGAGTGAAGGATGCTTTGTTGCGAAGTAGGAAGCCAATTCTAGATTTAACTTTGGATTGGAGATGATTGATGTGAGTCTGGAAGGAGAGTTTACAGTCTAACCAGACACCTAGGTATTTGTAGTTGTCCACAAATTCTAAGTTAGAACCGTCCAGAGAAGTGATGCTGGACAGGCGGGCAGGTGCAGGCAGCGATCGGTTGAAGAGCATGCATTTAGTTTTACTTGTGTTTAGGAGCAGTTGGAGACCACAGAAGGAGAGTTGAATGGCATTAAAGCTCGTCTGGAGGGTTGTTAACACAGTGTCCAAAGAAGGGCCAGAAGTATACAGAATGGTGTCGTCTGCGTAGAGGTGGATCAGAGATTCACCAGCAGCAAGAGCAACATCATTGATGTATACAGAGAAAAGAGTTGGCCCAAGAATTGAACCCTGTGGTACCCCCATAGAGACTTCCAGAGGTCCGGACAGCAGGTCCTCCGATTTGACACACTGAACTCTGTCAGAGAAGTAGTTGGTGAACCAGGCGACGCAATCGTTTGAGAAACCAAGGCTACTGAGTCTGCCGATGAGGATGTGGTGATTAACAGAGTCAAAAGCCTTGGCCAGGTCAATGAATACGACAGCACAGTATTGTTTCTTATCGATGGCGGTTACGATGTCGTTTAGGACCTTGAGCGTGGCTGAGGTGCACCCATGACCAGCTCTGAAACCAGATTGCATAGCGGAGAGGGTGCGGTGGGATTCGAAATGGTCGGTAATCTGTTTGTTGACTTGGCTTTCGAAGACCTTAGAAAGGCAGGGTAGGATGGATATAGGTCTGTAGCAATTTGGGTCAAGAGTGTCACCTCCTTTGAAGAGGGGGATGACAGCAGCTGCTTTCCAATCTATGGGAAAGCCCAGCTGATTTGTAGGGGTCCAGATTTTGCAGCTCTTTCAGAACATCAGCTGAATGGATTTGGTAGAAGGAGAAATGGGGGAGGCTTGGGCGAATAGCTGTGGGGGGTGCAGTGCTGTTGAATGCAGTAGGGGTAGTTAGGTGGAAAGCATGGCCAGCCGTAGAAAAATGCTTATTGAAATTCTCAATTATAGTGGGCTTATCGGTGGTGACAGAGTTTCCTATCCTCAGTGCAGTGGGCAGTTGGGAGGAGGTGTTCTTATTCTCCATGGACTTTACAATGTCCCAGAACTTTTTAGAGTTTGAGTTGCAGGAAGCAAATTTCTGTTTGAAAAAGCTAGCCTTGGCGTTTCTAACTGCCTGTGTGTATTGGTTTCTAACTTCCCTGAAAAGTTGCATATCGCGGGGGCAGTTCGATGCTAATGCAGAACGCCACAGGATATTTTTCTGTTGGTTAAGGGCAGTCAGGTCTGGGGAGAACCAAGGGCTATATCTGTTCCTGGTTCTAAATTTCTTGAAAGGGGCATGCTTATTTAAGATGGTGAGGAAGGCATTTAAAAAAAAAAAACAGGCATCCTCTACTGACGGGATGAGGTCAATATCCTTCCAGGATACCAGGGCCAGGTCGATTAGAAAGGCTTGCTCGTTGAAATGTTTCAGGGAGCGTTTGACAGTGATGAGTGGAGGTCGTTTGACCGCTGACCCATTACGGGTGCAGGCAATGAGGCAGTGATCGCTGAGATCTTGGTTGAAAACAGCAGAGGTGTATATAGAGGGCACGTTGGTTAGGATGATATCTGTGAGGGTGCCAGTGTTTGCGGCTTTGGGGTTGTACCTGGTGGGTTCATTAATACTTTGTGTGAGATTGAGGGCATCAAGCTTGGATTGTAGGATGGCTGGAGTGTTAAGCATGTCCCAGTTTAGGTCACCTAGTAGCACGAGCTCTGAAGATAGACGGGGGGCAATCAGTTCACATATGGTGTCCAGAGCACAGCTAGGGGCCGAGGGGGGTCTATAGCAGGCGGCAACGGTGAGAGACTTGTTTTTGGAGAGGTGGATTTTTAAAAGTAGAAGTTCAAATTGTTTGGGTACAGACCTGGATAGCAGGACAGAACTCTGCAGGCTATCTCTGCAGTAGATTGCAACACCGCCCCCTTTGGTCATTCTATCTTGTCTGAAAACGTTGTAGTTAGGGATGAAGATTTCAGAGTTTTTGGTGGACTTCCTAAGCCAAGATTCAGACACAGCTAGGACATCCGGGTTGGCAGAGTGTGCTAAAGCAGTGAATAAAACAAACTTAGGGAGGAGGCTTCTAATGTTAACATGCATGAAACCAAGGTTATTACGGTTACAGAAGTCATCAAAAGAGAGCGCCTGGGGAGTAGGAGTGGAGCCAGGCACTGCAGGGCCTGGATTCACCTCTACATCCCCAGAGGAGCAGAGAAGAATAAGTATGAGGGTACGGCTAAAAGCTATAAGAATTGGTCGTCTGTGACGTCCAGAATAGAGAGAAAAAGGAGCAGGTTTCTGGGGCCGATAAAATAGCTTCAAGGTATAATGTACAGACAAAGGTATGGTGGGATGTGAGTACAGAGGAGGTAAACCTAGGCATTTAGTGATTATGAGAGAGATATTGTCTCTAGAAACATCATTGAAACCAGAAGATGTCATAGCATGTGAGGGTGGAGGAACTGAGAGGTTGGATAAGGTATAATGAGCAGGGCTAGAGGCTCTACAGTGAAATAAGCCAATAAACACTAACCAGAACAGCAATGGACATTGCATATCGACATTAAGGAGAGGCATGCTTAGCCGAGTGATCAAAGGGTCCAGTGAGATTCAGACAACTAGCCGGGCCATAGGTAGCAAGCTGGTGGAAGATGGAGGGAGGTCTGTTTTTAGCCACCTCGTGCGTTTCCGTCTGTGGGTTAGTGGGGTTCCGTGTGGAAGGGGGGGACCTGTCCAAGTTGGCAAAATAGTTAGTTATAGTGGCCCAAGAAAAGTGTCCGATAGACCTATTCAGATCGCAGCCGATAAGACAGCTAACGATTAGCCGGCCGCAGATGGGCGATCAGGTTACGTCGCGACGGAGGGGCCAGTTGGATAACTCCCTCGGGCAGATAACGTCGGTGGTCCAGTTGTGAAGACCCGATGGGGCTCCGCATCGGCAGTAAAAAGGGTCAGGATAGGTGATTGTAGCCCAGGAGACACTTCAGCTGGCTAGCTCAGGAAAAGCCCACGAGTGGCTGACGGAACTCTTCAGCTGGCTAGCTCCGTAATAATGTGTGTTAATTCCGTGACCGACGTTGCCAATAGTCACTCAGGTAGCAGCTAGTTAGCTGCAAGATCCAGGTGTAAATGTCCAGAGCCTGCGGTAGAAATCGGGGAAAGGAGAGAGAATAGGTCCGGTATGCTCTGGTCTGAGTCGCGCTGTACAAAAACTGGCGATAGCTTTTCGAGCTAATGGATAGCTGAGGACAGCTAACCGTGGCTAGCTGAACTCCAACGTTAGCCAGTGAAAATGGCTAACCTCTGGCTAGCTTCTGTTGTGGAATTCAGATGAGGTAAATAATACTTTATTTTTTAAATTGGTGAGGCGGGTTGCAGGAGAGTGCTTTGAGGTTGAGTTTTTAGAAGAAAAAATGTAAAAAGATAAGTGAAGAAAAATATGTAAATATATATATACACGGGACACGACAAGAGGAGGGTAGAGGACGTCTGAACTGCTACGCCATCTTGGATAACTTAACCTGGACGTACCATCAGGTTAGGAACCAGAATGCAAGGAGAACTCCAAGGGCTTGAACTTGGCGTAGCCAGGTCATTCTCCAACAAATATCTCACTTCATCCCTCATTATCTTCCTCTAAGAAGCATTGACACGATATGGGTGTTGCTTGATAGGGGCAGCATTTCCAACATTAATGTCATGTTCCAACACGTTTGTGCGAGTAGGAACGTCATTAACCTGTTGGGGCTAGGGGGCAGTATTTGCACGGCCGGATAAAAAACGTACCCGATTTAAACTGGTTACTACTCTTGCCCAGAAAGGAGAATATGCATATAATTAGTAGATTTGGATGGAAAACACTCTAAAGTTTCTAAAACTGTTTGAATGGTGTCTGTGAGTATAACAGAACTCATATGGCAGGCCAAAACCTGAGAAGGTTCCATACAGGAAGTGCCCTGTCTGACAATTTGTTCTCCTTCTAGGGCATCTCTATCAAAAATACAGCATCTCTGCTGTAACGTGACATTGTCTAAGGCTTCCATTGGCTCTCAGAAGGCGCCAGAAAGTGGAATGACGTCTCTCCAGTGTCTGGGCGAAAAACAGCAGGAGTTTTTGTGAGTGGTCCGGCTGAGAACAGTGACACTGGAGATGCGCCTCCCTGGGCGAGGTGGGACGCTTGCGTCCCACCCTAGTCAACAGCCAGTGGAATCGCGTGGCGCGAAATACAAATACCTCATAAATGCTATAACTTCAATTTCTCAAACATATGACTATTTTACACCATTTTAAAGACAAGACTCTCGTTAATCTAACCACATTGTCCGATTTCAAAAAGGCTTTACAGCGAAAGCAAAACATTAGATTATGTCAGGAGAGTACCCTGCCAAAAATAATCACACAGCCATTTTCAAAGCAAGCATATATGTCACAAAAACCAAAGTCACAGCTAAATGCAGCACTAACCTTTGATGATCTTCATCAGATGACACTCCTAGGACATTATGTTATACAATACATGCATGTTTTGTTCAATCAAGTTCATATTTATATCAAAAACCAGCTTTTTACATTAGCATGTGATGTTCAGAACTAGCATACCCACCCAAAACGTCCGGTGAATTTACTAAATTACTCATGATAAACGTTCACAAAATACATAACAATTATTTTAAGAATTATAGATACAGAACTCCTTTATGCAATCGCGGTGTCAGATTTTAAAATAGCTTTTCGGCGAAAGCACATTTTGCAATATTCTGAGTACATAGCTCGGCCATCACGGCTAGCTATTTTGACACCCACCAAGTTTGGGACTCACTAAACTCAGAATTACTATTAGAAAAATTGGATTACCTTTGCTGTTCTTCGTCAGAATGCACTCCCAGGACTTCTACTTCAACAACAAATGTTGTTTTGGTTCCAAATAATCCATAGTTATATTCAAATAGCTCCGTTTTGTTCGTGCCTGAAGGTCACTATCCGAAAGGTGACGCGCGAGCGCATTTCGTGACAAAGAAATTCAAAATATTCCATTACCGTACTTAGAAGCATGTCAAACGTTGTTTAAAATCAAATTTTATCCTATTTTTCTCGTAAAATAGCGATAATATTCCAACCGGGCAACGTTGTATTCATTCAAAGGCTGAAATAATTTTTTTTAGAATTCTCGTGTACGCGCATCTCCAGTGTCACTGTCCCCAGGCTGACCACTCACAAACTCTCCTGCTGTTCTTCGCCCAGAGACAGCAGACAACCCATTCCACTTTCTGGCGACTTTAGAGAGCCAATGGGAGCCTTAGAAAGTGTCACGTTACAGCACAGATGCTGTATTTTTGATAGAGATGCAACAGAAGGACAACAAATTGTCAGACAGGGCACTTCCTGTATGGAACTTATTGCATCAGCAATAAGTTCAACATACTTCGATTTTTCTCTGGGCTGTTTGTCAGAGATGATCAGCTTCCCAGAGGTAGCACACAACCCATCCTCTTGATCATCTTCTTTGAACAGAACAGTGTTCGACAAATCTATCACGTCACCCACTTGTCGTGCCTGAGCACGAGTGACAGCACAAGCAGAGAACACCTGTGGATAACTCTGTGCCAGCTAATTGGAGAGAGAGTGGTCAGTTTTATCCAATACGGGTACTACCTTTCCTCCGGCAATATCGTTACCCATTATAAAGGTCACACCTTTTACTGGCAACATAGGACATACCCCCACTCTGAATACTCCACTGATTAATTCAGAGTGTACATTCACAAAGTGCAATGGCACTGGGACAAAACCCATTTCAATACCCTGAACTAACACACTGGAACCACAGTATGTATTTTCGGATAAGGGCAACACATCAGACAATATAAACGACTGCGCTGCACCAGTATCTCTAAGGATTTTAACCGGGCGCTGAGACGCTTCGTCATTCGTACGGGACACAAACCCCTCGAATATGAATGGTTCGTAGCTGCGGTCGGGGACTGAGACTTTCAAACTACATTTACCCTGAGGCACTTGTTTCGTTTCAGACCTCACAACCGTACGAATTAGCCCAACACCTGTTGGCGGCTTGGCACGAATAGGCATCCCTTGTTTGCGTTTTAGCAGGAAGCAATCATTAATCATATGTCCCACTTTATGACAATAGAAACAGGGACGCTCATTTTTCTGGCGTGCTTGATATACTACTGGCCGACTAGGTCTAAAAGTAGGCAACTCAGTGGCTATACTCTCAGTATGAGCCTAAAACACGCTCTTGTGCGTCAACAAACTCGTCTGCCAACACAGACGCTTCTGACAAGGAGGATACTTTCTGTTCGTTTAGATAAACTACAATGCGTTCGGGTAAGCAATTTTTAAACTCTTCCAACAAGATTAACTCCTGGAGAGAGTTGAAATCAGTTACCTTGCTAGCAGCATGCCATTTATCAAACAGATTTCCCTTGTCTCTAGCAAATTCCACATAAGTCTTACTAGAAGACTTTCTATGAGACCTAAATCTCTGTCGGTATGCCTCAGGCACAAGCTCATAAGCGCGAAGAACAGTAGCTTTGACCACTTCATAATTCAAACTGTCTTCCAGAGGTAGCGCTGACAAAACCTCTTGGGCTTTACCAGTTAATTTACACTGAAGTAATAGGCACCATACCTCTTCAGGCCATTTCAATGCTACGGCTATTCGCTCAAACACACAAAAATAGGAGTCAACCTCTGACTCTCTGAACAAAGGTACTAAGGCAATCTGCCTACTAATATCAAAAGTGTTGGAAGCTACAGCTGGTGAGGATCCCTCACTAACAGGCACAGTAGGAACGGAGGCTAGCCTCGATGTCTCTGCCTCCAGTTCCATCTGGCGCATTTTGAACTCCATCTGCTGCTGGTCTTTCTTTTTCTGCCTCAAGTTTACACATTTCCAACTGGAGATTTTGGGCTCTCTTCCGCCTCCAGTTGGAACTGTATTGAACGGACATCCCTCCTGGCATCACCGGTTGACAGTGGGGAGAGTGGATCAAACCGGGGCAATGTGGCTGGAGCTTTAGCCTCGCCCTCGGTCTCAGACATCGACGGACTTACAGGAGCAGCAACATCCCTTACAGGGGTAGTAGGTTCAGGCAGCGGTAACACAAGCACTTGTTCTTCCATCAAAACGTTTAACACCAGCTTTTTAACCTCTGCCTTAACTAAACTTTGCGAAATAGACAACGAATAATGGTCAGCCAAGGTCATTAAATCAACTCTACGACATTTGTCAAAAACCTCCCACGAAGGGTTATCCAAAAAGGATTTCAAATCAACTACTACACAAGAGCCAACAAATAGCAAACACTAATGCCACATCAGCTATGACGCTCAACACTGAACTAGACCACTACAATAAGTTGCACGTCAGAACCGTCCAGAGTAGTGATGCTGGACGGGCGGGCAGGTGCAGGCAGTGATCGGTTGAAGAGCATGCATTTAGTTTTACTTGTATTTAAGAGCAGTTGGAGGCCACGGAAGGAGAGTTGTATGGCATTGAAGCTCGTCTGGAGGGTAGTTAACACAGTGTCCAAAGAAGGGCCAGACGTATACAGAATGGTGTCGTCTGCGTAGAGGTGGATCAAAGACTCACCAGCAGCAAGAGCGACATCATTGATTTATACAGAGAAAAGAGTCGGCCCAAGAATTGAACCCTGTGGCACCCCCATAGAGACTGCCAGAGGCCCGGACAACAGGCCCTCCAATTTGACACACACACGATTTGACACACACGATTTGACACAAGTCTGATGACCTTGAGATAGAAGCTGTTTTTCAGTCTCTCGGTCCGAGCTTTGATGCACCTTTACTGACCTGCCTTCTGGATGAAAGCGGGGTGAACAGGCCGTTGCTCGGGTGGCTAAAGTCCTTGATGATCTTTTTGGCCTTCCTGTCACACCGAGTGCTACAGATGTCCTGGAAGGCAGGCAGTGCACCCCCAGTGATGTGTTGTGCAGACCGCATCACCCTCTGGATAGCCCTGCGGTTGCGGACTGTGTAGTTGCCATACCAGGCAGTGATACAGGCCGACAAGATGCTCTCAATAGTGCATCTGTAAATGTTTGTGAGGGTCTTAGGGGACAAGCGGAATTTCTTCAGCCTCCTGAGGTTGAAGAGCTGCTGTTGTGCCTTCTTCACCACACTGTCTGTGTGGGAAGACCATTTCACAGATTGTCAGTGATGTGTATGCCAAGGACCATGAAGTTTTTCACCTTCTCCACTGTGGCCCCGTCGATGTGGATGAAGCCTGTCTCCTGAAGTCCACGATCAGCTCCTTATTTTGTTGACGTTGAGGGAGAGGTTATTTCCTGGCACCACACTGCCAGGGCCCTCACCTCCTCCCTGTAGGCTGTCTCGTCACTGTTGGTAATCAGGCCTACCACTTTTGTGTCGTCTGCAAACTTGATGATTGAGTTGGAGACGTGCACACAAACAAACACACACACATGCTGACATGACATATACCCCACCACACACATATCTCCACAAACACAGATATGCCGCATACGAACATCGCACACACAGACCAACATGGCACATATCATCCACAAATACTGGCATGCTGCATACTAAACTCCACACACACACGAAGTGACATGTCACACACACCACACAGAAACACACCATAGCCACTTTGGTCAAAATCCACTTAATGATGCAATTATTGACCTTTAAGAGCCTTAAAATTTGTGGAATTACACACCATGCTACTGGTCAAGACTTTTATCGGGTAGTGATTTTTACAAAGAAATCTTTCCCGAAACTAATTCTCAGCTTGCTGAGGTTGTGTGTATTTGTTGGTGACAGCATGTTTGAGTGTGAGTGTGTGTAAGCTGTTCTGCCATCGTTAGTGTCAGTGTGCGGAGGGGTCGCCTGTTTACAAGGACAGGCTTGTCCCCGCCCCCAGGCGTCGGTCGGTAGGCATGGTGATGATTGTCATGGCGATGGAGTGTGAGTGACAGGGTGATCACATGTGTACCCCGAGAGCAGGAAGTACACACCGCCCCAGTCTCTGACATTAGTTTGTCCTTCCTCAACTTCTACTAACTGCATATATAAATAAATAACTAAACCCTCCCTCCATCGCTCTCTCCCGCCATCCATCCCTCCCTCAGCGGCCAGCTCTAATTCTGAGGCACCACTTTGTTCTGGGTTGTGGCCGCTGCCACGCTGCAAGGGTTTCTGGGTAATCAAAGGACCTGGACGAGGGGTTAGGGTTTACACCAGGTCACCCTCTGGTGTGTGTGGAGGGGGCGGGGTTGTAAATCAGACCACACGCGCACACACACACACACACAGTCACTGCACAGGTACTCACATACACACATACGTACCTACACTCGCAAACAGTCCCCACACACAGCTACCTGGTGGTGTTCCCCTGACATGTAGGCCAGTTATAAAGTGGACTCAGGCCCAACTATAAATACCCCGACAGCTTTTTCTGCAGCGCAGCAGAAAAGGAGGTCAGGGTGTGAGTGGAGGCTCAGGCATTCATCATTAGCGGGCTGCCGCTGCCGGTAATGCGCCTGTTACAGCCGTGATTAAGGGCCCAGTTAGTTCCAGCAGCCGTTCCTCTCTGCTACCGTTCCTCACCGACCACAGCGCCACCGACCACCAGAGATTACAGTTCTGCTCCTACAGGAACACGCGGTGCATGGTCAGAAACACAACCCAGTGAGAGAGAGAGAGAGACAACCCAGTGAGAGAGAGAGAGAGAGAGAGAGAGAGAGAGAGAGAGAGAGAGAGAGAGAGAGAGAGAGAGAGAGAGAGAGGCAGACATCAATGTAAATACAACCTATATGTTTATTTTTTGGGCAGGTTGGAGCAGAACAGCCATGAGGGGGCTTGAGGGGGTGATGACAGGGCTGTCACAATCACTCATGAAAAGAGCATTCACTGCCGGACACACACACTGTCAGCACAGGCTGAGTTATAGGGAAGTGATGGACTAGGCCAGAGCACAACAATCACACAGATAGCTTTGCTGCATTTCCAAACTACACACTGCTGCCCTGAATTCATCACCATACACACACAAACACGCACACACACTTCTCTGCGCGGTCAGAACAAAGCACTCAGTTTTCGGTGTGGAAATTAAATCGGGTGCTACAAGCAGATGAGGTGCTCCACTCTCTCAAATTAAAGCACATTTATTTTGGGCTGCCAACTGTGGCCCGCTCAGTAGAAAACCCTCCGCATTAGTCTGATTCTAGGATGGGAAAAATGAGCAGAGAGATGAGATAGTCGGCTTTTCTCGGTACATGTGCTATGTGTGTGTTGTGTGTGTGTTGGGATGGGATGGGGGTATGACAGAATGAGGGGTTTCTTGGAAGTGTGTGTGGTGTGGGGGCTGTGCTTTGGCAAAGTGGGTGGGGTTATATCCTACCTGTTTGGCCCTGTCCGGGGGTTTCATCGGATGGGGCCACAGTTTCTCCTGACCCCTCCTGTCTCAGCCTCCAGTATTTATGCTGCAGTAGTTTATGTGTCGGGGGGCTAGTGTCAGTCTGTCACATCTGGAGTATTTCTCTAGTCTTTTCCAGGGTCCTGTGTGAATTTAAATATGCTCTCTCTAATTCTCTCTTTCTTTCTTTCTCTCTCTCGGAGGACCTGAGCCCTAGGACCATGCCTCAGGACTACCTGGCTTGATGACTCCTTGCTGTCCCCAGTCCACCTGGCCGTGCTGCTGCTCCAGTTCTAACTGTTCTGCCTGCGGCTATGGAACCCTGACCTGTTCACCGGACGTGCTACCTGTCCCAGACCTGCTGTCCCAGACCTGCTGGAACCCTGACCTGTTCACCGGACGTGCTACCTGTCCCAGACCTGCTGTTTTCAACTCTCTAGAGACAGCAGGAGCGGTAGAGATACTCTCAAAGATCGGCTATGAAAAAGCCAACTGACACTTACTCTTGTGTTACTGACTTGTTGCACCCTCGACAACTACTGTGATTATTATTATTTGACCATGCTGGTCATTTATGAACATTTGAACATCTTGGCCATGTGCTGTTATAATCTCCACCCGGTACAGCCAGAAGAGGACTGGCCACCCCTCATAGCCTGGTTCCTCTCTAGGTTTCTTCCTAGGCTAGGGAGTTTTTCCTAGCCACCGTGCTTCTACACCTGCATTGCTTGCTGTTTAGGGTTTTAGGCTGGGTTTCTGTACAGCACTTTGAGATATCAGCTGATGTAAGAAGGGCTATGTAAACACATTTGATTTGATTTGATTTGTGTGTGTGTGTGTGTTTGTGTGTGAGTGTGTGTGTGTGTGTGTGTGTGTGTGTGTGTGTGTGTGTGTGTGTGTGTGTGTGTGTGTGTGTGTGTGTGTGTGTGTTGGGATGGGTGTTTGACAGAATGAGGGGTTTCTTGGAAGTGTGTGTGTGTGTGTGTGTGTGTGTGTGTGTGTGTGTGTGTGTGTGTGTGTGTGTGTGTGTGTGTGTGTGTGTGTGTGTGTGTGTGTGTTGGGATGGGATGGGGGTATGACAGAATGAGGAGTTTCTTGGAAGTCTGTGTGTGTGTGTGTGTGTGTGTGTGTGTGTGTGTGTGTGTGTGTGTGTGTGTGTGTGTGTGTGTGTGTGTGTGTGTGTGTGTGTGTTGGGATGGGATGGGGGTATGACAGAATGAGGGGTTTCATGGAAGTGTGTGTGTGTGTGTGTGTGTGTGTGTGTGTGTGTGTGTGTGTGTGTGTGTGTGTGTGTGTGTGTGTGTGTGTGTGTGTGTGTGTGTGTGTGTGTGTCAGGGAGGGGTGGTAGAGATAAAGGGTCAAACGTGTGACAGGGACGTGACAGGCTGTCTCAGTATACTGCAGCCTCACAGTAGGAGAACTTTAGGGACTCACACCTGACTTGCCCTCAGAACAGCCTTAATTTGTCGGGGAATGGACTCTACAAAGTGTCGAAAGCGTTCCACAGGGATGCTGGCCAATGTCGACTCCAGTGTTTCCCACTGGGTGGTGTATAGGCTTGAGCAGTATACTATACATGCTGTATACTGGGCTATTTGGAAGCAGCATAGTTTCTCAATACCGTCAATACTTTCAAGACTATTTCTTTGAATTCTTTTTCAATACATAAAAAGGGCCTTGCTACCTTTATATCCACCATCGGGCCTTGCTATCAAGAGTCTTAAGGATGTCCCTACCCCATTGAAGTTGATATTTTAAATGGCTACAGTTAAGGTTTAGGTAAGGGTTATGGTGAAGGTTAGGGCAGGGCAGGGTAGGGGTTAAGGTTAAGGGTTTGGGGTAAGGAAGTCCCATCAATCCCGTCCACAACACCCAACCAAAACCCAAGCCTACTTGATGGTAATTGCGCTCACCGTTGCCCATGTGGCCAGTTTTGACCTCATCTCCTGCTGTCCTGCTTACCTGGATGGACGTCTGATTTCGCAATGGATCTTGAGCGACCTGGCTGAGCATTCAGGGCCCAGCCTCTCAGGCTCAGTCTCCATAGAAAACATTTAGCCCGCCTGGGTGCAGCAACTCAAAGACTTTAGACTGTTAAAGTCTCTCACTCTTCCCCCCTCTCCTTCGCTTTTCCTCTCCTCCAACCCTCTCTCTATCTCCTTCCCTTCTTCTCTCTCTCTAGTCCCTTCCCTGGGTCTGTGGTAGACTGTGAGGGGAGAGATGGAGCATTTTGTAATGATGTCTTAATGGCCATGTAGACAGTAACATTAGGGTGGGTATGCCAGATGCCATACCAGATGTGGGCGAGCTGAGGATCACTCACGCTCTCGTTTGTAATTACATTTCTCATGCAGATACAGCCAGCGTGGCAATGGTCTCTCTCTCCTCCTCTGTTCCGTCTCTGTTCCCTCTGTCCCTCTGTCCCTCTTTCCTGTGTAATCTCCCCCTCCCATCTTCCCTCCTCCCGTTTTCTCTGTCCCTCCTTCCTGTGTCATCTCCCCTCCCATCTTCCCTCCTTCCGTTCTCTCTGTCCCTCTTTCCTGTGTCATCTCCCCTCCCATCTTCCCTCCTTCCGTTCTCTCTGTCCCTCCTTCCTGTGTCATCTCCCCTCCCATCTTCCCTCCTCCCGTTTTCTCTGTCCCTCTTTCCTGTGTAATCTCCCCTCCCATCTTCCCTCCTCCCGTTCTCTCTGTCCCTCCTTCCTGTGTCATCTCCCCTCCCATCTTCCCTCCTCCCGTTCTCTCTGTCCCTCTTTCTACCTTCCCTCCACTTTTTCTTAAAATATCTGATCTCACTGAGCTCTACTACATAGCTGTCACAGATCCAGTCATGTCATCAGAGGTCAGCATCATATGTCATTGTTAAAAGGTCTCCAGTAGGAGGCGCCATGTCTCACCTGTTCCATTAAGTCTCTGAGGAGGTTTCAGCAAAGGCTTTCAATGCAGCGATCAAAATAATGCCCCTGTGTGTGTGTGTGTGTGTGTGTGTGTGTGTGTGTGGTGTGTGTGTGTGTGTGTGTCCTCTGATTAGAAGTCAATAATGTGCTGCGTCTCAACAACACACACACCTTCCTCAAGCTGAATCAGCAAAGATGGGAGCTGATCAGTGCGGCTATGGGTATTGACAGGCGATTGTTGTCAGAGGTGATGAGTACGGCGGCAGGTGTCTGTTTCTACCCGCTGTATTGACAGCTGTCCTGGCCTGACGATTGTGCTAGGGTTGACTGGCAGCACCCTATTGATGGACACGATATGCTGATGGTCCTTTAGAACTAACCAGAACCTCCACACAACCTCTGCACAACTCTCGAGGTCCTGGAATAGCACGGAGAACACAGACACAGGAGAGAGGACAATAGAACTACACTGAACAAAAATATAAACGCAACATGTAAAGTGTTGGTCCCATGTTTCATGAGCTGAAATAAAAGATTCCAGAAATGTTCCATATGCACAAAAAGTTTCTTTATCTCAAATTTTGAGCACAAATTTGTTTACATCCCTGTTAGTGAGCCTTTATCATTTCCCAAGATAATCCATCCACCTGACAGGTGTGGCATATCAATAAGCTGATTAAACAGCATGATCATGTGCAAGCCACACTAAAATGTCCGGTTTTGTCACACAACACAAACAATGCCACAAATGTCTCAAGATTTGAGTGAGCGTGCAATTGGTATGCCAACTGCAGGAATGTCCACCAGAGCTGTTTTCAGAGAATTGAATGTTCTCAAACAAATCTGAAAATGTCCCAGTTCTTCCATGGCCTGCATACTCACCAGACATGTCACCACCCATTGAGAATGTTTGGGATGGCCTGGATCGATGTGTACGACAGCATGTTCCAGTTCCTGCCAATATCCAACTTCGCACAGCCATTGAAGAGGAGTGGGACAACATTCCATATGTTGCGTTGCATGATGCAAATGGTCACACCAGATACTGAGTAGTTTTCTGATCCACACAACCTCCCTTTTTTTTAAGGTATCTGTGACCAACAGATGTACATCTGTATTCCCAGTCATGTGAAATCCATAGATTAGGGCCTCATTTATTTATTTCAATTGACTGATTTCCTTATATGAACTGTAACTCAGTAAAATCTTTGAAATTGTTGCATGTTGCTTTTAGATTTTTGTTCGGTGTATATGGTGCTGACAAACTGTTGGAAGGAGGGGTACAAATAAGTAAGTAGTTGTTACTTTCCAAGACATGCCGAGTTTCTTAAAGTGAAATTAATTTAAATTATTTGAGTGAGAAAAAGAAAGAGTGAGAGAAAGACAGAGAAAAGAGAGAGAGAAAAAAGAGAGAGAGAGAGAGAGAAAGATAATGACAGAGATTAACATGTTTTTTAACCTAAATAAGTTAAGGCTAGTACTTTTTAAAATATATATATTTTTGTTACATTCCTCACTTTAGTTTGTAGTAGTGAAATATGCAGCCCTACTTCTGAGCTTGGCAAAAGACTGATAATTGTCTCCTGTGATCATGTAATGTAATAGCAGTGATCCTGGAGCTGAATAAAAAAACTCCCTGGCTAGCTGCACTTGATTTTGGTTGTCCCATATTGTCCAGGGCTAGTGGAGTCGTGACGACCAGTCACAGACAGTAGCTGTCAGTCTGCTTCCCAGACCACTAAACCACAGTCTGTAAGCATCACACACGCACACACACACACACACACACACACACACACACACACACACACACACACACACACACACACACACACACACACACACACACACACACACACACACACACACACACACACACACACACACAAACACACACACTAGGCCTGGGCACAGGAAATGTAGCTGGCATTTTACAAAATACCTCTCTGGAGAGAGGGCAATGAGGGGTGAACAAAGGACACAGTCAAAATCCCTTTTTTATTTATTTTTGGTTTTATCAACATTCAATTTTTGTGCAAGCTGCATTTTTCAACACTTTTATCCCTCTGACCTTCCTCTCTATCACACACGAATGGGGTCGCACACACACTGACACACGCACGCACGCACGCACACACACACACACACACACACACACATACCCTACGTCTGTGTCTTGCAGGACCTCATGAAACTCGTGGCAAATGTCATTATTTGAGGGGAGAGGAACACAAATGAGTGCAGACAGCTGGTGTAGACCTGGTGGTAGAGACTGATGGAAGGCCTGGGGGCTGAGACTGATGGAAGGCCTGGGGGCTGAGACTGATGGAAGGCCTGGGGGCTGAGACTGATGGAAGGCCTGGGGGCTGAGACTGATGGAAGGCCTGGGGGCTGAGACTGATGGAAGGCCTGGGGGCTGAGACTGATGGAAGGCCTGGGGGCTGAGACTGATGGAAGGCCTGGGGGCTGAGACTGATGGAAGGCCTGGGGGCTGAAACTGATGGAAGGCCTGGGGGCTGAGACTGATGGAAGGCCTGGGGGCTGAGACTGATGGAAGGCCTGGGGGCCGATCCAGATGTTCTGTGAGAGAAAGAGACAATCAGTGGTGTGGAGAGATACTGTATTCTGCCCTGCAAAGGAAAAATGCAGTAACTATGAATTTGGTAAAAAATCTTCGATCTGTTGTAATGGATAGGTATATTATCTGAATAATGTGGTAGTTATCTGATTCATTTAGTTTCCTGACACAATAACAAGCCATTTGATCTGAATACAGTGAGGGAAAAAAGTATTTGATCCCCTGCTGATTTTGTACATTTGCCCACTGACAAAGAAATGATCAGTCTATAATTTTAATGGTAGATTTATTTGAACAGTGAGAGACAGAATAACAACAAAAAAATCCAGAAAAACGCGTGTCAAAAATGTTATAAATTGATTTGCATTTTAATGAGGGAAATAAGTATTTATATATTCCAACTGGACAATAGCGTATTCATTCAAGGAGAAAAAGAAAAAACAGCGAGCTTGCGGGGCCGCGCATATCAAACCACTTTCTGAAGGCTTTAGACAGCCAATGGAAGCCTTAGAAAGTGCAGCGTAACCCCACAGATGCTGTAGTTTCGAAAGGGACTAAAAAGAAGAACTACAATTCTCAGATCCTCCACTTCCTGGTTGACTTTTTCTCAGGTTTTTGCCTGCATATGAGTTTTGTTATACTCACAGACACCATTCAAACAGTTTTAGAAACTTTAGAGTGTTTTCTATCCAAATCTACTAATTATATGCATATTCTCATTTCTGGGCAAGAGTAGTAACCAGTTCAAATCAGGTACGTTTTTTTTATCCGGCCGTGCAAATACTGCCCCCTAGCCCCAACAGGTTATTAAGGGCTTGTATGTAAGCATTTCACGGTAAAGTCTACACTTGTTGTATTTGGCGCATGTGACAAATAAAGTTTGATTTGATTTGGTCAACTGGGCAGTCAGGCTGTGGCTAGGTGGCTAAGTAGCTACTGGTTCCTGTAATGGTCAACTGGGCGTTCAGGCTGTGGCTAGGTGGCTAAGTAGCTACTGGTTCCTGTGATGGTCAACTGGGCGGTCAGGCTGTGGCTAGGTGGCTAAGTAGCTACTGGTTCCTGTAATGGTCAACTGGGCAGTCAGGCTGTGGCTAGGTGGCTAAGTAGCTACTGGTTCCTGTAATGGTCAACTGGGCAGTCAGGCTGTGGCTAGGTGGCTAAGTAGCTACTGGTTCCTGTAATGGTCAACTGGGCGTTCAGGCTGTGGCTAGGTGGCTAAGTAGCTACTGGTTCCTGTAATGGTCAACTGGGCGGTCAGGCTGTGGCTAGGTGGCTAAGTAGCTACTGGTTCCTGTAATGGTCAACTGGGCGGTCAGGCTGTGGCTAGGTGGCTAAGTAGCTACTGGTTCCTGTAATGGTCAACTGGGCAGTCAGGCTCTGGCTATGTGGCTAAGTAGCTAATCTCAGAACACACACCATGTCCGTATGGCGGGGCGGCTCACCTGCCGACAGACATGGTACACACTCAGGGGGCATCGGCCCTCCCATCAATCACTCCCTCGTCGCACTGACTACTGCGTTCTGCTCTGTCGCGCCGTGTCATTGGTTGTCATGTAGGTTATCGTGGCACTGTGCTATCTGCTGTGTGAATGGTCGATGTGCCGTCGTAGCACGTGTGCCTGTCTCGTCTCACTCTATAGGGGATGGCACTTTGGTGTTAGTCATCATTAGGAGACATTCTAACTCAGTCTACTCACAAAGGCCCCGTTCACACTCATGTTGTACAATCGATGAACAACGCATTTGGCACAATGACTGTGATACTACACAAAAGTTGCAGGTTGGCATTTATTGGGATAACTCATGTACTGGAAGCTCTGCAGGCTGGCACAGCCACAAAGTCATGAAATCAGATTTTAAACCTAGCCCTAACCATACTGCTATCCTTATGCCTAATCCTAACCTTAAAAATCTCAACTTTTTGTTTTAATGAAAATGTTATGATATAGCCAATTTTTTACTTTGCGGCTGACCCATCTAGCGTAAACTGCTCAGTTCTGCCCCAGGACAAGATTCATTCCAATATTACAGTATTGTGGATCTTTGTGTGAATATTTTTGTGCAGACAAACTCTCCATTGTATCACAAAAATATAATTGTGTCACAATCGTTGCGCATCAGAAGTACAGTATAAGTGTGCAGTATACTGTATCAGTGTTCTTATGTATTATGTTGGTCTGGTATTATATTATATTATAGTCAGTATCCTGGTAAACCCTGTATCAATGTTGTTATTTATTATGTTGGTCTGGTATTATATTATATTATAGTCAGTATCCTGGTCAACCCTGTATCAATGTTGTTATTTATTATGTTGTTCTGGTATTATATTATATTATAATCAGTATCCTGGTCAACCCTGTATCAATGTTGTTATTTATTATGTTGTTCTGGTATTATATTATATTATAGTCAGTATCCTGGTCAACCCTGTATCAATGTTGTTATTTATTATGTTGGTCTGGTATTATATTAGAGTCAGTATCCTGGTCAACCCTGTATCAATGTTGTTATTAATTATGCTGATCTGGTATTATATTATATTATAATCAGTATCCTGGTCAACCCTGTATCAATGTTGTTATTTATTATGTTGTTCTGGTATTATATTATATTATAGTCAGTATCCTGGTCAACCCTGTATCAATGTTGTTATTTATTATGTTGGTCTGGTATTATATTAGAGTCAGTATCCTGGTCAACCCTGTATCAATGTTGTTATTTATTATGTTGGTCTGGTATTATATTATATTATAGTCAGTATCCTGGTCAACCCTGTATCAATGTTGTTATTTATTATGTTGGTCTGGTATTATATTATATTATAGTCAGTATCCTGGTCAACCCTGTATCAATGTTGTTATTTATTATGTTGGTCTGGTATTATATTAGAGTCAGTATCCTGGTCAACCCTGTATCAATGTTGTTATTTATTATGTTGGTCTGGTATTATATTATATTATAGTCAGTATCCTGGTCAACCCTGTATCAATGTTGTTATTTATTATGTTGGTCTGGTATTATATTATATTATAGTCAGTATCCTGGTCAACCCTGTATCAATGTTGTTATTTATTATGCTGTTCTGGTATTATATTATATTATATTATATTATATTATAGTCAGTATCCTGGTCAACCCTGTATCAATGTTGTTATTTATTATGTTGATCTGGTATTATATTATATTATAGTCAGTATCCTGGTCAACCCTGTATCAATGTTGTTATTTAATATGTTGGTCTGGTATTATATTATATTATAGTCAGTATCCTGGTCAACCCCTGTATCAATGTTGTTATTTATTATGTTGATCTGGTATTATATTATATTATAGTCAGTATCCTGGTCAACCCTGTATCAATGTTGTTATTTATTATGTTGGTCTGGTATTATATTAGAGTCAGTGTCCTGGTCAACCCTGTATCAATATTGTTATTTATTATGCTGATCTGGTATATTATTATGTTATAGTCAGTATCCTGGTCAACCCTGTATCAATGTTGTTATTTATTATGTTGTTCTGGTATTATATTATATTATAGTCAGTATCCTGGTCAACCCTGTATCAATGTTGTTATTTATTATGTTGTTCTGGTATTATATTATATTATAGTCACTAACCTGGTCAACCCTGTATCAATGTTGTTATTTATTATGTTGGTCTGGTATTATATTAGAGTCAGTGTCCTGGTCAACCCTGTATCAATATTGTTATTTATTATGCTGATCTGGTATTATATTATATTATAGTCAGTATCCTGGTCAACCCTGTATCAATGTTGTTATTTATTATGTTGGCCTGGTATTATATTATATTATATTATAGTCAGTATCCCGGTCAACCCTGTATCAATGTTGTTATTTATTATGTTGGTCTGGTATTATATTATATTATATTATATTATAGTCACTATCCTGGTCAACCCTGTATCAATGTTGTTATTTATTATGTTGTTCTGGTATTATATTATATTATAGTCAGTATCCTGGTCAACCCTGTATCAATGTTGTTATTTATTATGTTGGTCTGGTATTATATTATATTATAGTCAGTGTCCTGGTCAACCCTGTATCAATGTTGTTATGTATTATGTTGTTCTGGTATTATATTATAGTCACTATCCTGGTCAACACTGTATCAGTGTTATTTATTATGCTGATCTGGTATTATATTATATTATAGTCAGTATCCTGGTCAACCCTGTATCAATGTTGTTATTGATTATGTTGGTCTGGTATTATATTATATTATAGTCACTATCCTGGTCAACCCTGTATAAATGTTGTTATTTATTATGTTGGTCTGGTATTATATTAGAGTCAGTATCTTGGTCAACCCTGTATCAATGTTGTTATTTATTATGTTGTTCTGGTATTATATTATATTATAGTCAGTATCCTGGTCAACCCTGTATCAATGTTGTTATTTATTATGTTGTTCTGGTATTATATTATATTATAGTCACTATCCTGGTCAACCCTGTATCAATGTTGTTATTTATTATGTTGGTCTGGTATTATATTAGAGTCAGTGTCCTGGTCAACCCTGTATCAATATTGTTATTTATTATGCTGATCTGGTATTATATTATATTATAGTCAGTATCCTGGTCAACACTGTATCAATGTTGTTATTTATTATGTTGGTCTGGTATTATATTATATTCTAGTCAGTATCCTGGTAAACCCTGTATCAATGTTGTTATTTATTATGTTGGTCTGGTATAATATTATATTATATTATAGTCAGTATCCCGGTCAACCCTGTATCAATGTTGTTATTTATTATGTTGGTCTGGTATTATATTATATTATATTATAGTCACTATCCTGGTCAACCCTGTATCAATGTTGTTATTTATTATGTTGTTCTGGTATTATATTATATTATAGTCAGTATCCTGGTCAACCCTGTATCAATGTTGTTATTTATTATGTTAATCTGGTATTATATTATATTATAGTCAGTATCCTGGTCAACCCTGTATTAATGTTGTTATGTATTATGTTGTTCTGGTATTATATTATAGTCACTATCCTGGTCAACACTGTATCAGTGTTATTTATTATGATGATCTGGTATTATATTATATTATAGTCAGTATCCTGGTCAACCCTGTATCAATGTTGTTATTTATTATGTTGGTCTGGTATTATATTATATTATAGTCACTATCCTGGTCAACCCTGTATCAATGTTGTTATTTATTATGTTGGTCTGGTATTATATTAGAGTCAGCATCCTGGTCAACCCTGTATCAATGTTGTTATTTATTATGTTGATCTGGTATTATATTATATTATAGTCAGTATCCTGGTCAACCCTGTATCAATGTTGTTATTTATTATGTTGGTCTGGTATTATATTATATTATAGTCACTATCCTGGTCAACCCTGTATCAATGTTGTTATTTATTATGTTGTTCTGGTATTATATTATATTATAGTCAGTATCCTGGTCAACCCTGTATCAATGTTGTTATTTATTATGTTGGTCAGGTATTATATTATATTATAGTCAGTATCCTGGTCAACCCTGTATCAATGTTGTTATGTATTATGTTGTTCTGGTATTATATTATAGTCACTATCCTGGTCAACACTGTATCAATGTTATTTATTATGCTGATCTGGTATTATATTATATTATAGTCAGTTTCCTGGTCAACCCAGTATCAATGTTGTTATTTATTATGTTGGTCTGGTATTATATTATATTATAGTCACTATCCTGGTCAACCCTGTATCAATGTTGTTATTTATTATGTTGGTCTGGTATTATATTATATTATAGTCAGTATCCTGGTCAACCCTGTATCAATGTTGTTATTTATTATGTTGTTCTGGTATTATATTATATTATAGTCAGTATCCTGGTCAACCCTATATCAATGTTGTTATTTATTATGTTGTTCTGGTATTATATTATATTATAGTCACTAACCTGGTCAACCCTGTATCAATGTTGTTATTTATTATGTTGGTCTGGTATTATATTAGAGTCAGTGTCCTGGTCAACCCTGTATCAATATTGTTATTTATTATGCTGATCTGGTATTATATTATATTATATTATAGTCAGTATCCTGGTCAACCCTGTATCAATGTTGTTATTTATTATGTTGGTCTGGTAATATATTATATTATATTATAGTCAGTATCCCGGTCAACCCTGTATCAATGTTGTTATTTATTATGTTGGTCTGGTCTTATATTATATTATAGTCACTATCCTGGTCAACCCTGTATCAATGTTGTTATTTATTATGTTGTTCTGGTATTATATTATATTATAGTCGGTATCCTGGTCAACCCTGTATCAATGTTGTTATTTATTATGTTGGTCTGGTATTATATTATATTATAGTCAGTATCCTGGTCAACCCTGTATCAATGTTGTTATGTATTATGTTGTTTTGGTATTATATTATAGTCACTATCCTGGTCAACACTGTATCAGTGTTATTTATTATGCTGATCTGGTATTATATTATATTATATTATATTATAGTCAGTATCCTGGTCAACCCTGTATCAATGTTGTTATTTATTATGTTGGTCCGGTATTATATTATATTATAGTCACTATCCTGGTCAACCCTGTATCAATGTTGTTATTTATTATGTTGGTCTGGTATTATATTATATTATAGTCAGCATACTGGTCAACCCTGTATCAATGTTGTTATTTATTATGTTGTTCTGGTTATATATTATATTATAGTCAGTATCCTGGTCAACCCTGTATCAAGGTTGTTATTTATTATGTTGGTCTGGTATTATATTATATTATAGTCAGTATCCTGGTAAACCCTGTATCAATGTTATTGTTTATTATGTTGTTCTGGTATTATATTATAGTCAGTATCCTGGTCAACCCTGTATTAATGTTGTTATTTATTATGTTGGTCTGGTATTATATTATATTATAGTCAGTATCCTGGTCAACCCTGTATCAATGTTGTTATTTATTATGTTGTTCTGGTATTATATTATATTATAGTCACTAACCTGGTCAACCCTGTATCAATGTTGTTATTTATTATGTTGGTCTGGTATTATATTAGAGTCAGTGTCCTGGTCAACCCTGTATCAATATTGTTATTTATTATGCTGATCTGGTATTATATTATATTATAGTCAGTATCCTGGTCAACCCTGTATCAATGTTGTTATTTATTATGTTGGTCTGGTATTATATTATATTATATTATAGTCAGTATCCCGGTCAACCCTGTATCAATGTTGTTATTTATTATGTTGGTCTGGTATTATATTATATTATATTATATTATAGTCACTATCCTGGTCAACCCTGTATCAATGTTGTTATTTATTATGTTGTTCTGGTATTATATTATATTATAGTCAGTATCCTGGTCAACCCTGTATCAATGTTGTTATTTATTATGTTGGTCTGGTATTATATTATATTATAGTCAGTGTCCTGGTCAACCCTGTATCAATGTTGTTATGTATTATGTTGTTCTGGTATTATATTATAGTCACTATCCTGGTCAACACTGTATCAGTGTTATTTATTATGCTGATCTGGTATTATATTATATTATAGTCAGTATCCTGGTCAACCCTGTATCAATGTTGTTATTGATTATGTTGGTCTGGTATTATATTATATTATAGTCACTATCCTGGTCAACCCTGTATAAATGTTGTTATTTATTATGTTGGTCTGGTATTATATTAGAGTCAGTATCTTGGTCAACCCTGTATCAATGTTGTTATTTATTATGTTGTTCTGGTATTATATTATATTATAGTCAGTATCCTGGTCAACCCTGTATCAATGTTGTTATTTATTATGTTGTTCTGGTATTATATTATATTATAGTCACTATCCTGGTCAACCCTGTATCAATGTTGTTATTTATTATGTTGGTCTGGTATTAAATTAGAGTCAGTGTCCTGGTCAACCCTGTATCAATATTATTATTTATTATGCTGATCTGGTATTATATTATATTATAGTCAGTATCCTGGTCAACACTGTATCAATGTTGTTATTTATTATGTTGGTCTGGTATAATATTATATTATATTATAGTCAGTATCCCGGTCAACCCTGTATCAATGTTGTTATTTATTATGTTGGTCTGGTATTATATTATATTATATTATAGTCACTATCCTGGTCAACCCTGTATCAATGTTGTTATTTATTATGTTGTTCTGGTATTATATTATATTATAGTCAGTATCCTGGTCAACCCTGTATCAATGTTGTTATTTATTATGTTAATCTGGTATTATATTATATTATAGTCAGTATCCTGGTCAACCCTGTATTAATGTTGTTATGTATTATGTTGTTCTGGTATTATATTATAGTCACTATCCTGGTCAACACTGTATCAGTGTTATTTATTATGATGATCTGGTATTATATTATATTATAGTCAGTATCCTGGTCAACCCTGTATCAATGTTGTTATTTATTATGTTGGTCTGGTATTATATTATATTATAGTCACTATCCTGGTCAACCCTGTATCAATGTTGTTATTTATTATGTTGGTCTGGTATTATATTAGAGTCAGCATCCTGGTCAACCCTGTATCAATGTTGTTATTTATTATGTTGATCTGGTATTATATTATATTATAGTCAGTATCCTGGTCAACCCTGTATCAATGTTGTTATTTATTATGTTGGTCTGGTATTATATTATATTATAGTCACTATCCTGGTCAACCCTGTATCAATGTTGTTATTTATTATGTTGTTCTGGTATTATATTATATTATAGTCAGTATCCTGGTCAACCCTGTATCAATGTTGTTATTTATTATGTTGGTCAGGTATTATATTATATTATAGTCAGTATCCTGGTCAACCCTGTATCAATGTTGTTATGTATTATGTTGTTCTGGTATTATATTATAGTCACTATCCTGGTCAACACTGTATCAATGTTATTTATTATGCTGATCTGGTATTATATTATATTATAGTCAGTTTCCTGGTCAACCCAGTATCAATGTTGTTATTTATTATGTTGGTCTGGTATTATATTATATTATAGTCACTATCCTGGTCAACCCTGTATCAATGTTGTTATTTATTATGTTGGTCTGGTATTATATTATATTATAGTCAGTATCCTGGTCAACCCTGTATCAATGTTGTTATTTATTATGTTGTTCTGGTATTATATTATATTATAGTCAGTATCCTGGTCAACCCTATATCAATGTTGTTATTTATTATGTTGTTCTGGTATTATATTATATTATAGTCACTAACCTGGTCAACCCTGTATCAATGTTGTTATTTATTATGTTGGTCTGGTATTATATTAGAGTCAGTGTCCTGGTCAACCCTGTATCAATATTGTTATTTATTATGCTGATCTGGTATTATATTATATTATATTATAGTCAGTATCCTGGTCAACCCTGTATCAATGTTGTTATTTATTATGTTGGTCTGGTAATATATTATATTATATTATAGTCAGTATCCCGGTCAACCCTGTATCAATGTTGTTATTTATTATGTTGGTCTGGTCTTATATTATATTATAGTCACTATCCTGGTCAACACTGTATCAATGTTGTTATTTATTATGTTGTTCTGGTATTATATTATATTATAGTCGGTATCCTGGTCAACCCTGTATCAATGTTGTTATTTATTATGTTGGTCTGGTATTATATTATATTATAGTCAGTATCCTGGTCAACCCTGTATCAATGTTGTTATGTATTATGTTGTTTTGGTATTATATTATAGTCACTATCCTGGTCAACACTGTATCAGTGTTATTTATTATGCTGATCTGGTATTATATTATATTATATTATAGTCAGTATCCTGGTCAACCCTGTATCAATGTTGTTATTTATTATGTTGGTCCGGTATTATATTATATTATAGTCACTATCCTGGTCAACCCTGTATCAATGTTGTTATTTATTATGTTGGTCTGGTATTATATTATATTATAGTCAGCATACTGGTCAACCCTGTATCAATGTTGTTATTTATTATGTTGTTCTGGTTATATATTATATTATAGTCAGTATCCTGGTCAACCCTGTATCAAGGTTGTTATTTATTATGTTGGTCTGGTATTATATTATATTATAGTCAGTATCCTGGTAAACCCTGTATCAATGTTATTGTTTATTATGTTGTTCTGGTATTATATTATAGTCAGTATCCTGGTCAACCCTGTATTAATGTTGTTATTTATTATGTTGGTCTGGTATTATATTATATTATAGTCAGTATCCTGGTCAACCCTTTATCAATGTTGTTATTTATTATGGTGGTCTGGTATTATATTATATTATATTATAGTCAGTATCCCGGTCAACCCTGTATCAATGTTGTTATTTATTATGTTGGTCTGGTATTATATTATATTATATTATAGTCACTATCCTGGTCAACCCTGTATCAATGTTGTTATTTATTATGTTGTTCTGGTATTATATTATATTATAGTCAGAATCCTGGTCAACCCTGTATCAATGTTGTTATTTATTATGTTGGTCTGGTATTATATTATATTATAGTCAGTATCCTGGTCAACCCTGTATTAATGTTGTTATGTATTATGTTGTTCTGGTATTATATTATAGTCACTAACCTGGTCAACACTGTATCAGTGTTATTTATTATGATGATCTGGTATTATATTATATTATAGTCAGTATCCTGGTCAACCCTGTATCAATGTTGTTATTTATTATGTTGGTCTGGTATTATATTATATTATAGTCACTATCCTGGTCAACCCTGTATCAATGTTGTTATTTATTATGTTGGTCTGGTATTATATTAGAGTCAGTATCCTGGTCAACCCTGTATCAATGTTGTTATTTATTATGTTGATCTGGTATTATATTATATTATAGTCAGTATCCTGGTCAACCCTGTATCAATGTTGTTATTTATTATGTTGGTCTGGTATTATATTTTATTATAGTCACTATCCTGGTCAACCCTGTATCAATGTTGTTATTTATTATGTTGGTCTGGTATTATATTATATTATAGTCAGTATCCTGGTCAACCCTGTATCAATGTTGTTATTTATTATGTTGTTCTGGTATTATATTATATTATAGTCAGTATCATGGTCAACCCTGTATCAATGTTGTTATTTATTATGTTGTTCTGGTATTATATTATATTATAGTCACTAACCTGGTCAACCCTGTATCAATGTTGTTATTTATTATGTTGGTCTGGTATTATATTAGAGTCAGTGTCCTGGTCAACCCTGTATCAATATTGTTATTTATTATGCTGATCTGGTATTATATTATATTATATTATAGTCAGTATCCTGGTCAACCCTGTATCAATGTTGTTATTTATTATGTTGGTCTGGTAATATATTATATTATATTATAGTCAGTATCCCGGTCAACCCTGTATCAATGTTGTTATTTATTATGTTGGTCTGGTCTTATATTATATTATAGTCACTATCCTGGTCAACCCTGTATCAATGTTGTTATTTATTATGTTGTTCTGGTATTATATTATATTATAGTCGGTATCCTGGTCAACCCTGTATCAATGTTGTTATTTATTATGTTGGTCTGGTATTATATTATATTATAGTCAGTATCCTGGTCAACCCTGTATCAATGTTGTTATGTATTATGTTGTTCTGGTATTATATTATAGTCACTATCCTGGTCAACACTGTATCAGTGTTATTTATTATGCTGATCTGGTATTATATTATATTATAGTCAGTATCCTGGTCAACCCTGAATCAATGTTGTTATTTATTATGTTGGTCTGGTATTATATTATATTATAGTCACTATCCTGGTCAACCCTGTATCAATGTTGTTATTTATTATGTTGGTCTGGTATTATATTATATTATAGTCAGTATACTGGTCAACCCTGTATCAATGTTTTTATTTATTATGTTGTTCTGGTTATATATTATATTATAGTCAGTATCCTGGTCAACCCTGTATCAATGTTGTTATTTATTATGTTGGTCTGGTATTATATTATATTATAGTCAGTATCCTGGTAAACCCTGTATCAATGTTGTTGTTTATTATGTTGTTCTGGTATTATATTATAGTCAGTATCCTGGTCAACCCTGTATTAATGTTGTTATTTATTATGTTGGTCTGGTATTATATTATATTATAGTCAGTATCCTGGTCAACCCTTTATCAATGTTGTTATTTATTATGTTGGTCTGGTATTATATTATATTATAGTCAGTATCCTGGTCAACCCTGTATCAATGTTGTTATTTATTATGTTGGTCTGGTATTATATTATATTATATTATAGTCACTATCCTGGTCAACCCTGTATCAATGTTGTTATTTATTATGTTGGTCTGGTATTATATTATATTATATTATAGTCACTATCCTGGTCAACCCTGTATCAATGTTGTTATTTATTATGTTGTTCTGGTATTATATTATATTATAGTCAGTATCCTGGTCAACCCTGTATCAATGTTGTTATTTATTATGTTGGTCTGGTATTATATTATATTATAGTCAGTATCCTGGTCAACCCTGTATTAATGTTGTTATGTATTATGTTGTTCTGGTATTATATTATAGTCACTATCCTGGTCAACACTGTATCAGTGTTATTTATTATGATGATCTGGTATTAT
Organism: Salmo salar; assembly: GCF_965601325.2. Lineage (NCBI taxonomy): Eukaryota > Metazoa > Chordata > Actinopteri > Salmoniformes > Salmonidae > Salmo > Salmo salar. The sequence goes on along the minus strand of NC_138291.1, from coordinate 18,709,191 downwards.
ATTATATTATAGTCAGTATCCTGGTCAACCCTGTATCAATGTTGTTATTTATTATGTTGGTCTGGTATTATATTATATTATAGTCACTATCCTGGTCAACCCTGTATCAATGTTGTTATTTATTATGTTGGTCTGGTATTATATTAGAGTCAGTATCCTGGTCAACCCTGTATCAATGTTGTTATTTATTATGTTGATCTGGTATTATATTAAATTATAGTCAGTATCCTGGTCAACCCTGTATCAATGTTGTTATTTATTATGTTGGTCTGGTATTATATTAGAGTCATTATCCTGGTCAACCCTGTATCAATGTTGTTATTTATTATGTTGATCTGGTATTATATTATATTATAGTCAGTATCCTGGTCAACCCTGTATCAATGTTGTTATTTATTATGTTGGTCTGGTATTATATTTTATTATAGTCACTATCCTGGTCAACCCTGTATCAATGTTGTTATTTATTATGTTGTTCTGGTATTATATTATATTATAGTCAGTGTCCTGGTCAACCCTGTATCAATGTTGTTATTTATTATGTTGGTCAGGTATTATATTATATTATAGTCAGTATCCTGGTCAACCCTGTATCAATGTTGTTATGTATTATGTTGTTCTGGTATTATATTATAGTCACTATCCTGGTCAACACTGTATCAATGTTATTTATTATGCTGATCTGGTATTATATTATATTATAGTCAGTTTCATGGTCAACCCAGTATCAATGTTGTTATTTATTATGTTGGTCTGGTATTATATTATATTATAGTCACTATCCTGGTCAACCCTGTATCAATGTTGTTATTTATTATGTTGGTCTGGTATTATATTATATTATAGTCAGTATCCTGGTCAACCCTGTATCAATGTTGTTATTTATTATGTTGGTCTGGTATTATATTATAGTCAGTATCCTGGTCAACCCTGTATCAATGTTGTTATTTATTATATTGTTCTGGTATTATATTATATTATAGTCAGTATCCTGGTCAACCCTGTATCAATGTTTTTATTTATTATGTTGTTCTGGTATTATATTATATTATAGTCAGTATCCTGGTCAACCCTGTATCAATGTTTTTATTTATTATGTTGGTCTGGTATTATATTATATTATAGTCAGTATCCTGGTTAACCCTGTATCAATGTTGTTATTTATTATATTGTTCTGGTATTATATTATAGTCAGTATCCTGGTCAACCCTGTATCAATGTTGTTATTTATTATGTTGGTCTGGTATTATATTATATTAAGGTCAGTATCCTGGTTAACCCTGTATCAATGTTGTTATTTATTATGTTGGTCTGGTATTATATTATAGTCACTATCCTGGTCAACCCTGTATCAATGTTGTTATTTATTATGTTGGTCTGGTATTATATTATATTATAGTCAGTATCCTGGTCAACCCTGTATCAATGTTGTTATTTATTATGTTGTTCTGGTATTATATTATTTTATAGTCACTAACCTGGTCAACCCTGTATCAATGTTGTTATTTATTATGTTGATCTGGTATTATATTGTATTATAGTCACTATCCTGGTCAACCCTGTATCAATGTTGTTATGTATTATGTTGGTCTGGTATTATATTGTATTATAGTCACTATCCTGGTCAACCCTGTATCAATGTTGTTATTTATTATGTTGGTCTGGTATTATATTATATTATAGTCAGTATCCTGGTCAACCCTGTATCAATGTTGTTATTTATTATGTTGATCTGGTATTATATTATATTATATTATAGTCAGTATCCTGGTCAACCCAGTATCAATGTTGTTATTTATTATGTTGGTCTGGTATTATATTATATTATAGTCACTATCCTGGTCAACCCTGTATCAATGTTGTTATTTATTATGTTGGTCTGGTATTATATTATATTATAGTCAGTATCCTGGTCAACCCTGTATCAATGTTGTTATTTATTATGTTGTTCTGGTATTATATTATATTATAGTCAGTATCCTGGTCAACCCTGTATCAATGTTGTTATTTATTATGTTGGTCTGGTATTATATTAGAGTCAGAATCCTGGTCAACCCTGTATCAATGTTGTTATTTATTATGCTGATCTGGTATTATATTATATTATAGTCACTATCCTGGTCAACCCTGAATCAATGTTGTTATTTATTATGTTGGTCTGGTATTATATTAGAGTCAGTATCCTGGTCAACCCTGTATCAATGTTGTTATTTATTATGCTGATCTGGTATTATATTATATTATATTCACTATCCTGGTCAACCCTGTATCAATGTTGTTATTTATTATGTTGTTCTGGTATTATATTATAGTCACTATCCAGGTCAACCCTATATCAATGTTTTTATTTATTATGCTGATCTGGTATTATATTATATTATAGTCACTATCCTGGTCAACCCTGAATCAATGTTGTTATTTATTATGTTGGTCTGGTATTATATTATATTATAGTCAGTATCCTGGTCAACCCTTTATCAATGTTGTTATTTATTATGTTGTTCTGGTATTATATTATAGTCACTATCCTGGTCAACCCTGTATCAATGTTGTTATGTATTATGTTGGTCTGGTATTATATTGTATTATAGTCACTATCCTGGTCAACCCTGTATCAACGTTGTTATTTATTATGTTGGTCTGGTATTATATTATATTATAGTCAGTATCCTGGTCAACCATGTATCAATGTTTTTATGTATTATGTTGTTCTGGTATTATATTATAGTCACTATCCTGGTCAACACTGTATCAATGTTATTTATTATGCTGATCTGGTATTATATTATATTATAGTCATTGTCCTGGTCAACCCTGTATCAATGTTGCTATTTATTATGTTGGTCTGGTATTATATTATATTATAGTCACTATCCTGGTCAACCCTGTATCAATGTTGTTATTTATTATGTTGGTCTGGTATTATATTAGAGTCAGTATCCTGGTCAACCCTGTATCAATGTTGTTATTTATTATGTTGATCTGGTATTATATTATATTATAGTCAGTATCCTGGTCAACCCTGTATCAATGTTGTTATTTATTATGTTGGTCTGGTATTATATTATATTATAGTCACTATCCTGGTCAACCCTGTATCAATGTTGTTATTTATTATGTTGGTCTGGTATTATATTATATTATAGTCAGTATCCTGGTCAACCCTGTATCAATGTTGTTATTTATTATATTGTTCTGGTATTATATTATATTATAGTCAGTATCCTGGTCAACCCTGTATCAATGTTGTTATTTATTATGTTGGTCTGGTATTATATTATATTATAGTCAGTATCCTGGTCAACCCTGTATCAATGTTGTTATTTATTATGTTGGTCTGGTATTATATTATATTATATTATAGTCAGTATCCTGGTTAACCCTGTATCAATGTTGTTATTTATTATGTTGGTCTGGTATTATATTATAGTCACTATCCTGGTCAACCCTGTATCAATTTTGTTATTTATTATGTTGGTCTGGTATTATATTATATTATAGTCAGTATCCTGGTCAACCCAGTATCAATGTTGTTATTTATTATGTTGGTCTGGTATTATATTATATTATAGTCACTATCCTGGTCAACCCTGTATCAATGTTGTTATTTATTATGTTGGTCTGGTATTATATTATATTATAGTCAGTATCCTGGTCAACCCTGTATCAATGTTGTTATTTATTATATTGTTCGGGTATTATATTATATTATAGTCAGTATCCTGGTCAACCCTGTATCAATGTTGTTATTTATTATGTTGGTCTGGTATTATATTATATTATAGTCAGTATCCTGGTCAACCCTGTATCAATGTTGTTATTTATTATGTTGGTCTGGTATTATATTATATTATAGTCAGTATCCTGGTCAACCCAGTATCAATGTTGTTATTTATTATGTTGGTATGGTATTATATTATATTATAGTCACTATACTGGTCAACCCTGTATCAATGTTGTTATTTATTATGTTGGTCTGGTATTATATTATATTATAGTCAGTATCCTGGTCAACCCTGTATCAATGTTGTTATTTATTATGTTGGTCTGGTATTATATTATATTATAGTCACTATCCTGGTCAACCCTGTATCAATGTTGTTATTTATTATGTTGGTCTGGTATTATATTATATTATAGTCAGTATCCTGGTCAACCCTGTATCAATGTTGTTATTTGTTATGTTGTTCTGGTATTATATTATAGTCAGTATCCTGGTCAACCCTGTATCAATGTTGTTATTTATTATGTTGGTCTGGTATTATATTATATTATAGTCAGTATCCTGGTAAACCCTGTATCAATGTTGTTATTTATTATGTTGTTCTGGTATTATATTATATTATTGTCAGTATCCTGGTCAACCCTTTATCAATGTTGTTATTTATTATGTTGGTCTGGTATTATATTAAGGTCAGTATCCTGGTTAACCCTGTATCAATGTTGTTATTTATTATTTTGGTCTGGTATTATATTATATTATAGTCAGTATCCTGGTCAACCCTGTATCAATGTTGTTATTTATTATGCTGTTCTGGTACTATATTATATTATATTATATTATATTATATTATAGTCACTAACCTGGTCAACCCTGTATCAATGTTGTTATTTATTATGCTGATCTGGTATTATATTATATTATAGTCAGTATCCTGGTCAACCCTGTATCAATGTTGTTATTTTTTATGTTGGTCTGGTATTATATTATATTATAGTCACTATCCTGGTCAACCCTGTATCAATGTTATTATTTATTATGTTTGTCTGGTATTATATTATATTATAGTCAGTATCCTGGTCAACACTGTATCAATGTTGTTATTTATTATGTTGTTCTGGTATTATATTATATTATAGTCAGTATCCTGGTCAACCATGTATCAATGTTGTTATGTATTATGTTGTTCTGGTATTATATTATAGTCACTATCCTGGTCAACACTGTATCAATGTTATTTATTATGCTGATCTGGTATTATATTATATTATAGTCAGTGTCCTGGTCAACCCTGTATCAATGTTGCTATTTATTATGTTGGTCTGGTATTATATTATATTATAGTCACTATCCTGGTCAACCCTGTATCAATGTTGTTATTTATTATGTTGTTTTGGTATTATATTAGAGTCAGTATCCTGGTCAACCCTGTATCAATGTTGTTATTTATTATGTTGATCTGGTATTATATTATATTATAGTCAGTATCCTGGTCAACCCTGTATCAATGTTGTTATTTATTATGTTGGTCTGGTATTATATTATATTATAGTCACTATCCTGGTCAACCCTGTATCAATGTTGTTATTTATTATGTTGGTCTGGTATTATATTATATTATAGTCAGTATCCTGGTCAACCCTGTATCAATGTTGTTATTTATTATGTTGATCTGGTATTATATTATATTATAGTCAGTATCCTGGTCAACCCTGTATCAATGTTGTTATTTATTATGTTGCTCTGGTATTATATTATAGTCAGTATCCTGGTCAACCCTGTATCAATGTTGTTATTTATTATGTTGGTCTGGTATTATATTATAGTCAGTATCCTGGTTAACACTGTAACAATGTTGTTATTTATTATGTTGGTCTGGTATTATATTATAGTCACTATCCTGGTCAACCCTGTATCAATGTTGTTATTTATTATGTTGGTCTGGTATTATATTATATTATAGTCACTATCCTGGTCAACCCTGTATCAATGTTGTTATTTATTATGTTGGTCTGGTATTATATTATAGTCAGTATCCTGGTCAACCCTGTATCAATGTTGTTATTTATTATGTTGATCTGGTATTATATTATATTATATTATATTATAGTCAGTATCCTGGTCAACCCAGTATCAATGTTGTTATTTATTATGTTGGTCTGGTATTATATTATATTATAGTCACTATCCTGGTCAACCCTGTATCAATGTTGTTATTTATTATGTTGGTCTGGTATTATATTATATTATAGTCAGTATCCTGGTCAACCCTGTATCAATGTTGTTATTTATTATGTTGTTCTGGTATTATATTATATTATAGTCAGTATCCTGGTCAACCCTGTATCAATGTTGTTATTTATTATGTTGGTCTGGTATTATATTAGAGTCAGTATCCTGGTCAACCCTGTATCAATGTTGTTATTTATTATGCTGATCTGGTATTATATTATATTATAGTCACTATCCTGGTCAACCCTGAATCAATTTTGTTATTTATTATGTTGGTCTGGTATTATATTAGAGTCAGTATCCTGGTCAACCCTGTATCAATGTTGTTATTTATTATGCTGATCTGGTATTATATTATATTATATTCACTATCCTGGTCAACCCTGTATCAATGTTGTTATTTATTATGTTGGTCTGGTATTATATTAGAGTCAGTATCCTGGTCAATCCTGTATCAATGTTGTTATTTACTATGTTGATCAGGTATTTTATTATATTATAGTCAGTATCCTGGTCAACCCTGTATCAATGTTGTTATTTATTATGTTGGTCTGGTATTATATTATATTATAGTCACTATCCTGGTCAACCCTGTATCAATGATGTTATTTATTATGTTGGTCTGGTATTATATTATATTATAGTCAGTATCCTGGTCAACCCTGTATCAATGTTGTTATTTATTATATTGTTCTGGTATTATATTATAGTCAGTATCCTGGTCAACCCTGTATCAATGTTGTTATTTATTATGTTGGTCTGGTATTATATTATATTAAGGTCAGTATCCTGGTTAACCCTGTATCAATGTTGTTATTTATTATGTTGGTCTGGTATTATATTATAGTCACTATCCTGGTCAACCCTGTATCAATGTTGTTATTTATTACGTTGGTCTGGTATTATATTATATTATAGTCAGTATCCTGGTCAACCCTGTATCAATGTTGTTATTTATTATGTTGTTCTGGTATTATATTATTTTATAGTCACTAACCTGGTCAACCCTGTATCAATGTTGTTATTTATTATGTTGTTCTGGTATTATATTATTTTATAGTCACTAACCTGGTCAACCCTGTATCAATGTTGTTATTTATTATGTTGATCTGGTATTATATTGTATTATAGTCACTATCCTGGTCAACCCTGTATCAATGTTGTTATGTATTATGTTGGTCTGGTATTATATTGTATTATAGTCACTATCCTGGTCAACCCTGTATCAATGTTGTTATTTATTATGTTGGTCTGGTATTATATTATATTATAGTCAGTATCCTGGTCAACCCTGTATCAATGTTGTTATTTATTATGTTGATCTGGTATTATATTATATTATATTATAGTCAGTATCCTGGTCAACCCAGTATCAATGTTGTTATTTATTATGTTGGTCTGGTATTATATTATATTATAGTCACTATCCTGGTCAACCCTGTATCAATGTTGTTATTTATTATGTTGGTCTGGTATTATATTATATTATAGTCAGTATCCTGGTCAACCCTGTATCAATGTTGTTATTTATTATGTTGTTCTGGTATTATATTATATTATAGTCAGTATCCTGGTCAACCCTGTATCAATGTTGTTATTTATTATGTTGGTCTGGTATTATATTAGAGTCAGAATCCTGGTCAACCCTGTATCAATGTTGTTATTTATTATGCTGATCTGGTATTATATTATATTATAGTCACTATCCTGGTCAACCCTGAATCAATGTTGTTATTTATTATGTTGGTCTGGTATTATATTAGAGTCAGTATCCTGGTCAACCCTGTATCAATGTTGTTATTTATTATGCTGATCTGGTATTATATTATATTATATTCACTATCCTGGTCAACCCTGTATCAATGTTGTTATTTATTATGTTGTTCTGGTATTATATTATAGTCACTATCCAGGTCAACCCTATATCAATGTTTTTATTTATTATGCTGATCTGGTATTATATTATATTATAGTCACTATCCTGGTCAACCCTGAATCAATGTTGTTATTTATTATGTTGGTCTGGTATTATATTATATTATAGTCAGTATCCTGGTCAACCCTTTATCAATGTTGTTATTTATTATGTTGTTCTGGTATTATATTATAGTCACTATCCTGGTCAACCCTGTATCAATGTTGTTATGTATTATGTTGGTCTGGTATTATATTGTATTCTAGTCACTATCCTGGTCAACCCTGTATCAACGTTGTTATTTATTATGTTGGTCTGGTATTATATTATATTATAGTCAGTATCCTGGTCAACCATGTATCAATGTTTTTATGTATTATGTTGTTCTGGTATTATATTATAGTCACTATCCTGGTCAACACTGTATCAATGTTATTTATTATGCTGATCTGGTATTATATTATATTATAGTCATTGTCCTGGTCAACCCTGTATCAATGTTGCTATTTATTATGTTGGTCTGGTATTATATTATATTATAGTCACTATCCTGGTCAACCCTGTATCAATGTTGTTATTTATTATGTTGGTCTGGTATTATATTATAGTCAGTATCCTGGTCAACCCTGTATCAATGTTGTTATTTATTATGTTGATCTGGTATTATATTATATTATATTATATTATAGTCAGTATCCTGGTCAACCCTGTATCAATGTTGTTATTTATTATGTTGGTCTGGTATTATATTATATTATAGTCACTATCCTGGTCAACCCTGTATCAATGTTGTTATTTATTATGTTGGTCTGGTATTATATTATATTATAGTCAGTATCCTGGTCAACCCTGTATCAATGTTGTTATTTATTATGTTGTTCTGGTATTATATTATATTATAGTCAGTATCCTGGTCAACCCTGTATCAATGTTGTTATTTATTATGTTGGTCTGGTATTATATTATAGTCACTATCCAGGTCAACCCTATATCAATGTTTTTATTTATTATGCTGATCTGGTATTATATTATATTATAGTCACTATCCTGGTCAACCCTGAATCAATGTTGTTATTTATTATGTTGGTCTGGTATTATATTATATTATAGTCAGTATCCTGGTCAACCCTTTATCAATGTTGTTATTTATTATGTTGTTCTGGTATTATATTATAGTCAGTATCCTGGTCAACCCTGTATCAATGTTGTTATTTATTATGTTGGTCTGGTATTATATTATATTATAGTCACTATCCTGGTCAACCCTGTATCAATGATGTTATTTATTATGTTGGTCTGGTATTATATTATATTATAGTCAGTATCCTGGTCAACCCTGTATCAATGTTGTTATTTATTATATTGTTCTGGTATTATATTATAGTCAGTATCCTGGTCAACCCTGTATCAATGTTGTTATTTATTATGTTGGTCTGGTATTATATTATATTAAGGTCAGTATCCTGGTTAACCCTGTATCAATGTTGTTATTTATTATGTTGGTCTGGTATTATATTATAGTCACTATCCTGGTCAACCCTGTATCAATGTTGTTATTTATTATGTTGGTCTGGTATTATATTATATTATAGTCAGTATCCTGGTCAACCCTGTATCAATGTTGTTATTTATTATGTTGTTCTGGTATTATATTATTTTATAGTCACTAACCTGGTCAACCCTGTATCAATGTTGTTATTTATTATGTTGTTCTGGTATTATATTATTTTATAGTCACTAACCTGGTCAACCCTGTATCAATGTTGTTATTTATTATGTTGATCTGGTATTATATTGTATTATAGTCACTATCCTGGTCAACCCTGTATCAATGTTGTTATGTATTATGTTGGTCTGGTATTATATTGTATTATAGTCACTATCCTGGTCAACCCTGTATCAATGTTGTTATTTATTATGTTGGTCTGGTATTATATTATATTATAGTCAGTATCCTGGTCAACCCTGTATCAATGTTGTTATTTATTATGTTGATCTGGTATTATATTATATTATATTATAGTCAGTATCCTGGTCAACCCAGTATCAATGTTGTTATTTATTATGTTGGTCTGGTATTATATTATATTATAGTCAGTATCCTGGTCAACCCTGTATCAATGTTGTTATTTATTATGTTGGTCTGGTATTATATTAGAGTCAGAATCCTGGTCAACCCTGTATCAATGTTGTTATTTATTATGCTGATCTGGTATTATATTATATTATAGTCACTATCCTGGTCAACCCTGAATCAATGTTGTTATTTATTATGTTGGTCTGGTATTATATTAGAGTCAGTATCCTGGTCAACCCTGTATCAATGTTGTTATTTATTATGCTGATCTGGTATTATATTATATTATATTCACTATCCTGGTCAACCCTGTATCAATGTTGTTATTTATTATGTTGTTCTGGTATTATATTATAGTCACTATCCAGGTCAACCCTATATCAATGTTTTTATTTATTATGCTGATCTGGTATTATATTATATTATAGTCACTATCCTGGTCAACCCTGAATCAATGTTGTTATTTATTATGTTGGTCTGGTATTATATTATATTATAGTCAGTATCCTGGTCAACCCTTTATCAATGTTGTTATTTATTATGTTGTTCTGGTATTATATTATAGTCACTATCCTGGTCAACCCTGTATCAATGTTGTTATGTATTATGTTGGTCTGGTATTATATTGTATTATAGTCACTATCCTGGTCAACCCTGTATCAACGTTGTTATTTATTATGTTGGTCTGGTATTATATTATATTATAGTCAGTATCCTGGTCAACCATGTATCAATGTTTTTATGTATTATGTTGTTCTGGTATTATATTATAGTCACTATCCTGGTCAACACTGTATCAATGTTATTTATTATGCTGATCTGGTATTATATTATATTATAGTCATTGTCCTGGTCAACCCTGTATCAATGTTGCTATTTATTATGTTGGTCTGGTATTATATTATATTATAGTCACTATCCTGGTCAACCCTGTATCAATGTTGTTATTTATTATGTTGGTCTGGTATTATATTAGAGTCAGTATCCTGGTCAACCCTGTATCAATGTTGTTATTTATTATGTTGATCTGGTATTATATTATATTATAGTCAGTATCCTGGTCAACCCTGTATCAATGTTGTTATTTATTATGTTGGTCTGGTATTATATTATATTATAGTCACTATCCTGGTCAACCCTGTATCAATGTTGTTATTTATTATGTTGGTCTGGTATTATATTATATTATAGTCAGTATCCTGGTCAACCCTGTATCAATGTTGTTATTTATTATATTGTTCTGGTATTATATTATATTATAGTCAGTATCCTGGTCAACCCTGTATCAATGTTGTTATTTATTATGTTGGTCTGGTATTATATTATATTATAGTCAGTATCCTGGTCAACCCTGTATCAATGTTGTTATTTATTATGTTGGTCTGGTATTATATTATATTATATTATAGTCAGTATCCTGGTTAACCCTGTATCAATGTTGTTATTTATTATGTTGGTCTGGTATTATATTATAGTCACTATCCTGGTCAACCCTGTATCAATTTTGTTATTTATTATGTTGGTCTGGTATTATATTATATTATAGTCAGTATCCTGGTCAACCCAGTATCAATGTTGTTATTTATTATGTTGGTCTGGTATTATATTATATTATAGTCACTATCCTGGTCAACCCTGTATCAATGTTGTTATTTATTATGTTGGTCTGGTATTATATTATATTATAGTCAGTATCCTGGTCAACCCTGTATCAATGTTGTTATTTATTATATTGTTCGGGTATTATATTATATTATAGTCAGTATCCTGGTCAACCCTGTATCAATGTTGTTATTTATTATGTTGGTCTGGTATTATATTATATTATAGTCAGTATCCTGGTCAACCCTGTATCAATGTTGTTATTTATTATGTTGGTCTGGTATTATATTATATTATAGTCAGTATCCTGGTCAACCCAGTATCAATGTTGTTATTTATTATGTTGGTATGGTATTATATTATATTATAGTCACTATACTGGTCAACCCTGTATCAATGTTGTTATTTATTATGTTGGTCTGGTATTATATTATATTATAGTCAGTATCCTGGTCAACCCTGTATCAATGTTGTTATTTATTATGTTGGTCTGGTATTATATTATATTATAGTCACTATCCTGGTCAACCCTGTATCAATGTTGTTATTTATTATGTTGGTCTGGTATTATATTATATTATAGTCAGTATCCTGGTCAACCCTGTATCAATGTTGTTATTTGTTATGTTGTTCTGGTATTATATTATAGTCAGTATCCTGGTCAACCCTGTATCAATGTTGTTATTTATTATGTTGGTCTGGTATTATATTATATTATAGTCAGTATCCTGGTAAACCCTGTATCAATGTTGTTATTTATTATGTTGTTCTGGTATTATATTATATTATTGTCAGTATCCTGGTCAACCCTTTATCAATGTTGTTATTTATTATGTTGGTCTGGTATTATATTAAGGTCAGTATCCTGGTTAACCCTGTATCAATGTTGTTATTTATTATTTTGGTCTGGTATTATATTATATTATAGTCAGTATCCTGGTCAACCCTGTATCAATGTTGTTATTTATTATGCTGTTCTGGTACTATATTATATTATATTATATTATATTATATTATATTATAGTCACTAACCTGGTCAACCCTGTATCAATGTTGTTATTTATTATGCTGATCTGGTATTATATTATATTATAGTCAGTATCCTGGTCAACCCTGTATCAATGTTGTTATTTTTTATGTTGGTCTGGTATTATATTATATTATAGTCACTATCCTGGTCAACCCTGTATCAATGTTATTATTTATTATGTTTGTCTGGTATTATATTATATTATAGTCAGTATCCTGGTCAACACTGTATCAATGTTGTTATTTATTATGTTGTTCTGGTATTATATTATATTATAGTCAGTATCCTGGTCAACCATGTATCAATGTTGTTATGTATTATGTTGTTCTGGTATTATATTATAGTCACTATCCTGGTCAACACTGTATCAATGTTATTTATTATGCTGATCTGGTATTATATTATATTATAGTCAGTGTCCTGGTCAACCCTGTATCAATGTTGCTATTTATTATGTTGGTCTGGTATTATATTATATTATAGTCACTATCCTGGTCAACCCTGTATCAATGTTGTTATTTATTATGTTGTTTTGGTATTATATTAGAGTCAGTATCCTGGTCAACCCTGTATCAATGTTGTTATTTATTATGTTGATCTGGTATTATATTATATTATAGTCAGTATCCTGGTCAACCCTGTATCAATGTTGTTATTTATTATGTTGGTCTGGTATTATATTATATTATAGTCACTATCCTGGTCAACCCTGTATCAATGTTGTTATTTATTATGTTGGTCTGGTATTATATTATATTATAGTCAGTATCCTGGTCAACCCTGTATCAATGTTGTTATTTATTATGTTGATCTGGTATTATATTATATTATAGTCAGTATCCTGGTCAACCCTGTATCAATGTTGTTATTTATTATGTTGCTCTGGTATTATATTATAGTCAGTATCCTGGTCAACCCTGTATCAATGTTGTTATTTATTATGTTGGTCTGGTATTATATTATAGTCAGTATCCTGGTCAACCCTGTATCAATGTTGTTATTTATTATGTTGGTCTGGTATTATATTATATTATAGTCACTATCCTGGTCAACCCTGTATCAATGTTGTTATTTATTATGTTGGTCTGGTATTATATTATAGTCAGTATCCTGGTCAACCCTGTATCAATGTTGTTATTTATTATGTTGATCTGGTATTATATTATATTATATTATATTATAGTCAGTATCCTGGTCAACCCAGTATCAATGTTGTTATTTATTATGTTGGTCTGGTATTATATTATATTATAGTCACTATCCTGGTCAACCCTGTATCAATGTTGTTATTTATTATGTTGGTCTGGTATTATATTATATTATAGTCAGTATCCTGGTCAACCCTGTATCAATGTTGTTATTTATTATGTTGTTCTGGTATTATATTATATTATAGTCAGTATCCTGGTCAACCCTGTATCAATGTTGTTATTTATTATGTTGGTCTGGTATTATATTAGAGTCAGTATCCTGGTCAACCCTGTATCAATGTTGTTATTTATTATGCTGATCTGGTATTATATTATATTATAGTCACTATCCTGGTCAACCCTGAATCAATTTTGTTATTTATTATGTTGGTCTGGTATTATATTAGAGTCAGTATCCTGGTCAACCCTGTATCAATGTTGTTATTTATTATGCTGATCTGGTATTATATTATATTATATTCACTATCCTGGTCAACCCTGTATCAATGTTGTTATTTATTATGTTGGTCTGGTATTATATTAGAGTCAGTATCCTGGTCAATCCTGTATCAATGTTGTTATTTACTATGTTGATCAGGTATTTTATTATATTATAGTCAGTATCCTGGTCAACCCTGTATCAATGTTGTTATTTATTATGTTGGTCTGGTATTATATTATATTATAGTCACTATCCTGGTCAACCCTGTATCAATGATGTTATTTATTATGTTGGTCTGGTATTATATTATATTATAGTCAGTATCCTGGTCAACCCTGTATCAATGTTGTTATTTATTATATTGTTCTGGTATTATATTATAGTCAGTATCCTGGTCAACCCTGTATCAATGTTGTTATTTATTATGTTGGTCTGGTATTATATTATATTAAGGTCAGTATCCTGGTTAACCCTGTATCAATGTTGTTATTTATTATGTTGGTCTGGTATTATATTATAGTCACTATCCTGGTCAACCCTGTATCAATGTTGTTATTTATTACGTTGGTCTGGTATTATATTATATTATAGTCAGTATCCTGGTCAACCCTGTATCAATGTTGTTATTTATTATGTTGTTCTGGTATTATATTATTTTATAGTCACTAACCTGGTCAACCCTGTATCAATGTTGTTATTTATTATGTTGATCTGGTATTATATTGTATTATAGTCACTATCCTGGTCAACCCTGTATCAATGTTGTTATGTATTATGTTGGTCTGGTATTATATTGTATTATAGTCACTATCCTGGTCAACCCTGTATCAATGTTGTTATTTATTATGTTGGTCTGGTATTATATTATATTATAGTCAGTATCCTGGTCAACCCTGTATCAATGTTGTTATTTATTATGTTGATCTGGTATTATATTATATTATATTATAGTCAGTATCCTGGTCAACCCAGTATCAATGTTGTTATTTATTATGTTGGTCTGGTATTATATTATATTATAGTCACTATCCTGGTCAACCCTGTATCAATGTTGTTATTTATTATGTTGGTCTGGTATTATATTATATTATAGTCAGTATCCTGGTCAACCCTGTATCAATGTTGTTATTTATTATGTTGTTCTGGTATTATATTATATTATAGTCAGTATCCTGGTCAACCCTGTATCAATGTTGTTATTTATTATGTTGGTCTGGTATTATATTAGAGTCAGAATCCTGGTCAACCCTGTATCAATGTTGTTATTTATTATGCTGATCTGGTATTATATTATATTATAGTCACTATCCTGGTCAACCCTGAATCAATGTTGTTATTTATTATGTTGGTCTGGTATTATATTAGAGTCAGTATCCTGGTCAACCCTGTATCAATGTTGTTATTTATTATGCTGATCTGGTATTATATTATATTATATTCACTATCCTGGTCAACCCTGTATCAATGTTGTTATTTATTATGTTGTTCTGGTATTATATTATAGTCACTATCCAGGTCAACCCTATATCAATGTTTTTATTTATTATGCTGATCTGGTATTATATTATATTATAGTCACTATCCTGGTCAACCCTGAATCAATGTTGTTATTTATTATGTTGGTCTGGTATTATATTATATTATAGTCAGTATCCTGGTCAACCCTTTATCAATGTTGTTATTTATTATGTTGTTCTGGTATTATATTATAGTCACTATCCTGGTCAACCCTGTATCAATGTTGTTATGTATTATGTTGGTCTGGTATTATATTGTATTATAGTCACTATCCTGGTCAACCCTGTATCAACGTTGTTATTTATTATGTTGGTCTGGTATTGTATTATATTATAGTCAGTATCCTGGTCAACCATGTATCAATGTTTTTATGTATTATGTTGTTCTGGTATTATATTATAGTCACTATCCTGGTCAACACTGTATCAATGTTATTTATTATGCTGATCTGGTATTATATTATATTATAGTCATTGTCCTGGTCAACCCTGTATCAATGTTGCTATTTATTATGTTGGTCTGGTATTATATTATATTATAGTCACTATCCTGGTCAACCCTGTATCAATGTTGTTATTTATTATGTTGGTCTGGTATTATATTAGAGTCAGTATCCTGGTCAACCCTGTATCAATGTTGTTATTTATTATGTTGATCTGGTATTATATTATATTATAGTCAGTATCCTGGTCAACCCTGTATCAATGTTGTTATTTATTATGTTGGTCTGGTATTATATTATATTATAGTTACTATCCTGGTCAACCCTGTATCAATGTTGTTATTTATTATGTTGGTCTGGTATTATATTATATTATAGTCAGTATCCTGGTCAACCCTGTATCAATGTTGTTATTTATTATGCTGATCTGGTATTATATTATATTATATTCACTATCCTGGTCAACCCTGTATCAATGTTGTTATTTATTATGTTGTTCTGGTATTATATTATAGTCACTATCCAGGTCAACCCTATATCAATGTTTTTATTTATTATGCTGATCTGGTATTATATTATATTATAGTCACTATCCTGGTCAACCCTGAATCAATGTTGTTATTTATTATGTTGGTCTGGTATTATATTATATTATAGTCAGTATCCTGGTCAACCCTTTATCAATGTTGTTATTTATTATGTTGTTCTGGTATTATATTATAGTCACTATCCTGGTCAACCCTGTATCAATGTTGTTATGTATTATGTTGGTCTGGTATTATATTGTATTATAGTCACTATCCTGGTCAACCCTGTATCAACGTTGTTATTTATTATGTTGGTCTGGTATTGTATTATATTATAGTCAGTATCCTGGTCAACCATGTATCAATGTTTTTATGTATTATGTTGTTCTGGTATTATATTATAGTCACTATCCTGGTCAACACTGTATCAATGTTATTTATTATGCTGATCTGGTATTATATTATATTATAGTCATTGTCCTGGTCAACCCTGTATCAATGTTGCTATTTATTATGTTGGTCTGGTATTATATTAGAGTCAGTATCCTGGTCAACCCTGTATCAATGTTGTTATTTATTATGTTGATCTGGTATTATATTATATTATAGTCAGTATCCTGGTCAACCCTGTATCAATGTTGTTATTTATTATGTTGGTCTGGTATTATATTATATTATAGTTACTATCCTGGTCAACCCTGTATCAATGTTGTTATTTATTATGTTGGTCTGGTATTATATTATATTATAGTCAGTATCCTGGTCAACCCTGTATCAATGTTGTTATTTATTATATTGTTCTGGTATTATATTATATTATATTATAGTCAGTATCCTGGTCAACCCTGTATCAATGTTGTTATTTATTATGTTGGTCTGGTATTATATTATATTATAGTCAGTATCCTGGTCAACCCTGTATCAATGTTGTTATTTATTATGTTGGTCTGGTATTATATTATATTATATTATAGTCAGTATCCTGGTTAACCCTGTATCAATGTTGTTATTTATTATGTTGGTCTGGTATTATATTATAGTCAGTATCCTGGTCAACCCAGTATCAATGTTGTTATTTATTATGTTGGTCTGGTATTATATTATATTATAGTCACTATCCTGGTCAACCCTGTATCAATGTTGTTATTTATTATGTTGGTCTGGTATTATATTATATTATAGTCAGTATCCTGGTCAACCCTGTATCAATGTTGTTATTTATTATATTGTTCGGGTATTATATTATATTATAGTCAGTATCCTGGTCAACCCAGTATCAATGTTGTTATTTATTATGTTGGTCTGGTATTATATTATATTATAGTCAGTATCCTGGTCAACCCTGTATCAATGTTGTTATTTATTATGTTGGTCTGGTATTATATTATATTATAGTCAGTATCCTGGTTAACCCCGTATCAATGTTGTTATTTATTATGTTGATCTGGTATTATATTATATTATAGTCAGTATCCTGGTTAACCCTGTATCAATGTTGTTATTTATTACGTTGGTCTGGTATTATATTATAGTCACTATCCTGGTCAACCCTGTATCAATGTTGTTATTTATTATGTTGGTCTGGTATTATATTATATTATAGTCAGTATCCTGGTCAACCCAGTATCAATGTTGTTATTTATTATGTTGGTATGGTATTATATTATATTATAGTCACTATACTGGTCAACCCTGTATCAATGTTGTTATTTATTATGTTGGTCTGGTATTATATTATATTATAGTCAGTATCCTGGTCAACCCTGTATCAATGTTGTTATTTATTATGTTGGTCTGGTATTATATTATATTATAGTCAGTATCCTGGTCAACCCTGTATCAATGTTGTTATTTATTATGTTGGTCTGGTATTATATTATATTATAGTCACTATCCTGGTCAACCCTGTATCAATGTTGTTATTTATTATGTTGGTCTGGTATTATATTATATTATAGTCAGTATCCTGGTCAACCCTGTATCAATGTTGTTATTTGTTATGTTGTTCTGGTATTATATTATAGTCAGTATCCTGGTCAACCCTGTATCAATGTTGTTATTTATTATGTTGGTCTGGTATTATATTATATTATAGTCAGTATCCTGGTAAACCCTGTATCAATGTTGTTATTTATTATGTTGTTCTGGTATTATATTATATTATTGTCAGTATCCTGGTCAACCCTTTATCAATGTTGTTATTTATTATGTTGGTCTGGTATTATATTATAGTCATGATCCTGGTCAACTCTGTATCAATGTTGTTATTTATTATTTTGGTCTGGTATTATATTATATTATAGTCAGTATCCTGGTCAACCCTGTATCAATGTTGTTATTTATTATGCTGTTCTGGTACTATATTATATTATATTATATTATATTATATTATAGTCACTAACCTGGTCAACCCTGTATCAATGTTGTTATTTATTATGTTGGTCTGGTATTATATTAGAGTCAGTATCCTGGTCAACCCTGTATCAATGTTGTTATGTATTATGTTGGTCTGGTATTATATTATATTATAGTCACTAACCTGGTCAACCCTGTATCAATATTGTTATTTATTATGCTGATCTGGTATTATATTATATTATAGTCAGTATCCTGGTCAACCCTGTATCAATGTTGTTATTTATTATGTTGTTCTGGTATTTTATTATAGTCACTATCCTGGTCAACCCTGTATCAATGTTGTTATTTATTATGTTGGTCTGGTATTATATTAGAGTCAGTGTCCTGGTCAACCCTGTATCAATATTGTTATTTATTATGCTGATCTGGTATTATATTATATTATAGTCAGTATCCTGGTCAACCCTGTATCAATGTTGTTATTTATTATGTTGGTCTGGTATTATATTATATTATAGTCACTATCCTGGTCAACCCTGTATCAATGTTATTATTTATTATGTTTGTCTGGTATTATATTATATTATAGTCAGTATCCTGGTCAACACTGTATCAATGTTGTTATTTATTATGTTGTTCTGGTATTATATTATATTATAGTCAGTATCCTGGTCAACCATGTATCAATGTTGTTATTTATTATGTTGGTCTGGTATTATATTATATTATAGTCAGTATCCTGGTCAACCCTGTATCAATGTTGTTATTTATTATGTTGTTTTGGTATTATATTAGAGTCAGTATCCTGGTCAACCCTGTATCAATGTTGTTATTTATTATGTTGATCTGGTATTATATTATATTATAGTCAGTATCCTGGTCAACCCTGTATCAATGTTGTTATTTATTATGTTGGTCTGGTATTATATTATATTATAGTCACTATCCTGGTCAACCCTGTATCAATGTTGTTATTTATTATGTTGGTCTGGTATTATATTATATTATAGTCAGTATCCTGGTCAACCCTGTATCAATGTTGTTATTTATTATGTTGATCTGGTATTATATTATATTATAGTCAGTATCCTGGTCAACCCTGTATCAATGTTGTTATTTATTATGTTGCTCTGGTATTATATTATAGTCAGTATCCTGGTCAACCCTGTATCAATGTTGTTATTTATTATGTTGGTCTGGTATTATATTATAGTCAGTATCCTGGTTAACACTGTAACAATGTTGTTATTTATTATGTTGGTCTGGTATTATATTATAGTCACTATCCTGGTCAACCCTGTATCAATGTTGTTATTTATTATGTTGGTCTGGTATTATATTATATTATAGTCACTATCCTGGTCAACCCTGTATCAATGTTGTTATTTATTATGTTGGTCTGGTATTATATTATAGTCAGTATCCTGGTCAACCCTGTATCAATGTTGTTATTTATTATGTTGATCTGGTATTATATTATATTATATTATATTATAGTCAGTATCCTGGTCAACCCAGTATCAATGTTGTTATTTATTATGTTGGTCTGGTATTATATTATATTATAGTCACTATCCTGGTCAACCCTGTATCAATGTTGTTATTTATTATGTTGGTCTGGTATTATATTATATTATAGTCAGTATCCTGGTCAACCCTGTATCAATGTTGTTATTTATTATGTTGTTCTGGTATTATATTATATTATAGTCAGTATCCTGGTCAACCCTGTATCAATGTTGTTATTTATTATGTTGGTCTGGTATTATATTAGAGTCAGTATCCTGGTCAACCCTGTATCAATGTTGTTATTTATTATGCTGATCTGGTATTATATTATATTATAGTCACTATCCTGGTCAACCCTGAATCAATTTTGTTATTTATTATGTTGGTCTGGTATTATATTAGAGTCAGTATCCTGGTCAACCCTGTATCAATGTTGTTATTTATTATGCTGATCTGGTATTATATTATATTATATTCACTATCCTGGTCAACCCTGTATCAATGTTGTTATTTATTATGTTGGTCTGGTATTATATTAGAGTCAGTATCCTGGTCAATCCTGTATCAATGTTGTTATTTACTATGTTGATCAGGTATTTTATTATATTATAGTCAGTATCCTGGTCAACCCTGTATCAATGTTGTTATTTATTATGTTGGTCTGGTATTATATTATATTATAGTCACTATCCTGGTCAACCCTGTATCAATGATGTTATTTATTATGTTGGTCTGGTATTATATTATATTATAGTCAGTATCCTGGTCAACCCTGTATCAATGTTGTTATTTATTATATTGTTCTGGTATTATATTATAGTCAGTATCCTGGTCAACCCTGTATCAATGTTGTTATTTATTATGTTGGTCTGGTATTATATTATATTAAGGTCAGTATCCTGGTTAACCCTGTATCAATGTTGTTATTTATTATGTTGGTCTGGTATTATATTATAGTCACTATCCTGGTCAACCCTGTATCAATGTTGTTATTTATTACGTTGGTCTGGTATTATATTATATTATAGTCAGTATCCTGGTCAACCCTGTATCAATGTTGTTATTTATTATGTTGTTCTGGTATTATATTATTTTATAGTCACTAACCTGGTCAACCCTGTATCAATGTTGTTATTTATTATGTTGTTCTGGTATTATATTATTTTATAGTCACTAACCTGGTCAACCCTGTATCAATGTTGTTATTTATTATGTTGATCTGGTATTATATTGTATTATAGTCACTATCCTGGTCAACCCTGTATCAATGTTGTTATGTATTATGTTGGTCTGGTATTATATTGTATTATAGTCACTATCCTGGTCAACCCTGTATCAATGTTGTTATTTATTATGTTGGTCTGGTATTATATTATATTATAGTCAGTATCCTGGTCAACCCTGTATCAATGTTGTTATTTATTATGTTGATCTGGTATTATATTATATTATATTATAGTCAGTATCCTGGTCAACCCAGTATCAATGTTGTTATTTATTATGTTGGTCTGGTATTATATTATATTATAGTCACTATCCTGGTCAACCCTGTATCAATGTTGTTATTTATTATGTTGGTCTGGTATTATATTATATTATAGTCAGTATCCTGGTCAACCCTGTATCAATGTTGTTATTTATTATGTTGTTCTGGTATTATATTATATTATAGTCAGTATCCTGGTCAACCCTGTATCAATGTTGTTATTTATTATGTTGGTCTGGTATTATATTAGAGTCAGAATCCTGGTCAACCCTGTATCAATGTTGTTATTTATTATGCTGATCTGGTATTATATTATATTATAGTCACTATCCTGGTCAACCCTGAATCAATGTTGTTATTTATTATGTTGGTCTGGTATTATATTAGAGTCAGTATCCTGGTCAACCCTGTATCAATGTTGTTATTTATTATGCTGATCTGGTATTATATTATATTATATTCACTATCCTGGTCAACCCTGTATCAATGTTGTTATTTATTATGTTGTTCTGGTATTATATTATAGTCACTATCCAGGTCAACCCTATATCAATGTTTTTATTTATTATGCTGATCTGGTATTATATTATATTATAGTCACTATCCTGGTCAACCCTGAATCAATGTTGTTATTTATTATGTTGGTCTGGTATTATATTATATTATAGTCAGTATCCTGGTCAACCCTTTATCAATGTTGTTATTTATTATGTTGTTCTGGTATTATATTATAGTCACTATCCTGGTCAACCCTGTATCAATGTTGTTATGTATTATGTTGGTCTGGTATTATATTGTATTCTAGTCACTATCCTGGTCAACCCTGTATCAACGTTGTTATTTATTATGTTGGTCTGGTATTATATTATATTATAGTCAGTATCCTGGTCAACCATGTATCAATGTTTTTATGTATTATGTTGTTCTGGTATTATATTATAGTCACTATCCTGGTCAACACTGTATCAATGTTATTTATTATGCTGATCTGGTATTATATTATATTATAGTCATTGTCCTGGTCAACCCTGTATCAATGTTGCTATTTATTATGTTGGTCTGGTATTATATTATATTATAGTCACTATCCTGGTCAACCCTGTATCAATGTTGTTATTTATTATGTTGGTCTGGTATTATATTATAGTCAGTATCCTGGTCAACCCTGTATCAATGTTGTTATTTATTATGTTGATCTGGTATTATATTATATTATATTATATTATAGTCAGTATCCTGGTCAACCCAGTATCAATGTTGTTATTTATTATGTTGGTTTTGTATTATATTATATTATAGTCACTATCCTGGTCAACCCTGTATCAATGTTGTTATTTATTATGTTGGTCTGGTATTATATTATATTATAGTCAGTATCCTGGTCAACCCTGTATCAATGTTGTTATTTATTATGTTGTTCTGGTATTATATTATATTATAGTCAGTATCCTGGTCAACCCTGTATCAATGTTGTTATTTATTATGTTGGTCTGGTATTATATTAGAGTCATTATCCTGGTCAACCCTGTATCAATGTTGTTATTTATTATGCTGATCTGGTATTATATTATATTATAGTCACTATCCTGGTCAACCCTGAATCAATTTTGTTATTTATTATGTTGGTCTGGTATTATATTAGAGTCAGTATCCTGGTCAACCCTGTATCAATGTTGTTATTTATTATGCTGATCTGGTATTATATTATATTATATTCACTATCCTGGTCAACCCTGTATCAATGTTGTTATTTATTATGTTGGTCTGGTATTATATTAGAGTCAGTATCCTGGTCAATCCTGTATCAATGTTGTTATTTACTATGTTGATCAGGTATTTTATTATATTATAGTCAGTATCCTGGTCAACCCTGTATCAATGTTGTTATTTATTATGTTGGTCTGGTATTATATTATATTATAGTCACTATCCTGGTCAACCCTGTATCAATGATGTTATTTATTATGTTGGTCTGGTATTATATTATATTATAGTCAGTATCCTGGTCAACCCTGTATCAATGTTGTTATTTATTATATTGTTCTGGTATTATATTATAGTCAGTATCCTGGTCAACCCTGTATCAATGTTGTTATTTATTATGTTGGTCTGGTATTATATTATATTAAGGTCAGTATCCTGGTTAACCCTGTATCAATGTTGTTATTTATTATGTTGGTCTGGTATTATATTATAGTCACTATCCTGGTCAACCCTGTATCAATGTTGTTATTTATTATGTTGGTCTGGTATTATATTATATTATAGTCAGTATCCTGGTCAACCCTGTATCAATGTTGTTATTTATTATGTTGTTCTGGTATTATATTATTTTATAGTCACTAACCTGGTCAACCCTGTATCAATGTTGTTATTTATTATGTTGTTCTGGTATTATATTATTTTATAGTCACTAACCTGGTCAACCCTGTATCAATGTTGTTATTTATTATGTTGATCTGGTATTATATTGTATTATAGTCACTATCCTGGTCAACCCTGTATCAATGTTGTTATGTATTATGTTGGTCTGGTATTATATTGTATTATAGTCACTATCCTGGTCAACCCTGTATCAATGTTGTTATTTATTATGTTGGTCTGGTATTATATTATATTATAGTCAGTATCCTGGTCAACCCTGTATCAATGTTGTTATTTATTATGTTGATCTGGTATTATATTATATTATATTATAGTCAGTATCCTGGTCAACCCAGTATCAATGTTGTTATTTATTATGTTGGTCTGGTATTATATTATATTATAGTCAGTATCCTGGTCAACCCTGTATCAATGTTGTTATTTATTATGTTGGTCTGGTATTATATTAGAGTCAGAATCCTGGTCAACCCTGTATCAATGTTGTTATTTATTATGCTGATCTGGTATTATATTATATTATAGTCACTATCCTGGTCAACCCTGAATCAATGTTGTTATTTATTATGTTGGTCTGGTATTATATTAGAGTCAGTATCCTGGTCAACCCTGTATCAATGTTGTTATTTATTATGCTGATCTGGTATTATATTATATTATATTCACTATCCTGGTCAACCCTGTATCAATGTTGTTATTTATTATGTTGTTCTGGTATTATATTATAGTCACTATCCAGGTCAACCCTATATCAATGTTTTTATTTATTATGCTGATCTGGTATTATATTATATTATAGTCACTATCCTGGTCAACCCTGAATCAATGTTGTTATTTATTATGTTGGTCTGGTATTATATTATATTATAGTCAGTATCCTGGTCAACCCTTTATCAATGTTGTTATTTATTATGTTGTTCTGGTATTATATTATAGTCACTATCCTGGTCAACCCTGTATCAATGTTGTTATGTATTATGTTGGTCTGGTATTATATTGTATTATAGTCACTATCCTGGTCAACCCTGTATCAACGTTGTTATTTATTATGTTGGTCTGGTATTATATTATATTATAGTCAGTATCCTGGTCAACCATGTATCAATGTTTTTATGTATTATGTTGTTCTGGTATTATATTATAGTCACTATCCTGGTCAACACTGTATCAATGTTATTTATTATGCTGATCTGGTATTATATTATATTATAGTCATTGTCCTGGTCAACCCTGTATCAATGTTGCTATTTATTATGTTGGTCTGGTATTATATTATATTATAGTCACTATCCTGGTCAACCCTGTATCAATGTTGTTATTTATTATGTTGGTCTGGTATTATATTAGAGTCAGTATCCTGGTCAACCCTGTATCAATGTTGTTATTTATTATGTTGATCTGGTATTATATTATATTATAGTCAGTATCCTGGTCAACCCTGTATCAATGTTGTTATTTATTATGTTGGTCTGGTATTATATTATATTATAGTCACTATCCTGGTCAACCCTGTATCAATGTTGTTATTTATTATGTTGGTCTGGTATTATATTATATTATAGTCAGTATCCTGGTCAACCCTGTATCAATGTTGTTATTTATTATATTGTTCTGGTATTATATTATATTATAGTCAGTATCCTGGTCAACCCTGTATCAATGTTGTTATTTATTATGTTGGTCTGGTATTATATTATATTATAGTCAGTATCCTGGTCAACCCTGTATCAATGTTGTTATTTATTATGTTGGTCTGGTATTATATTATATTATATTATAGTCAGTATCCTGGTTAACCCTGTATCAATGTTGTTATTTATTATGTTGGTCTGGTATTATATTATAGTCACTATCCTGGTCAACCCTGTATCAATTTTGTTATTTATTATGTTGGTCTGGTATTATATTATATTATAGTCAGTATCCTGGTCAACCCAGTATCAATGTTGTTATTTATTATGTTGGTCTGGTATTATATTATATTATAGTCACTATCCTGGTCAACCCTGTATCAATGTTGTTATTTATTATGTTGGTCTGGTATTATATTATATTATAGTCAGTATCCTGGTCAACCCTGTATCAATGTTGTTATTTATTATATTGTTCGGGTATTATATTATATTATAGTCAGTATCCTGGTCAACCCTGTATCAATGTTGTTATTTATTATGTTGGTCTGGTATTATATTATATTATAGTCAGTATCCTGGTCAACCCTGTATCAATGTTGTTATTTATTATGTTGGTCTGGTATTATATTATATTATAGTCAGTATCCTGGTCAACCCAGTATCAATGTTGTTATTTATTATGTTGGTATGGTATTATATTATATTATAGTCACTATACTGGTCAACCCTGTATCAATGTTGTTATTTATTATGTTGGTCTGGTATTATATTATATTATAGTCAGTATCCTGGTCAACCCTGTATCAATGTTGTTATTTATTATGTTGGTCTGGTATTATATTATATTATAGTCACTATCCTGGTCAACCCTGTATCAATGTTGTTATTTATTATGTTGGTCTGGTATTATATTATATTATAGTCAGTATCCTGGTCAACCCTGTATCAATGTTGTTATTTGTTATGTTGTTCTGGTATTATATTATAGTCAGTATCCTGGTCAACCCTGTATCAATGTTGTTATTTATTATGTTGGTCTGGTATTATATTATATTATAGTCAGTATCCTGGTAAACCCTGTATCAATGTTGTTATTTATTATGTTGTTCTGGTATTATATTATATTATTGTCAGTATCCTGGTCAACCCTTTATCAATGTTGTTATTTATTATGTTGGTCTGGTATTATATTAAGGTCAGTATCCTGGTTAACCCTGTATCAATGTTGTTATTTATTATTTTGGTCTGGTATTATATTATATTATAGTCAGTATCCTGGTCAACCCTGTATCAATGTTGTTATTTATTATGCTGTTCTGGTACTATATTATATTATATTATATTATATTATATTATATTATAGTCACTAACCTGGTCAACCCTGTATCAATGTTGTTATTTATTATGCTGATCTGGTATTATATTATATTATAGTCAGTATCCTGGTCAACCCTGTATCAATGTTGTTATTTTTTATGTTGGTCTGGTATTATATTATATTATAGTCACTATCCTGGTCAACCCTGTATCAATGTTATTATTTATTATGTTTGTCTGGTATTATATTATATTATAGTCAGTATCCTGGTCAACACTGTATCAATGTTGTTATTTATTATGTTGTTCTGGTATTATATTATATTATAGTCAGTATCCTGGTCAACCATGTATCAATGTTGTTATGTATTATGTTGTTCTGGTATTATATTATAGTCACTATCCTGGTCAACACTGTATCAATGTTATTTATTATGCTGATCTGGTATTATATTAAATTATAGTCAGTGTCCTGGTCAACCCTGTATCAATGTTGCTATTTATTATGTTGGTCTGGTATTATATTATATTATAGTCACTATCCTGGTCAACCCTGTATCAATGTTGTTATTTATTATGTTGTTTTGGTATTATATTAGAGTCAGTATCCTGGTCAACCCTGTATCAATGTTGTTATTTATTATGTTGATCTGGTATTATATTATATTATAGTCAGTATCCTGGTCAACCCTGTATCAATGTTGTTATTTATTATGTTGGTCTGGTATTATATTATATTATAGTCACTATCCTGGTCAACCCTGTATCAATGTTGTTATTTATTATGTTGGTCTGGTATTATATTATATTATAGTCAGTATCCTGGTCAACCCTGTATCAATGTTGTTATTTATTATGTTGATCTGGTATTATATTATATTATAGTCAGTATCCTGGTCAACCCTGTATCAATGTTGTTATTTATTATGTTGCTCTGGTATTATATTATAGTCAGTATCCTGGTCAACCCTGTATCAATGTTGTTATTTATTATGTTGGTCTGGTATTATATTATAGTCAGTATCCTGGTTAACACTGTAACAATGTTGTTATTTATTATGTTGGTCTGGTATTATATTATAGTCACTATCCTGGTCAACCCTGTATCAATGTTGTTATTTATTATGTTGGTCTGGTATTATATTATATTATAGTCACTATCCTGGTCAACCCTGTATCAATGTTGTTATTTATTATGTTGGTCTGGTATTATATTATAGTCAGTATCCTGGTCAACCCTGTATCAATGTTGTTATTTATTATGTTGATCTGGTATTATATTATATTATATTATATTATAGTCAGTATCCTGGTCAACCCAGTATCAATGTTGTTATTTATTATGTTGGTCTGGTATTATATTATATTATAGTCACTATCCTGGTCAACCCTGTATCAATGTTGTTATTTATTATGTTGGTCTGGTATTATATTATATTATAGTCAGTATCCTGGTCAACCCTGTATCAATGTTGTTATTTATTATGTTGTTCTGGTATTATATTATATTATAGTCAGTATCCTGGTCA
The DNA here is from genome assembly GCF_965601325.2 of Salmo salar. Lineage (NCBI taxonomy): Eukaryota > Metazoa > Chordata > Actinopteri > Salmoniformes > Salmonidae > Salmo > Salmo salar. The sequence goes on along the minus strand of NC_138291.1, from coordinate 18,680,280 downwards.
ACCCTGTATCAATGTTGTTATTTATTATGTTGGTCTGGTATTATATTAGAGTCAGTATCCTGGTCAACCCTGTATCAATGTTGTTATTTATTATGCTGATCTGGTATTATATTATATTATAGTCACTATCCTGGTCAACCCTGAATCAATTTTGTTATTTATTATGTTGGTCTGGTATTATATTAGAGTCAGTATCCTGGTCAACCCTGTATCAATGTTGTTATTTATTATGCTGATCTGGTATTATATTATATTATATTCACTATCCTGGTCAACCCTGTATCAATGTTGTTATTTATTATGTTGGTCTGGTATTATATTAGAGTCAGTATCCTGGTCAATCCTGTATCAATGTTGTTATTTACTATGTTGATCAGGTATTTTATTATATTATAGTCAGTATCCTGGTCAACCCTGTATCAATGTTGTTATTTATTATGTTGGTCTGGTATTATATTATATTATAGTCACTATCCTGGTCAACCCTGTATCAATGATGTTATTTATTATGTTGGTCTGGTATTATATTATATTATAGTCAGTATCCTGGTCAACCCTGTATCAATGTTGTTATTTATTATATTGTTCTGGTATTATATTATAGTCAGTATCCTGGTCAACCCTGTATCAATGTTGTTATTTATTATGTTGGTCTGGTATTATATTATATTAAGGTCAGTATCCTGGTTAACCCTGTATCAATGTTGTTATTTATTATGTTGGTCTGGTATTATATTATAGTCACTATCCTGGTCAACCCTGTATCAATGTTGTTATTTATTATGTTGGTCTGGTATTATATTATATTATAGTCAGTATCCTGGTCAACCCTGTATCAATGTTGTTATTTATTATGTTGTTCTGGTATTATATTATTTTATAGTCACTAACCTGGTCAACCCTGTATCAATGTTGTTATTTATTATGTTGATCTGGTATTATATTGTATTATAGTCACTATCCTGGTCAACCCTGTATCAATGTTGTTATGTATTATGTTGGTCTGGTATTATATTGTATTATAGTCACTATCCTGGTCAACCCTGTATCAATGTTGTTATTTATTATGTTGGTCTGGTATTATATTATATTATAGTCAGTATCCTGGTCAACCCTGTATCAATGTTGTTATTTATTAAGTTGATCTGGTATTATATTATATTATATTATAGTCAGTATCCTGGTCAACCCAGTATCAATGTTGTTATTTATTATGTTGGTCTGGTATTATATTATATTATAGTCACTATCCTGGTCAACCCTGTATCAATGTTGTTATTTATTATGTTGGTCTGGTATTATATTATATTATAGTCAGTATCCTGGTCAACCCTGTATCAATGTTGTTATTTATTATGTTGTTCTGGTATTATATTATATTATAGTCAGTATCCTGGTCAACCCTGTATCAATGTTGTTATTTATTATGTTGGTCTGGTATTATATTAGAGTCAGAATCCTGGTCAACCCTGTATCAATGTTGTTATTTATTATGCTGATCTGGTATTATATTATATTATAGTCACTATCCTGGTCAACCCTGAATCAATGTTGTTATTTATTATGTTGGTCTGGTATTATATTAGAGTCAGTATCCTGGTCAACCCTGTATCAATGTTGTTATTTATTATGCTGATCTGGTATTATATTATATTATATTCACTATCCTGGTCAACCCTGTATCAATGTTGTTATTTATTATGTTGTTCTGGTATTATATTATAGTCACTATCCAGGTCAACCCTATATCAATGTTTTTATTTATTATGCTGATCTGGTATTATATTATATTATAGTCACTATCCTGGTCAACCCTGAATCAATGTTGTTATTTATTATGTTGGTCTGGTATTATATTATATTATAGTCAGTATCCTGGTCAACCCTTTATCAATGTTGTTATTTATTATGTTGTTCTGGTATTATATTATAGTCACTATCCTGGTCAACCCTGTATCAATGTTGTTATGTATTATGTTGGTCTGGTATTATATTGTATTATAGTCACTATCCTGGTCAACCCTGTATCAACGTTGTTATTTATTATGTTGGTCTGGTATTGTATTATATTATAGTCAGTATCCTGGTCAACCATGTATCAATGTTTTTATGTATTATGTTGTTCTGGTATTATATTATAGTCACTATCCTGGTCAACACTGTATCAATGTTATTTATTATGCTGATCTGGTATTATATTATATTATAGTCATTGTCCTGGTCAACCCTGTATCAATGTTGCTATTTATTATGTTGGTCTGGTATTATATTATATTATAGTCACTATCCTGGTCAACCCTGTATCAATGTTGTTATTTATTATGTTGGTCTGGTATTATATTAGAGTCAGTATCCTGGTCAACCCTGTATCAATGTTGTTATTTATTATGTTGATCTGGTATTATATTATATTATAGTCAGTATCCTGGTCAACCCTGTATCAATGTTGTTATTTATTATGTTGGTCTGGTATTATATTATATTATAGTTACTATCCTGGTCAACCCTGTATCAATGTTGTTATTTATTATGTTGGTCTGGTATTATATTATATTATAGTCAGTATCCTGGTCAACCCTGTATCAATGTTGTTATTTATTATGCTGATCTGGTATTATATTATATTATATTCACTATCCTGGTCAACCCTGTATCAATGTTGTTATTTATTATGTTGTTCTGGTATTATATTATAGTCACTATCCAGGTCAACCCTATATCAATGTTTTTATTTATTATGCTGATCTGGTATTATATTATATTATAGTCACTATCCTGGTCAACCCTGAATCAATGTTGTTATTTATTATGTTGGTCTGGTATTATATTATATTATAGTCAGTATCCTGGTCAACCCTTTATCAATGTTGTTATTTATTATGTTGTTCTGGTATTATATTATAGTCACTATCCTGGTCAACCCTGTATCAATGTTGTTATGTATTATGTTGGTCTGGTATTATATTGTATTATAGTCACTATCCTGGTCAACCCTGTATCAACGTTGTTATTTATTATGTTGGTCTGGTATTGTATTATATTATAGTCAGTATCCTGGTCAACCATGTATCAATGTTTTTATGTATTATGTTGTTCTGGTATTATATTATAGTCACTATCCTGGTCAACACTGTATCAATGTTATTTATTATGCTGATCTGGTATTATATTATATTATAGTCATTGTCCTGGTCAACCCTGTATCAATGTTGCTATTTATTATGTTGGTCTGGTATTATATTAGAGTCAGTATCCTGGTCAACCCTGTATCAATGTTGTTATTTATTATGTTGATCTGGTATTATATTATATTATAGTCAGTATCCTGGTCAACCCTGTATCAATGTTGTTATTTATTATGTTGGTCTGGTATTATATTATATTATAGTTACTATCCTGGTCAACCCTGTATCAATGTTGTTATTTATTATGTTGGTCTGGTATTATATTATATTATAGTCAGTATCCTGGTCAACCCTGTATCAATGTTGTTATTTATTATATTGTTCTGGTATTATATTATATTATATTATAGTCAGTATCCTGGTCAACCCTGTATCAATGTTGTTATTTATTATGTTGGTCTGGTATTATATTATATTATAGTCAGTATCCTGGTCAACCCTGTATCAATGTTGTTATTTATTATGTTGGTCTGGTATTATATTATATTATATTATAGTCAGTATCCTGGTTAACCCTGTATCAATGTTGTTATTTATTATGTTGGTCTGGTATTATATTATAGTCAGTATCCTGGTCAACCCAGTATCAATGTTGTTATTTATTATGTTGGTCTGGTATTATATTATATTATAGTCACTATCCTGGTCAACCCTGTATCAATGTTGTTATTTATTATGTTGGTCTGGTATTATATTATATTATAGTCAGTATCCTGGTCAACCCTGTATCAATGTTGTTATTTATTATATTGTTCGGATATTATATTATATTATAGTCAGTATCCTGGTCAACCCAGTATCAATGTTGTTATTTATTATGTTGGTCTGGTATTATATTATATTATAGTCAGTATCCTGGTCAACCCTGTATCAATGTTGTTATTTATTATGTTGGTCTGGTATTATATTATATTATAGTCAGTATCCTGGTTAACCCCGTATCAATGTTGTTATTTATTATGTTGATCTGGTATTATATTATATTATAGTCAGTATCCTGGTTAACCCTGTATCAATGTTGTTATTTATTACGTTGGTCTGGTATTATATTATAGTCACTATCCTGGTCAACCCTGTATCAATGTTGTTATTTATTATGTTGGTCTGGTATTATATTATATTATAGTCAGTATCCTGGTCAACCCTGTATCAATGTTGTTATTTATTATGTTGGTCTGGTATTATATTATATTATAGTCACTATCCTGGTCAACCCTGTATCAATGTTGTTATTTATTATGTTGGTCTGGTATTATATTATATTATAGTCAGTATCCTGGTCAACCCTGTATCAATGTTGTTATTTGTTATGTTGTTCTGGTATTATATTATAGTCAGTATCCTGGTCAACCCTGTATCAATGTTGTTATTTATTATGTTGGTCTGGTATTATATTATATTATAGTCAGTATCCTGGTAAACCCTGTATCAATGTTGTTATTTATTATGTTGTTCTGGTATTATATTATATTATTGTCAGTATCCTGGTCAACCCTTTATCAATGTTGTTATTTATTATGTTGGTCTGGTATTATATTATAGTCATGATCCTGGTCAACTCTGTATCAATGTTGTTATTTATTATTTTGGTCTGGTATTATATTATATTATAGTCAGTATCCTGGTCAACCCTGTATCAATGTTGTTATTTATTATGCTGTTCTGGTACTATATTATATTATATTATATTATATTATATTATAGTCACTAACCTGGTCAACCCTGTATCAATGTTGTTATTTATTATGTTGGTCTGGTATTATATTAGAGTCAGTATCCTGGTCAACCCTGTATCAATGTTGTTATGTATTATGTTGGTCTGGTATTATATTATATTATAGTCACTAACCTGGTCAACCCTGTATCAATATTGTTATTTATTATGCTGATCTGGTATTATATTATATTATAGTCAGTATCCTGGTCAACCCTGTATCAATGTTGTTATTTATTATGTTGTTCTGGTATTTTATTATAGTCACTATCCTGGTCAACCCTGTATCAATGTTGTTATTTATTATGTTGGTCTGGTATTATATTAGAGTCAGTGTCCTGGTCAACCCTGTATCAATATTGTTATTTATTATGCTGATCTGGTATTATATTATATTATAGTCAGTATCCTGGTCAACCCTGTATCAATGTTGTTATTTATTATGTTGGTCTGGTATTATATTATATTATAGTCACTATCCTGGTCAACCCTGTATCAATGTTATTATTTATTATGTTTGTCTGGTATTATATTATATTATAGTCAGTATCCTGGTCAACACTGTATCAATGTTGTTATTTATTATGTTGTTCTGGTATTATATTATATTATAGTCAGTATCCTGGTCAACCATGTATCAATGTTGTTATGTATTATGTTGTTCTGGTATTATATTATAGTCACTATCCTGGTCAACACTGTATCAATGTTATTTATTATGCTGATCTGGTATTATATTATATTATAGTCAGTGTCCTGGTCAACCCTGTATCAATGTTGCTATTTATTATGTTGGTCTGGTATTATATTATATTATAGTCACTATCCTGGTCAACCCTGTATCAATGTTGTTATTTATTATGTTGTTTTGGTATTATATTAGAGTCAGTATCCTGGTCAACCCTGTATCAATGTTGTTATTTATTATGTTGATCTGGTATTATATTATATTATAGTCAGTATCCTGGTCAACCCTGTATCAATGTTGTTATTTATTATGTTGGTCTGGTATTATATTATATTATAGTCACTATCCTGGTCAACCCTGTATCAATGTTGTTATTTATTATGTTGGTCTGGTATTATATTATATTATAGTCAGTATCCTGGTCAACCCTGTATCAATGTTGTTATTTATTATATTGTTCTGGTATTATATTATATTATTGTCAGTATCCTGGTCAACCCTGTATCAATGTTTTTATTTATTATGTTGTTCTGGTATTATATTATATTATAGTCAGTATCCTGGTCAACCCTGTATCAATGTTGTTATTTATTATGTTGGTCTGGTATTATATTATATTATAGTCAGTATCCTGGTTAACCCTGTATCAATGTTGTTATTTATTATGTTGGTCTGGTATTATATTATAGTCACTATCCTGGTCAACCCTGTATCAATGTTGTTATTTATTATGTTGGTCTGGTATTATATTATATTATAGTCACTATCCTGGTCAACCCTGTATCAATGTTGTTATTTATTATGTTGGTCTGGTATTATATTATATTATAGTCAGTATCCTGGTCAACCCAGTATCAATGTTGTTATTTATTATGTTGGTCTGGTATTATATTATATTATAGTCAGTATCCTGGTCAACCCTGTATCAATGTTGTTATTTATTATGTTGGTCTGGTATTATATTATATTATAGTCACTATCCTGGTCAACACTGTATCAATGTTGTTATTTATTATGTTGGTCTGGTATTATATTATATTATAGTCAGTATCCTGGTCAACCCTGTATCAATGTTGTTATTTGTTATGTTGTTCTGGTATTATATTATAGTCAGTATCCTGGTCAACCCTGTATCAATGTTGTTATTTATTATGTTGGTCTGGTATTATATTATATTATAGTCAGTATCCTGGTAAACCCTGTATCAATGTTGTTATTTATTATGTTGTTCTGGTATTATATCATATTATTGTCAGTATCCTGGTCAACCCTTTATCAATGTTGTTATTTATTATGTTGGTCTGGTATTATATTATATTATAGTCAGTATCCTGGTCAACCCTGTATCAATGTTGTTATTTATTATATTGTTCTGGTATTATATTATATTATAGTCAGTATCCTGGTCAACCCTGTATCAATGTTGTTATTTATTATGTTGGTCTGGTATTATATTATATTATAGTCAGTATCCTGGTCAACCCTGTATCAATGTTGTTATTTATTATGTTGGTCTGGTATTATATTATATTATATTATAGTCAGTATCCTGGTTAACCCTGTATCAATGTTGTTATTTATTATGTTTGTCTGGTATTATATTATATTATAGTCAGTATCCTGGTCAACACTGTATCAATGTTGTTATTTATTATGTTGTTCTGGTATTATATTATATTATAGTCAGTATCCTGGTCAACCATGTATCAATGTTGTTATGTATTATGTTGTTCTGGTATTATATTATAGTCACTATCCTGGTCAACACTGTATCAATGTTATTTATTATGCTGATCTGGTATTATATTATATTATAGTCAGTGTCCTGGTCAACCCTGTATCAATGTTGCTATTTATTATGTTGGTCTGGTATTATATTATATTATAGTCACTATCCTGGTCAACCCTGTATCAATGTTGTTATTTATTATGTTGTTTTGGTATTATATTAGAGTCAGTATCCTGGTCAACCCTGTATCAATGTTGTTATTTATTATGTTGATCTGGTATTATATTATATTATAGTCAGTATCCTGGTCAACCCTGTATCAATGTTGTTATTTATTATGTTGGTCTGGTATTATATTATATTATAGTCACTATCCTGGTCAACCCTGTATCAATGTTGTTATTTATTATGTTGGTCTGGTATTATATTATATTATAGTCAGTATCCTGGTCAACCCTGTATCAATGTTGTTATTTATTATATTGTTCTGGTATTATATTATATTATTGTCAGTATCCTGGTCAACCCTGTATCAATGTTTTTATTTATTATGTTGTTCTGGTATTATATTATATTATAGTCAGTATCCTGGTCAACCCTGTATCAATGTTGTTATTTATTATGTTGGTCTGGTATTATATTATATTATAGTCAGTATCCTGGTTAACCCTGTATCAATGTTGTTATTTATTATGTTGGTCTGGTATTATATTATAGTCACTATCCTGGTCAACCCTGTATCAATGTTGTTATTTATTATGTTGGTCTGGTATTATATTATATTATAGTCACTATCCTGGTCAACCCTGTATCAATGTTGTTATTTATTATGTTGGTCTGGTATTATATTATATTATAGTCAGTATCCTGGTCAACCCAGTATCAATGTTGTTATTTATTATGTTGGTCTGGTATTATATTATATTATAGTCAGTATCCTGGTCAACCCTGTATCAATGTTGTTATTTATTATGTTGGTCTGGTATTATATTATATTATAGTCACTATCCTGGTCAACACTGTATCAATGTTGTTATTTATTATGTTGGTCTGGTATTATATTATATTATAGTCAGTATCCTGGTCAACCCTGTATCAATGTTGTTATTTGTTATGTTGTTCTGGTATTATATTATAGTCAGTATCCTGGTCAACCCTGTATCAATGTTGTTATTTATTATGTTGGTCTGGTATTATATTATATTATAGTCAGTATCCTGGTAAACCCTGTATCAATGTTGTTATTTATTATGTTGTTCTGGTATTATATCATATTATTGTCAGTATCCTGGTCAACCCTTTATCAATGTTGTTATTTATTATGTTGGTCTGGTATTATATTATATTATAGTCAGTATCCTGGTCAACCCTGTATCAATGTTGTTATTTATTATATTGTTCTGGTATTATATTATATTATAGTCAGTATCCTGGTCAACCCTGTATCAATGTTGTTATTTATTATGTTGATCTGGTATTATATTATATTATAGTCAGTATCCTGGTCAACCCTGTATCAATGTTGTTATTTATTATGTTGGTCTGGTATTATATTATATTATGTTATAGTCAGTATCCTGGTTAACCCTGTATCAATGTTGTTATTTATTATGTTGGTCTGGTATTATATTATATTATAGTCACTATCCTGGTCAACCCTGTATCAATGTTGTTATTTATTATGTTGGTCTGGTATTATATTATATTATAGTCACTATCATGGTCAACCCTGTATCAATGTTGTTATTTATTATGTTGGTCTGGTATTATATTATATTATAGTCAGTATCCTGGTCAACCCTGTATCAATGTTGTTATTTATTATATTGTTCGGGTATTATATTATATTATAGTCAGTATCCTGGTCAACCCTGTATCAATGTTGTTATTTATTATGTTGGTCTGGTATTATATTATATTATAGTCAGTATCCTGGTCAACCCTGTATCAATGTTGTTATTTATTATGTTGGTCTGGTATTATATTATATTATAGTCAGTATCCTGGTTAACCCTGTATCAATGTTGTTATTTATTACGTTGGTCTGGTATTATATTATAGTCACTATCCTGGTCAACCCTGTATCAATGTTGTTATTTATTATGTTGGTCTGGTATTATATTATATTATAGTCAGTATCCTGGTCAACCCAGTATCAATGTTGTTATTTATTATGTTGGTCTGGTATTATATTATATTATAGTCAGTATCCTGGTCAACCCTGTATCAATGTTGTTATTTATTATGTTGGTCTGGTATTATATTATATTATATTATAGTCAGTATCCTGGTTAACCCTGTATCAATGTTGTTATTTATTATGTTGGTCTGGTATTATATTATATTATAGTCACTATCCTGGTCAACCCTGTATCAATGTTGTTATTTATTATGTTGGTCTGGTATTATATTATATTATAGTCACTATCCTGGTCAACCCTGTATCAATGTTGTTATTTATTATGTTGGTCTGGTATTATATTATATTATAGTCAGTATCCTGGTCAACCCTGTATCAATGTTGTTATTTATTATATTGTTCGGGTATTATATTATATTATAGTCAGTATCCTGGTCAACCCTCTATCAATGTTGTTATTTATTATGTTGGTCTGGTATTATATTATATTATAGTCAGTATCCTGGTCAACCCTGTAACAATGTTGTTATTTATTATGTTGGTCTGGTATTATATTATATTATAGTCAGTATCCTGGTTAACCCTGTATCAATGTTGTTATTTATTACGTTGGTCTGGTATTATATTATAGTCACTATCCTGGTCAACCCTGTATCAATGTTGTTATTTATTATGTTGGTCTGGTATTATATTATATTATAGTCAGTATCCTGGTCAACCCAGTATCAATGTTGTTATTTATTATGTTGGTCTGGTATTATATTATATTATAGTCAGTATCCTGGTCAACCCAGTATCAATGTTGTTATTTATTATGTTGGTATGGTATTATATTATATTATAGTCACTATACTGGTCAACCCTGTATCAATGTTGTTATTTATTATGTTGGTCTGGTATTATATTATATTATAGTCAGTATCCTGGTCAACCCTGTATCAATGTTGTTATTTGTTATGTTGTTCTGGTATTATATTATAGTCAGTATCCTGGTCAACCCTGTATCAATGTTGTTATTTATTATGTTGGTCTGGTATTATATTATATTATAGTCAGTATCCTGGTAAACCCTGTATCAATGTTGTTATTTATTATGTTGTTCTGGTATTATATTATATTATTGTCAGTATCCTGGTCAACCCTTTATCAATGTTGTTATTTATTATGTTGGTCTGGTATTATATTATAGTCATGATCCTGGTCAACTCTGTATGAATGTTGTTATTTATTATTTTGGTCTGGTATTATATTATATTATAGTCAGTATCCTGGTCAACCCTGTATCAATGTTGTTATTTATTATGCTGTTCTGGTACTATATTATATTATATTATATTATATTATATTATAGTCACTAACCTGGTCAGCCCTGTATCAATATTGTTATTTATTATGCTGATCTGGTATTATATTATATTATAGTCAGTATCCTGGTCAACCCTGTATCAATGTTGTTATTTATTATGTTGGTCTGGTATTATATTATATTATAGTCACTATCCTGGTCAACCCTGTATCAATGTTGTTATTTATTATGTTTGTCTGGTATTATATTATATTATAGTCAGTATCCTGGTCAACCCTGTATCAATGTTGTTATTTATTATATTGTTCTGGTATTATATTATATTATAGTCACTATCCTGGTCAACCCTGTATCAATGTTGTTATTTATTATGTTGGTCTGGTATTGTATTATATTATAGTCAGTATCCTGGTCAACCCAGTATCAATGTTGTTATTTATTATGTTGGTCTGGTATTATATTATATTATAGTCAGTATCCTGGTCAACCCTGTATCAATGTTGTTATTTATTATGTTGGTCTGGTATTATATTATATTATAGTCACTATCCTGGTCAACCCTGTATCAATGTTGTTATTTATTATGTTGGTCTGGTATTATATTATATTATAGTCAGTATCCTGGTCAACCCTGTATCAATGTTGTTATTTGTTATGTTGTTCTGGTATTATATTATAGTCAGTATCCTGGTCAACCCTGTATCAATGTTGTTATTTATTATGTTGGTCTGGTATTATATTATATTATAGTCAGTATCCTGGTAAACCCTGTATCAATGTTGTTATTTATTATGTTGTTCTGGTATTATATTATATTATTGTCAGTATCCTGGTCAACCCTTTATCAATGTTGTTATTTATTATGTTGGTCTGGTATTATATTATAGTCATGATCCTGGTCAACTCTGTATCAATGTTGTTATTTATTATTTTGGTCTGGTATTATATTATATTATAGTCAGTATCCTGGTCAACCCTGTACCAATGTTGTTATTTATTATGCTGTTCTGGTACTATATTATATTATATTATATTATATTATATTATATTATAGTCACTAACCTGGTCAACCCTGTATCAATGTTGTTATTTATTATGTTGGTCTGGTATTATATTAGAGTCAGTATCCTGGTCAACCCTGTATCAATGTTGTTATGTATTATGTTGGTCTGGTATTATATTATATTATAGTCACTAACCTGGTCAACCCTGTATCAATATTGTTATTTATTATGCTGATCTGGTATTATATTATATTATAGTCAGTATCCTGGTCAACCCTGTATCAATGTTGTTATTTATTATGTTGGTCTGGTATTATATTATAGTCATGATCCTGGTCAACTCTGTATGAATGTTGTTATTTATTATTTTGGTCTGGTATTATATTATATTATAGTCAGTATCCTGGTCAACCCTGTATCAATGTTGTTATTTATTATGCTGTTCTGGTACTATATTATATTATATTATATTATATTATATTATAGTCACTAACCTGGTCAGCCCTGTATCAATATTGTTATTTATTATGCTGATCTGGTATTATATTATATTATAGTCAGTATCCTGGTCAACCCTGTATCAATGTTGTTATTTATTATGTTGGTCTGGTATTATATTATATTATAGTCACTATCCTGGTCAACCCTGTATCAATGTTGTTATTTATTATGTTTGTCTGGTATTATATTATATTATAGTCAGTATCCTGGTCAACCCTGTATCAATGTTGTTATTTATTATATTGTTCTGGTATTATATTATATTATAGTCACTATCCTGGTCAACCCTGTATCAATGTTGTTATTTATTATGTTGGTCTGGTATTGTATTATATTATAGTCAGTATCCTGGTCAACCCAGTATCAATGTTGTTATTTATTATGTTGGTCTGGTATTATATTATATTATAGTCAGTATCCTGGTCAACCCTGTATCAATGTTGTTATTTATTATGTTGGTCTGGTATTATATTATATTATAGTCACTATCCTGGTCAACCCTGTATCAATGTTGTTATTTATTATGTTGGTCTGGTATTATATTATATTATAGTCAGTATCCTGGTCAACCCTGTATCAATGTTGTTATTTGTTATGTTGTTCTGGTATTATATTATAGTCAGTATCCTGGTCAACCCTGTATCAATGTTGTTATTTATTATGTTGGTCTGGTATTATATTATATTATAGTCAGTATCCTGGTAAACCCTGTATCAATGTTGTTATTTATTATGTTGTTCTGGTATTATATTATATTATTGTCAGTATCCTGGTCAACCCTTTATCAATGTTGTTATTTATTATGTTGGTCTGGTATTATATTATAGTCATGATCCTGGTCAACTCTGTATCAATGTTGTTATTTATTATTTTGGTCTGGTATTATATTATATTATAGTCAGTATCCTGGTCAACCCTGTACCAATGTTGTTATTTATTATGCTGTTCTGGTACTATATTATATTATATTATATTATATTATATTATATTATAGTCACTAACCTGGTCAACCCTGTATCAATGTTGTTATTTATTATGTTGGTCTGGTATTATATTAGAGTCAGTATCCTGGTCAACCCTGTATCAATGTTGTTATGTATTATGTTGGTCTGGTATTATATTATATTATAGTCACTAACCTGGTCAACCCTGTATCAATATTGTTATTTATTATGCTGATCTGGTATTATATTATATTATAGTCAGTATCCTGGTCAACCCTGTATCAATGTTGTTATTTATTATGTTGTTCTGGTATTTCATTATAGTCACTATCCTGGTCAACCCTGTATCAATGTTGTTATTTATTATGCTGTTCTGGTACTATATTATATTATATTATATTATATTATATTATAGTCACTAACCTGGTCAGCCCTGTATCAATATTGTTATTTATTATGCTGATCTGGTATTATATTATATTATAGTCAGTATCCTGGTCAACCCTGTATCAATGTTGTTATTTATTATGTTGGTCTGGTATTATATTATATTATAGTCACTATCCTGGTCAACCCTGTATCAATGTTGTTATTTATTATGTTTGTCTGGTATTATATTATATTATAGTCAGTATCCTGGTCAACCCTGTATCAATGTTGTTATTTATTATATTGTTCTGGTATTATATTATATTATAGTCACTATCCTGGTCAACCCTGTATCAATGTTGTTATTTATTATGTTGGTCTGGTATTGTATTATATTATAGTCAGTATCCTGGTCAACCCAGTATCAATGTTGTTATTTATTATGTTGGTCTGGTATTATATTATATTATAGTCATTATCCTGGTCAACCCTGTATCAATGTTGTTATTTATTATGTTGGTCTGGTATTATATTATATTATAGTCACTATCCTGGTCAACCCTGTATCAATGTTGTTATTTATTATGTTGGTCTGGTATTATATTATATTATAGTCAGTATCCTGGTCAACCCTGTATCAATGTTGTTATTTGTTATGTTGTTCTGGTATTATATTATAGTCAGTATCCTGGTCAACCCTGTATCAATGTTGTTATTTATTATGTTGGTCTGGTATTATATTATATTATAGTCAGTATCCTGGTAAACCCTGTATCAATGTTGTTATTTATTATGTTGTTCTGGTATTATATTATATTATTGTCAGTATCCTGGTCAACCCTTTATCAATGTTGTTATTTATTATGTTGGTCTGGTATTATATTATAGTCATGATCCTGGTCAACTCTGTATCAATGTTGTTATTTATTATTTTGGTCTGGTATTATATTATATTATAGTCAGTATCCTGGTCAACCCTGTACCAATGTTGTTATTTATTATGCTGTTCTGGTACTATATTATATTATATTATATTATATTATATTATAGTCACTAACCTGGTCAACCCTGTATCAATGTTGTTATTTATTATGTTGGTCTGGTATTATATTAGAGTCAGTATCCTGGTCAACCCTGTATCAATGTTGTTATGTATTATGTTGGTCTGGTATTATATTATATTATAGTCACTAACCTGGTCAACCCTGTATCAATATTGTTATTTATTATGCTGATCTGGTATTATATTATATTATAGTCAGTATCCTGGTCAACCCTGTATCAATGTTGTTATTTATTATGTTGTTCTGGTATTTCATTATAGTCACTATCCTGGTCAACCCTGTATCAATGTTGTTATTTATTATGTTGGTCTGGTATTATATTAGAGTCAGTGTCCTGGTCAACCCTGTATCAATATTGTTATTTATTATGCTGATCTGGTATTATATTATATTATAGTCAGTATCCTGGTCAACCCTGTATCAATGTTGTTATTTATTATGTTGGTCTGGTATTATATTATATTATAGTCACTATCCTGGTCAACCCTGTATCAATGTTGTTATTTATTATGTTTGTCTGGTATTATATTATATTATAGTCAGTATCCTGGTCAACACTGTATCAATGTTGTTATTTATTATGTTGTTCTGGTATTATATTATATTATAGTCAGTATCCTGGTCAACCATGTATCAATGTTGTTATGTATTATGTTGTTCTGGTATTATATTATAGTCACTATCCTGGTCAACACTGTATCAATGTTATTTATTATGCTGATCTGGTATTATATTATATTATAGTCAGTGTCCTGGTCAACCCTGTATCAATGTTGCTATTTATTATGTTGGTCTGGTATTATATTATATTATAGTCACTATCCTGGTCAACCCTGTATCAATGTTGTTATTTATTATGTTGGTCTGGTATTATATTAGAGTCAGTATCCTGGTCAACCCTGTATCAATGTTGTTATTTATTATGTTGATCTGGTATTATATTATATTATAGTCAGTATCCTGGTCAACCCTGTATCAATGTTGTTATTTATTATGTTGGTCTGGTATTATATTATATTATAGTCACTATCCTGGTCAACCCTGTATCAATGTTGTTATTTATTATGTTGGTCTGGTATTATATTATATTATAGTCAGTATCCTGGTCAACCCTGTATCAATGTTGTTATTTATTATATTGTTCTGGTATTATATTATATTATAGTCAGTATCCTGGTCAACCCTGTATCAATGTTTTTATTTATTATGTTGTTCTGGTATTATATTATATTATAGTCAGTATCCTGGTCAACCCTGTATCAATGTTGTTATTTATTATGTTGGTCTGGTATTATATTATATTATAGTCAGTATCCTGGTTAACCCTGTATCAATGTTGTTATTTATTATGTTGGTCTGGTATTATATTATAGTCACTATCCTGGTCAACCCTGTATCAATGTTGTTATTTATTATGTTGGTCTGGTATTATATTATATTATAGTCACTATCCTGGTCAACCCTGTATCAATGTTGTTATTTATTATGTTGGTCTGGTATTATATTATATTATAGTCAGTATCCTGGTCAACCATGTATCAATGTTGTTATGTATTATGTTGTTCTGGTATTATATTATAGTCACTATCCTGGTCAACACTGTATCAATGTTATTTATTATGCTGATCTGGTATTATATTATATTATAGTCAGTGTCCTGGTCAACCCTGTATCAATGTTGCTATTTATTATGTTGGTCTGGTATTATATTATATTATAGTCACTATCCTGGTCAACCCTGTATCAATGTTGTTATTTATTATGTTGGTCTGGTATTATATTAGAGTCAGTATCCTGGTCAACCCTGTATCAATGTTGTTATTTATTATGTTGATCTGGTATTATATTATATTATAGTCAGTATCCTGGTCAACCCTGTATCAATGTTGTTATTTATTATGTTGGTCTGGTATTATATTATATTATAGTCAGTATCCTGGTCAACCCTGTATCAATGTTGTTATTTATTATGTTGGTCTGGTATTATATTATATTATAGTCAGTATCCTGGTTAACCCTGTATCAATGTTGTTATTTATTATGTTGGTCTGGTATTATATTATAGTCACTATCATGGTCAACCCTGTATCAATGTTGTTATTTATTATGTTGGTCTGGTATTATATTATATTATAGTCACTATCCTGGTCAACCCTGTATCAATGTTGTTATTTATTATGTTGGTCTGGTATTATATTATATTATAGTCAGTATCCTGGTCAACCCAGTATCAATGTTGTTATTTATTATGTTGGTCTGGTATTATATTATATTATAGTCAGTATCCTGGTCAACCCTGTATCAATGTTGTTATGTATTATGTTGGTCTGGTATTATATTATATTATAGTCAGTATCCTGGTCAACCCTGTATCAATGTTGTTATTTATTATGTTGGTCTGGTATTATATTATATTATAGTCACTATCCTGGTCAACCCTGTATCAATGTTGTTATTTATTATGTTGGTCTGGTATTATATTATATTATAGTCAGTATCCTGGTCAACCCTGTATCAATGTTGTTATTTGTTATGTTGTTCTGGTATTATATTATAGTCAGTATCCTGGTCAACCCTGTATCAATGTTGTTATTTATTATGTTGGTCTGGTATTATATTATATTATAGTCAGTATCCTGGTAAACCCTGTATCAATGTTGTTATTTATTATGTTGTTCTGGTATTATATCATATTATTGTCAGTATCCTGGTCAACCCTTTATCAATGTTGTTATTTATTATGTTGGTCTGGTATTATATTATATTATAGTCAGTATCCTGGTCAACCCTGTATCAATGTTGTTATTTATTATATTGTTCTGGTATTATATTATATTATAGTCAGTATCCTGGTCAACCCTGTATCAATGTTGTTATTTATTATGTTGGTCTGGTATTATATTATATTATAGTCAGTATCCTGGTCAACCCAGTATCAATGTTGTTATTTATTATGTTGGTCTGGTATTATATTATATTATAGTCACTATCCTGGTCAACCCTGTATCAATGTTGTTATTTATTATGTTGGTCTGGTATTATATTATATTATAGTCAGTATCCTGGTCAACCCTGTATCAATGTTGTTATTTATTATATTGTTCGGGTATTATATTATATTATAGTCAGTATCCTGGTCAACCCTGTATCAATGTTGTTATTTATTATGTTGGTCTGGTATTATATTATATTATATTATAGTCAGTATCCTGGTCAACCCTGTATCAATGTTGTTATTTATTATGTTGGTCTGGTATTATATTATATTATAGTCAGTATCCTGGTTAACCCTGTATCAATGTTGTTATTTATTACGTTGGTCTGGTATTATATTATAGTCACTATCCTGGTCAACCCTGTATCAATGTTGTTATTTATTATGTTGGTCTGGTATTATATTATATTATAGTCAGTATCCTGGTCAACCCAGTATCAATGTTGTTATTTATTATGTTGGTATGGTATTATATTATATTATAGTCACTATACTGGTCAACCCTGTATCAATGTTGTTATTTATTATGTTGGTCTGGTATTATATTATATTATAGTCAGTATCCTGGTCAACCCTGTATCAATGTTGTTATTTATTATGTTGGTCTGGTATTATATTATATTATAGTCAGTATCCTGGTCAACCCTGTATCAATGTTGTTATTTATTATGTTGGTCTGGTATTATATTATATTATAGTCACTATCCTGGTCAACCCTGTATCAATGTTGTTATTTATTATGTTGGTCTGGTATTATATTATATTATAGTCAGTATCCTGGTCAACCCTGTATCAATGTTGTTATTTGTTATGTTGTTCTGGTATTATATTATAGTCAGTATCCTGGTCAACCCTGTATCAATGTTGTTATTTATTATGTTGGTCTGGTATTATATTATATTATAGTCAGTATCCTGGTAAACCCTGTATCAATGTTGTTATTTATTATGTTGTTCTGGTATTATATTATATTATTGTCAGTATCCTGGTCAACCCTTTATCAATGTTGTTATTTATTATGTTGGTCTGGTATTATATTATAGTCATGATCCTGGTCAACTCTGTATCAATGTTGTTATTTATTATTTTGGTCTGGTATTATATTATATTATAGTCAGTATCCTGGTCAACCCTGTATCAATGTTGTTCTTTATTATGCTGTTCTGGTACTATATTATATTATATTATATTATATTATATTATAGTCACTAACCTGGTCAACCCTGTATCAATGTTGTTATTTATTATGTTGGTCTGGTATTATATTAGAGTCAGTATCCTGGTCAACCCTGTATCAATGTTGTTATGTATTATGTTGGTCTGGTATTATATTATATTATAGTCACTAACCTGGTCAACCCTGTATCAATATTGTTATTTATTATGCTGATCTGGTATTATATTATATTATAGTCAGTATCCTGGTCAACCCTGTATCAATGTTGTTATTTATTATGTTGGTCTGGTATTATATTATATTATAGTCACTATCCTGGTCAACCCTGTATCAATGTTGTTATTTATTATGTTTGTCTGGTATTATATTATATTATAGTCAGTATCCTTGTCAACACTGTATCAATGTTGTTATTTATTATGTTGTTCTGGTATTATATTATATTCTAGTCAGTATCCTGGTCAACCATGTATCAATGTTGTTATGAATTATGTTGTTCTGGTATTATATTATAGTCACTATCCTGGTCAACACTGGATCAATGTTATTTATTATGCTGATCTGGTATTATATTATATTATAGTCAGTGTCCTGGTCAACCCTGTATCAATGTTGCTATTTATTATGTTGGTCTGGTATTATATTATATTATAGTCACTATCCTGGTCAACCCTGTATCAATGTTGTTATTTATTATGTTGGTCGGGTATTATATTAGAGTCAGTATCCTGGTCAACCCTGTATCAATGTTGTTATTTATTATGTTGATCTGGTATTATATTATATTATAGTCAGTATCCTGGTCAACCCTGTATCAATGTTGTTATTTATTATGTTGGTCTGGTATTATATTATATTATAGTCACTATCCTGGTCAACCCTGTATCAATGTTGTTATTTATTATGTTGGTCTGGTATTATATTATATTATAGTCAGTATCCTGTTCAACCCTGTATCAATGTTGTTATTTATTATATTGTTCTGGTATTATATTATATTATAGTCAGTATCCTGGTCAACCCTGTATCAATGTTTTTATTTATTATGTTGTTCTGGTATTATATTATATTATAGTCAGTATCCTGGTCAACCCTGTATCAATGTTGTTATTTATTATGTTGGTCTGGTATTATATTATATTATAGTCAGTATCCTGGTTAACCCTGTATCAATGTTGTTATTTATTATGTTGGTCTGGTATTATATTATAGTCACTATCCTGGTCAACCCTGTATCAATGTTGTTATTTATTATGTTGGTCTGGTATTATATTATATTATAGTCACTATCCTGGTCAACCCTGTATCAATGTTGTTATTTATTATGTTGGTCTGGTATTGTATTATATTATAGTCAGTATCCTGGTCAACCCAGTATCAATGTTGTTATTTATTATGTTGGTCTGGTATTATATTATATTATAGTCAGTATCCTGGTCAACCCTGTATCAATGTTGTTATTTATTATGTTGGTCTGGTATTATATTATATTATAGTCACTATCCTGGTCAACCCTGTATCAATGTTGTTATTTATTATGTTGGTCTGGTATTATATTATATTATAGTCAGTATCCTGGTCAAACCTGTATCAATGTTGTTATTTGTTATGTTGTTCTGGTATTATATTATAGTCAGTATCCTGGTCAACCCTGTATCAATGTTGTTATTTATTATGTTGGTCTGGTATTATATTATATTATAGTCAGTATCCTGGTAAACCCTGTATCAATGTTGTTATTTATTATGTTGTTCTGGTATTATATTATATTATTGTCAGTATCCTGGTCAACCCTTTATCAATGTTGTTATTTATTATGTTGGTCTGGTATTATATTATAGTCATGATCCTGGTCAACTCTGTATCAATGTTGTTATTTATTATTTTGGTCTGGTATTATATTATATTATAGTCAGTATCCTGGTCAACCCTGTACCAATGTTGTTATTTATTATGCTGTTCTGGTACTATATTATATTATATTATATTATATTATATTATAGTCACTAACCTGGTCAACCCTGTATCAATGTTGTTATTTATTATGTTGGTCTGGTATTATATTAGAGTCAGTATCCTGGTCAACCCTGTATCAATGTTGTTATGTATTATGTTGGTCTGGTATTATATTATATTATAGTCACTAACCTGGTCAACCCTGTATCAATATTGTTATTTATTATGCTGATCTGGTATTATATTATATTATAGTCAGTATCCTGGTCAACCCTGTATCAATGTTGTTATTTATTATGTTGTTCTGGTATTTCATTATAGTCACTATCCTGGTCAACCCTGTATCAATGTTGTTATTTATTATGTTGGTCTGGTATTATATTAGAGTCAGTGTCCTGGTCAACCCTGTATCAATATTGTTATTTATTATGCTGATCTGGTATTATATTATATTATAGTCAGTATCCTGGTCAACCCTGTATCAATGTTGTTATTTATTATGTTGGTCTGGTATTATATTATATTATAGTCACTATCCTGGTCAACCCTGTATCAATGTTGTTATTTATTATGTTTGTCTGGTATTATATTATATTATAGTCAGTATCCTGGTCAACACTGTATCAATGTTGTTATTTATTATGTTGTTCTGGTATTATATTATATTATAGTCAGTATCCTGGTCAACCATGTATCAATGTTGTTATGTATTATGTTGTTCTGGTATTATATTATAGTCACTATCCTGGTCAACACTGTATCAATGTTATTTATTATGCTGATCTGGTATTATATTATATTATAGTCAGTGTCCTGGTCAACCCTGTATCAATGTTGCTATTTATTATGTTGGTCTGGTATTATATTATATTATAGTCACTATCCTGGTCAACCCTGTATCAATGTTGTTATTTATTATGTTGGTCTGGTATTATATTAGAGTCAGTATCCTGGTCAACCCTGTATCAATGTTGTTATTTATTATGTTGATCTGGTATTATATTATATTATA
The DNA here is from genome assembly GCF_965601325.2 of Salmo salar. Taxonomy (NCBI): domain Eukaryota; kingdom Metazoa; phylum Chordata; class Actinopteri; order Salmoniformes; family Salmonidae; genus Salmo; species Salmo salar. The sequence continues at coordinate 18,658,496 of NC_138291.1, read as the reverse complement.
GTCAGTATCCTGGTCAACCCTGTATCAATGTTGTTATTTATTATGTTGGTCTGGTATTATATTATATTATAGTCACTATCCTGGTCAACCCTGTATCAATGTTGTTATTTATTATGTTGGTCTGGTATTATATTATATTATAGTCAGTATCCTGGTCAACCCTGTATCAATGTTGTTATTTATTATATTGTTCTGGTATTATATTATATTATAGTCAGTATCCTGGTCAACCCTGTATCAATGTTTTTATTTATTATGTTGTTCTGGTATTATATTATATTATAGTCAGTATCCTGGTCAACCCTGTATCAATGTTGTTATTTATTATGTTGGTCTGGTATTATATTATATTATAGTCAGTATCCTGGTTAACCCTGTATCAATGTTGTTATTTATTATGTTGGTCTGGTATTATATTATAGTCACTATCCTGGTCAACCCTGTATCAATGTTGTTATTTATTATGTTTGTCTGGTATTATATTATATTATAGTCAGTATCCTGGTCAACACTGTATCAATGTTGTTATTTATTATGTTGTTCTGGTATTATATTATATTATAGTCAGTATCCTGGTCAACCATGTATCAATGTTGTTATGTATTATGTTGTTCTGGTATTATATTATAGTCACTATCCTGGTCAACACTGTATCAATGTTATTTATTATGCTGATCTGGTATTATATTATATTATAGTCAGTGTCCTGGTCAACCCTGTATCAATGTTGCTATTTATTATGTTGGTCTGGTATTATATTATATTATAGTCACTATCCTGGTCAACCCTGTATCAATGTTGTTATTTATTATGTTGGTCTGGTATTATATTAGAGTCAGTATCCTGGTCAACCCTGTATCAATGTTGTTATTTATTATGTTGATCTGGTATTATATTATATTATAGTCAGTATCCTGGTCAACCCTGTATCAATGTTGTTATTTATTATGTTGGTCTGGTATTATATTATATTATAGTCACTATCCTGGTCAACCCTGTATCAATGTTGTTATTTATTATGTTGGTCTGGTATTATATTATATTATAGTCAGTATCCTGGTCAACCCTGTATCAATGTTGTTATTTATTATATTGTTCTGGTATTATATTATATTATAGTCAGTATCCTGGTCAACCCTGTATCAATGTTTTTATTTATTATGTTGTTCTGGTATTATATTATATTATAGTCAGTATCCTGGTCAACCCTGTATCAATGTTGTTATTTATTATGTTGGTCTGGTATTATATTATATTATAGTCAGTATCCTGGTTAACCCTGTATCAATGTTGTTATTTATTATGTTGGTCTGGTATTATATTATAGTCACTATCCTGGTCAACCCTGTATCAATGTTGTTATTTATTATGTTGGTCTGGTATTATATTATATTATAGTCACTATCCTGGTCAACCCTGTATCAATGTTGTTATTTATTATGTTGGTCTGGTATTATATTATATTATAGTCAGTATCCTGGTCAACCATGTATCAATGTTGTTATGTATTATGTTGTTCTGGTATTATATTATAGTCACTATCCTGGTCAACACTGTATCAATGTTATTTATTATGCTGATCTGGTATTATATTATATTATAGTCAGTGTCCTGGTCAACCCTGTATCAATGTTGCTATTTATTATGTTGGTCTGGTATTATATTATATTATAGTCACTATCCTGGTCAACCCTGTATCAATGTTGTTATTTATTATGTTGGTCTGGTATTATATTAGAGTCAGTATCCTGGTCAACCCTGTATCAATGTTGTTATTTATTATGTTGATCTGGTATTATATTATATTATAGTCAGTATCCTGGTCAACCCTGTATCAATGTTGTTATTTATTATGTTGGTCTGGTATTATATTATATTATAGTCAGTATCCTGGTCAACCCTGTATCAATGTTGTTATTTATTATGTTGGTCTGGTATTATATTATATTATAGTCAGTATCCTGGTTAACCCTGTATCAATGTTGTTATTTATTATGTTGGTCTGGTATTATATTATAGTCACTATCATGGTCAACCCTGTATCAATGTTGTTATTTATTATGTTGGTCTGGTATTATATTATATTATAGTCACTATCCTGGTCAACCCTGTATCAATGTTGTTATTTATTATGTTGGTCTGGTATTATATTATATTATAGTCAGTATCCTGGTCAACCCAGTATCAATGTTGTTATTTATTATGTTGGTCTGGTATTATATTATATTATAGTCAGTATCCTGGTCAACCCTGTATCAATGTTGTTATGTATTATGTTGGTCTGGTATTATATTATATTATAGTCAGTATCCTGGTCAACCCTGTATCAATGTTGTTATTTATTATGTTGGTCTGGTATTATATTATATTATAGTCACTATCCTGGTCAACCCTGTATCAATGTTGTTATTTATTATGTTGGTCTGGTATTATATTATATTATAGTCAGTATCCTGGTCAACCCTGTATCAATGTTGTTATTTGTTATGTTGTTCTGGTATTATATTATAGTCAGTATCCTGGTCAACCCTGTATCAATGTTGTTATTTATTATGTTGGTCTGGTATTATATTATATTATAGTCAGTATCCTGGTAAACCCTGTATCAATGTTGTTATTTATTATGTTGTTCTGGTATTATATCATATTATTGTCAGTATCCTGGTCAACCCTTTATCAATGTTGTTATTTATTATGTTGGTCTGGTATTATATTATATTATAGTCAGTATCCTGGTCAACCCTGTATCAATGTTGTTATTTATTATATTGTTCTGGTATTATATTATATTATAGTCAGTATCCTGGTCAACCCTGTATCAATGTTGTTATTTATTATGTTGGTCTGGTATTATATTATATTATAGTCAGTATCCTGGTCAACCCAGTATCAATGTTGTTATTTATTATGTTGGTCTGGTATTATATTATATTATAGTCACTATCCTGGTCAACCCTGTATCAATGTTGTTATTTATTATGTTGGTCTGGTATTATATTATATTATAGTCAGTATCCTGGTCAACCCTGTATCAATGTTGTTATTTATTATATTGTTCGGGTATTATATTATATTATAGTCAGTATCCTGGTCAACCCTGTATCAATGTTGTTATTTATTATGTTGGTCTGGTATTATATTATATTATATTATAGTCAGTATCCTGGTCAACCCTGTATCAATGTTGTTATTTATTATGTTGGTCTGGTATTATATTATATTATAGTCAGTATCCTGGTTAACCCTGTATCAATGTTGTTATTTATTACGTTGGTCTGGTATTATATTATAGTCACTATCCTGGTCAACCCTGTATCAATGTTGTTATTTATTATGTTGGTCTGGTATTATATTATATTATAGTCAGTATCCTGGTCAACCCAGTATCAATGTTGTTATTTATTATGTTGGTATGGTATTATATTATATTATAGTCACTATACTGGTCAACCCTGTATCAATGTTGTTATTTATTATGTTGGTCTTGTATTATATTATATTATAGTCAGTATCCTGGTCAACCCTGTATCAATGTTGTTATTTATTATGTTGGTCTGGTATTATATTATATTATAGTCAGTATCCTGGTCAACCCTGTATCAATGTTGTTATTTATTATGTTGGTCTGGTATTATATTATATTATAGTCACTATCCTGGTCAACCCTGTATCAATGTTGTTATTTATTATGTTGGTCTGGTATTATATTATATTATAGTCAGTATCCTGGTCAACCCTGTATCAATGTTGTTATTTGTTATGTTGTTCTGGTATTATATTATAGTCAGTATCCTGGTCAACCCTGTATCAATGTTGTTATTTATTATGTTGGTCTGGTATTATATTATATTATAGTCAGTATCCTGGTAAACCCTGTATCAATGTTGTTATTTATTATGTTGTTCTGGTATTATATTATATTATTGTCAGTATCCTGGTCAACCCTTTATCAATGTTGTTATTTATTATGTTGGTCTGGTATTATATTATAGTCATGATCCTGGTCAACTCTGTATCAATGTTGTTATTTATTATTTTGGTCTGGTATTATATTATATTATAGTCAGTATCCTGGTCAACCCTGTATCAATGTTGTTATTTATTATGCTGTTCTGGTACTATATTATATTATATTATATTATATTATATTATAGTCACTAACCTGGTCAACCCTGTATCAATGTTGTTATTTATTATGTTGGTCTGGTATTATATTAGAGTCAGTATCCTGGTCAACCCTGTATCAATGTTGTTATGTATTATGTTGGTCTGGTATTATATTATATTATAGTCACTAACCTGGTCAACCCTGTATCAATATTGTTATTTATTATGCTGATCTGGTATTATATTATATTATAGTCAGTATCCTGGTCAACCCTGTATCAATGTTGTTATTTATTATGTTGGTCTGGTATTATATTATATTATAGTCACTATCCTGGTCAACCCTGTATCAATGTTGTTATTTATTATGTTTGTCTGGTATTATATTATATTATAGTCAGTATCCTGGTCAACACTGTATCAATGTTGTTATTTATTATGTTGTTCTGGTATTATATTATATTCTAGTCAGTATCCTGGTCAACCATGTATCAATGTTGTTATGAATTATGTTGTTCTGGTATTATATTATAGTCACTATCCTGGTCAACACTGGATCAATGTTATTTATTATGCTGATCTGGTATTATATTATATTATAGTCAGTGTCCTGGTCAACCCTGTATCAATGTTGCTATTTATTATGTTGGTCTGGTATTATATTATATTATAGTCACTATCCTGGTCAACCCTGTATCAATGTTGTTATTTATTATGTTGGTCGGGTATTATATTAGAGTCAGTATCCTGGTCAACCCTGTATCAATGTTGTTATTTATTATGTTGATCTGGTATTATATTATATTATAGTCAGTATCCTGGTCAACCCTGTATCAATGTTGTTATTTATTATGTTGGTCTGGTATTATATTATATTATAGTCACTATCCTGGTCAACCCTGTATCAATGTTGTTATTTATTATGTTGGTCTGGTATTATATTATATTATAGTCAGTATCCTGTTCAACCCTGTATCAATGTTGTTATTTATTATATTGTTCTGGTATTATATTATATTATAGTCAGTATCCTGGTCAACCCTGTATCAATGTTTTTATTTATTATGTTGTTCTGGTATTATATTATATTATAGTCAGTATCCTGGTCAACCCTGTATCAATGTTGTTATTTATTATGTTGGTCTGGTATTATATTATATTATAGTCAGTATCCTGGTTAACCCTGTATCAATGTTGTTATTTATTATGTTGGTCTGGTATTATATTATAGTCACTATCCTGGTCAACCCTGTATCAATGTTGTTATTTATTATGTTGGTCTGGTATTATATTATATTATAGTCACTATCCTGGTCAACCCTGTATCAATGTTGTTATTTATTATGTTGGTCTGGTATTGTATTATATTATAGTCAGTATCCTGGTCAACCCAGTATCAATGTTGTTATTTATTATGTTGGTCTGGTATTATATTATATTATAGTCAGTATCCTGGTCAACCCTGTATCAATGTTGTTATTTATTATGTTGGTCTGGTATTATATTATATTATAGTCACTATCCTGGTCAACCCTGTATCAATGTTGTTATTTATTATGTTGGTCTGGTATTATATTATATTATAGTCAGTATCCTGGTCAAACCTGTATCAATGTTGTTATTTGTTATGTTGTTCTGGTATTATATTATAGTCAGTATCCTGGTCAACCCTGTATCAATGTTGTTATTTATTATGTTGGTCTGGTATTATATTATATTATAGTCAGTATCCTGGTAAACCCTGTATCAATGTTGTTATTTATTATGTTGTTCTGGTATTATATCATATTATTGTCAGTATCCTGGTCAACCCTTTATCAATGTTGTTATTTATTATGTTGTTCTGGTATTATATTATAGTCATGATCCTGGTCAACTCTGTATCAATGTTGTTATTTATTATTTTGGTCTGGTATTATATTATATTATAGTCAGTATCCAGGTCAACCCTGTATCAATGTTGTTATTTATTATGCTGTTCTGGTACTATATTATATTATATTATATTATATATATATTATATTATATTATATTATATATATATTATATTATATTATATTATATTATAGTCACTAACCTGGTAAACCCTGTATCAATGTTGTTATTTATTATGTTGTTCTGGTATTATATTATATTATAGTCAGCATCCTGGTCAACCCTGTATCAATGTTGTTATTTATTATGTTGGTCTGGTATTATATTATAGTCAGTATCCTGGTCAACCCTGTATCAATGTTGTTATGTATTATGTTGGTCTGGTATTATATTATATTATAGTCACTAACCTGGTCAACCCTGTATCAATATTGTTATTTATTATGCTGATCTGGTATTATATTATATTATAGTCAGTATCCTGGTCAACCCTGTATCAATGTTGTTATTTATTATGTTGTTCTGGTATTTTATTATAGTCACTATCCTGGTCAACCCTGTATCAATGTTGTTATTTATTATGTTGGTCTGGTATTATATTAGAGTCAGTGTCCTGGTCAACCCTGTATCAATATTGTTATTTATTATGCTGATCTGGTATTATATTATATTATAGTCAGTATCCTGGTCAACCCTGTATCAATGTTGTTATTTATTATGTTGGTCTGGTATTATATTATATTATAGTCACTATCCTGGTCAACCCTGTATCAATGTTGTTTTTTATTATGTTTGTCTGGTATTATATTATATTATGGTCAGTATCCTGGTCAACACTGTATCAATGTTGTTATTTATTATGTTGTTCTGGTATTATATTATATTATAGTCAGTATCCTGGTCAACCATGTATCAATGTTGTTATGTATTATGTTGTTCTGGTATTAAATTATAGTCACTATCCTGGTCAACACTGTATCAATGTTATTTATTATGCTGATCTGGTATTATATTATATTATAGTCAGTGTCCTGGTCAACCCTGTATCAATGTTGTTATTTATTATGTTGGTCTGGTATTATATTATATTATAGTCACTATCCTGGTCAACCCTGTATCAATGTTGTTATTTATTATGTTGGTCTGGTATTATATTAGAATCAGTATCCTGGTCAACCCTGTATCAATGTTGTTATTTATTATGTTGATCTGGTATTATATTATATTATAGTCAGTATCCTGGTCAACCCTGTATCAATGTTGTTATTTATTATGTTGGTCTGGTATTATATTATATTATAGTCACTATCCTGGTCAACCCTGTATCAATGTTGTTATTTATTATGTTGGTCTGGTATTATATTATATTATAGTCAGTATCCTGGTCAACCCTGTATCAATGTTGTTATTTATTATATTGTTCTGGTATTATATTATATTATAGTCAGTATCCTGGTCAACCCTGTATCAATGTTTTTATTTATTATGTTGTTCTGGTATTATATTATATTATAGTCAGTATCCTGGTCAACCCTGTATCAATGTTGTTATTTATTATGTTGGTCTGGTATTATATTATATTATAGTCAGTATCCTGGTTAACCCTGTATCAATGTTGTTATTTATTATGTTGGTCTGGTATTATATTATATTATAGTCACTATCCTGGTCAACCCTGTATCAATGTTGTTATTTATTATGTTGGTCTGGTATTATATTATATTATAGTCAGTATCCTGGTCAACCCAGTATCAATGTTGTTATTTATTATGTTGGTCTGGTATTATATTATATTATAGTCAGTATCCTGGTCAACCCTGTATCAATGTTGTTATTTATTATGTTGGTCTGGTATTATATTATATTATAGTCACTATCCTGGTCAACCCTGTATCAATGTTGTTATTTATTATGTTGGTCTGGTATTATATTATATTATAGTCAGTATCCTGGTCAACCCTGTATCAATGTTGTTATTTGTTATGTTGTTCTGGTATTATATTATAGTCAGTATCCTGGTCAACCCTGTATCAATGTTGTTATTTATTATGTTGGTCTGGTATTATATTATATTATAGTCAGTATCCTGGTAAACCCTGTATCAATGTTGTTATTTATTATGTTGTTCTGGTATTATATCATATTATTGTCAGTATCCTGGTCAACCCTTTATCAATGTTGTTATTTATTATGTTGGTCTGGTATTATATTATAGTCATGATCCTGGTCAACTCTGTATCAATGTTGTTATTTATTATTTTGGTCTGGTATTATATTATATTATAGTCAGTATCCTGGTCAACCCTGTATCAATGTTGTTATTTATTATGCTGTTCTGGTACTATATTATATTATATTATATTATATTATATTATATTATAGTCACTAACCTGGTAAACCCTGTATCAATGTTGTTATTTATTATGTTGTTCTGGTATTATATTATATTATAGTCAGTATCCTGGTCAACCCTGTATCAATGTTGTTATTTATTATGTTGGTCTGGTATTATATTATATTATAGTCAGTATCCTGGTCAACCCTGTATCAATGTTGTTATTTATTATGTTGGTCTGGTATTATATTATATTATAGTCACTATCCTGGTCAACCCTGTATCAATGTTGTTATTTATTATGCTGATCTGGTATTATATTATATTATAGTCAGTATCCTGGTCAACCCTGTATCAATGTTGTTATTTATTATGTTGTTCTGGTATTTTATTATAGTCGCTATCCTGGTCAACCCTGTATCAATGTTGTTATTTATTATGTTGGTCTGGTATTATATTAGAGTCAGTGTCCTGGTCAACCCTGTATCAATGTTATTATGTATTATGTTGGTCTGGTATTATATTATATTATAGTCAGTATCCTGGTCAACCTTGTGTCAATGTTGTTATTTATTATGTTGTTCTGGTATTATATTATTTTATAGTCACTAACCTGGTCAACCCTGTATCAATGTTGTTATTTATTATGTTGATCTGGTATTATATTGTATTATAGTCACTATCCTGGTCAACCCTGTATCAATGTTGTTATGTATTATGTTGGTCTGGTATTATATTGTATTATAGTCACTATCCTGGTCAACCCTGTATCAATGTTGTTATTTATTATGTTGGTCTGGTATTATATTATATTATAGTCAGTATCCTGGTCAACCCTGTATCAATGTTGTTATTTATTATGTTGATCTGGTATTATATTATATTATATTATATTATATTATAGTCAGTATCCTGGTCAACCCAGTATCAATGTTGTTATTTATTATGTTGGTCTGGTATTATATTATATTATAGTCACTATCCTGGTCAACCCTGTATCAATGTTGTTATTTATTATGTTGGTCTGGTATTATATTATATTATAGTCAGTATCCTGGTCAACCCTGTATCAATGTTGTTATTTATTATGTTATTCTGGTATTATATTATATTATAGTCAGTATCCTGGTCAACCCTGTATCAATGTTGTTATTTATTATGTTGGTCTGGTATTATATTAGAGTCAGAATCCTGGTCAACCCTGTATCAATGTTGTTATTTATTATGCTGATCTGGTATTATATTATATTATAGTCACTATCCAGGTCAACCCTATATCAATGTTTTTATTTATTATGCTGATCTGGTATTATATTATATTATAGTCACTATCCTGGTCAACCCTGAATCAATGTTGTTATTTATTATGTTGGTCTGGTATTATATTTTATTATAGTCAGTATCCTGGTCAACCCTTTATCAATGTTGTTATTTATTATGTTGTTCTGGTATTATATTATAGTCACTATCCTGGTCAACCCTGTATCAATGTTGTTATGTATTATGTTGGTCTGGTATTATATTGTATTATAGTCACTATCCTGGTCAACCCTGTATCAATGTTGTTATTTATTATGTTGGTCTGGTATTATATTATATTATAGTCAGTATCCTGGTCAACCCTGTATCAATGTTGTTATTTATTATGTTGTTCTAGTATTATATTATATTATAGTCACTAACCTGGTCAACCCTGTATCAATGTTGTTATTTATTATGTTGGTCTGGTATTATAATAGAGTCAGTGTCCTGGTCAACCCTGTATCAATATTGTTATTTATTATGCTGATCTGGTATTATATTATATTATAGTCAGTATCCTGGTCAACCCTGTATCAATGTTGTTATTTATTATGTTGGTCTGGTATTATATTATATTATAGTCACTATCCTGGTCAACCCTGTATCAATGTTGTTATTTATTATGATGGTCTGGTATTATATTATATTATAGTCAGTATCCTGGTCAACACTGTATCAATGTTGTTATTTATTATGTTGTTCTGGTATTATATTATATTATAGTCAGTATCCTTGTCAACAATGTATCAATGTTGTTATGTATTATGTTGTTCTGGTATTATATTATAGTCACTATCTTGGTCAACACTGTATCAATGTTATTGATTATGCTGATCTGGTATTATATTATATTATAGTCAGTATCCTGGTCAACCCTGTATAAATGTTGTTATTTATTATGTTGGTCTGGTATTATATTATATTATAGTCACTATCCTGGTCAACCCTGTATCAATGTTGTTATTTATTATGTTGGTCTGGTATTATATTAGAGTCAGTATCCTGGTCAACCCTGTATCAATGTTGTTATTTATTATGTTGATCTGGTATTATATTATATTATAGTCAGTATCCTGGTCAACCCTGTATAAATGTTGTTATTTATTATGTTGGTCTGGTATTATATTATATTATAGTCACTATCCTGGTCAACCCTGTATCAATGTTGTTATTTATTATGTTGGTCTGGTATTATATTAGAGTCAGTATCCTGGTCAACCCTGTATCAATGTTGTTATTTATTATGTTGATCTGGTATTATATTATATTATAGTCAGTATCCTGGTCAACCCTGTATCAATGTTGTTATTTATTATGTTGGTCTGGTATTATATTGTATTATAGTCACTATCCTGGTCAACCCTGTATCAATGTTGTTATTTATTATGTTGGTCTGGTATTATATTATATTATAGTCAGTATCCTGGTCAACCCTGTATCAATGTTGTTATTTATTATGTTGTTCTGGTATTATATTATATTATAGTCAGTATCCTGGTCAACCCTGTATCAATGTTGTTATTTATTATGTTGTTCTGGTATTATGTTATATTATAGTCAGTATCCTGGTCAACCCTGTATCAATGTTGTTATTTATTATGTTGGTCTGGTATTATATTAGAGTCAGTATCCTGGTCAACCCTGTATCAATGTTGTTATTTATTATGCTGATCTGGTATTATATTATATTATAGTAACTATCCTGGTCAACCCTGAATCAATGTTGTTATTTAATATGTTGGTCTGGTATTATATTAGAGTCAGTATCCTGGTCAACCCTGTATCAATGTTGTTATTTATTATGCTGATCTGGTATTATATTATATTATATTCACTATCCTGGTCAACCCTGTATCAATGTTGTTATTTATTATGTTGTTCTGGTATTATATTATAGTCACTATCCAGGTGAACCCTATATCAATGTTTTTATTTATTATGCTGATCTGGTATTATATTATATTATAGTCACTATCCTGGTCAACCCTGAATCAATGTTGTTATTTATTATGTTGGTCTGGTATTATATTATATTATAGTCAGTATCCTGGTCAACCCTTTATCAATGTTGTTATTTATTATGTTGTTCTGGTATTATATTATAGTCACTATCCTGGTCAACCCTGTATCAATGTTGTTATGTATTATGTTGGTCTGGTATTATATTATATTATAGTCAGTATCCTGGTCAACCCTGTGTCAATGTTGTTATTTATTATGTTGTTCTGGTATTATATTATTTTATAGTCACTAACCTGGTCAACCCTGTATCAATGTTGTTATTTATTATGTTGATCTGGTATTATATTGTATTATAGTCACTATCCTGGTCAACCCTGTATCAATGTTGTTATGTATTATGTTGGTCTGGTATTATATTGTATTATAGTCACTATCCTGGTCAACCCTGTATCAATGTTGTTATTTATTATGTTGGTCTGGTATTATATTATATTATAGTCAGTATCCTGGTCAACCCTGTATCAATGTTGTTATTTATTATGTTGATCTGGTATTATATTATATTATATTATATTATATTATAGTCAGTATCCTGGTCAACCCAGTATCAATGTTGTTATTTATTATGTTGGTCTGGTATTATATTATATTATAGTCACTATCCTGGTCAACCCTGTATCAATGTTGTTATTTATTATGTTGGTCTGGTATTATATTATATTATAGTCAGTATCCTGGTCAACCCTGTATCAATGTTGTTATTTATTATGTTATTCTGGTATTATATTATATTATAGTCAGTATCCTGGTCAACCCTGTATCAATGTTGTTATTTATTATGTTGGTCTGGTATTATATTAGAGTCAGAATCCTGGTCAACCCTGTATCAATGTTGTTATTTATTATGCTGATCTGGTATTATATTATATTATATTCACTATCCTGGTCAACCCTGTATCAATGTTGTTATTTATTATGTTGTTCTGGTATTATATTATAGTCACTATCCAGGTCAACCCTATATCAATGTTTTTATTTATTATGCTGATCTGGTATTATATTATATTATAGTCACTATCCTGGTCAACCCTGAATCAATGTTGTTATTTATTATGTTGGTCTGGTATTATATTATATTATAGTCAGTATCCTGGTCAACCCTTTATCAATGTTGTTATTTATTATGTTGTTCTGGTATTATATTATAGTCACTATCCTGGTCAACCCTGTATCAATGTTGTTATGTATTATGTTGGTCTGGTATTATATTGTATTATAGTCACTATCCTGGTCAACCCTGTATCAATGTTGTTATTTATTATGTTGGTCTGGTATTATATTATATTATAGTCAGTATCCTGATCAACCCTGTATCAATGTTGTTATTTATTATGTTGTTCTGGTATTATATTATATTATAGTCACTAACCTGGTCAACCCTGTATCAATGTTGTTATTTATTATGTTGGTCTGGTATTATATTATAGTCACTATCCTGGGCAACCCTGTATCAATGTTGTTATTTATTATGTTGGTCTGGTATTATATTATATTATAGTCAGTATCCTGGTCAACACTGTATCAATGTTGTTATTTATTAAGTTGTTCTGGTATTATATTATATTATAGTCAGTATCCTGGTCAACAATGTATCAATGTTGTTATGTATTATGTTGTTCTGGTATTATATTATAGTCACTATCCTGGTCAACACTGTATCAATGTTATTGATTATGCTGATCTGGTATTATATTATATTATAGTCAGTATCCTGGTCAACCCTGTATAAATGTTGTTATTTATTATGTTGGTCTGGTATTATATTATATTATAGTCACTATCCTGGTCAACCCTGTATCAATGTTGTTATTTATTATGTTGGTCTGGTATTATATTAGAGTCAGTATCCTGGTCAACCCTGTATCAATGTTGTTATTTATTATGTTGATCTGGTATTATATTATATTATAGTCAGTATCCTGGTCAACCCTGTATCAATGTTGTTATTTATTATGTTGGTCTGGTATTATATTGTATTATAGTCACTATCCTGGTCAACCCTGTATCAATGTTGTTATTTATTATGTTGGTCTGGTATTATATTATATTATAGTCAGTATCCTGGTCAACCCTGTATCAATGTTGTTATTTATTATGTTGTTCTGGTATTATATTATTTTATAGTCACTAACCTGGTCAACCCTGTATCAATGTTGTTATTTATTATGTTGATCTGGTATTATATTGTATTATAGTCACTATCCTGGTCAACCCTGTATCAATGTTGTTATGTATTATGTTGGTCTGGTATTATATTGTATTATAGTCACTTTCCTGGTCAACCCTGTATCAATGTTGTTATTTATTATGTTGGTCTGGTATTATATTATATTATAGTCAGTATCCTGGTCAACCCTGTATCAATGTTGTTATTTATTATGTTGATCTGGTATTATATTATATTATATTATATTATAGTCAGTATCCTGGTCAACCCAGTATCAATGTTGTTATTTATTATGTTGGTCTGGTATTATATTATATTATAGTCACTATCCTGGTCAACCCTGTATCAATGTTGTTATTTATTATGTTGGTCTGGTATTATATTATATTATAGTCAGTATCCTGGTCAACCCTGTATCAATGTTGTTATTTATTATGTTGTTCTGGTATTATATTATATTATAGTCAGTATCCTGGTCAACCCTGTATCAATGTTGTTATTTATTATGTTGGTCTGGTATTATATTAGAGTCAGAATCCTGGTCAACCCTGTATCAATGTTGTTATTTATTATGCTGATCTGGTATTATATTATATTATAGTCACTATCCTGGTCAACCCTGAATCAATGTTGTTATTTATTATGTTGGTCTGGTATTATATTAGAGTCAGTATCCTGGTCAACCCTGTATCAATGTTGTTATTTATTATGTTGATCTGGTATTATATTATATTATAGTCAGTATCCTGGTCAACCCTGTATCAATGTTGTTATTTATTATGTTGGTCTGGTATTATATTATATTATAGTCACTATCCTGGTCAACCCTGTATCAATGTTGTTATTTATTATGTTGGTCTGGTATTATATTAGAGTCAGTATCCTGGTCAACCCTGTATCAATGTTGTTATTTATTATGTTGATCTGGTATTATATTATATTATAGTCAGTATCCTGGTCAACCCTGAATCAATGTTGTTATTTATTATGTTGGTCTGGTATTATATTAGAGTCAGTATCCTGGTCAACCCTGTATCAATGTTGTTATTTATTATGCTGATCTGGTATTATATTATATTATAGTCAGTATCCTGGTCAACCCTGTATCAATGTTGTTATTTATTATGTTGGTCTGGTATTATATTATATTATAGTCAGTATCCTGGTCAACACTGTATCAATGTTGTTATTTATTATGTTGTTCTGGTATTATATTATATTAAAGTCAGTATCCTGGTCAACAATGTATCAATGTTGTTATGTATTATGTTGTTCTGGTATTATATTATAGTCACTATCCTGGTCAACACTGTATCAATGTTATTTATTATGCTGATCTGGTATTATATTACATTATAGTCAGTGTCCTGGTCAACCCTGTATCAATGTTGTTATTTATTATGTTGGTCTGGTATTATATTATATTATAGTCAGTATCCTGGTCAACCCTGTATCAATGTTGTTATTTATTATGTTGATCTGGTATTATATTATATTATATTATATTATAGTCAGTATCCTGGTCAACCCAGTATCAATGTTGTTATTTATTATGTTGGTCTGGTATTATATTATATTATAGTCACTATCCTGGTCAACCCTGTATCAATGTTGTTATTTATTATGTTGGTCTGGTATTATATTATATTATAGTCAGTATCCTGGTCAACCCTGTATCAATGTTGTTATTTATTATGTTGTTCTGGTATTATATTATATTATAGTCAGTATCCTGGTCAACCCTGTATCAATGTTGTTATTTATTATGTTGGTCTGGTATTATATTAGAGTCAGAATCCTGGTCAACCCTGTATCAATGTTGTTATTTATTATGCTGATCTGGTATTATATTATATTATAGTCACTATCCTGGTCAACCCTGAATCAATGTTGTTATTTATTATGTTGGTCTGGTATTATATTAGAGTCAGTATCCTGGTCAACCCTGTATCAATGTTGTTATTTATTATGTTGATCTGGTATTATATTATATTATAGTCAGTATCCTGGTCAACCCTGTATCAATGTTGTTATTTATTATGTTGGTCTGGTATTATATTATATTATAGTCACTATCCTGGTCAACCCTGTATCAATGTTGTTATTTATTATGTTGGTCTGGTATTATATTAGAGTCAGTATCCTGGTCAACCCTGTATCAATGTTGTTATTTATTATGTTGATCTGGTATTATATTATATTATAGTCAGTATCCTGGTCAACCCTGAATCAATGTTGTTATTTATTATGTTGGTCTGGTATTATATTAGAGTCAGTATCCTGGTCAACCCTGTATCAATGTTGTTATTTATTATGCTGATCTGGTATTATATTATATTATAGTCAGTATCCTGGTCAACCCTGTATCAATGTTGTTATTTATTATGTTGGTCTGGTATTATATTATATTATAGTCAGTATCCTGGTCAACACTGTATCAATGTTGTTATTTATTATGTTGTTCTGGTATTATATTATATTATAGTCAGTATCCTGGTCAACAATGTATCAATGTTGTTATGTATTATGTTGTTCTGGTATTATATTATAGTCACTATCCTGGTCAACACTGTATCAATGTTATTTATTATGCTGATCTGGTATTATATTACATTATAGTCAGTGTCCTGGTCAACCCTGTATCAATGTTGTTATTTATTATGTTGGTCTGGTATTATATTATAGTCACTATCCTGGTCAACCCTGTATCAATGTTGTTATGTATTATGTTGGTCTGGTATTATATTAGAGTCAGTATCCTGGTCAACCCTGTATCAATGTTGTTATTTATTATGTTGATCTGGTATTATATTATATTATATTATAGTCAGTATCCTGGTCAACCCTGTATCAATGTTGTTATTTATTATGTTGGTCTGGTATTATATTATATTATAGTCACTATCCTGGTCAACCCTGTATCAATGTTGTTATTTATTATGTTGGTCTGGTATTATATTAGAGTCACAATCCTGGTCAACCCTGTATCAATGTTGTTATTTATTATGCTGATCTGGTATTATATTATATTATAGTCACTATCCTGGTCAACCCTGAATCAATGTTGTTATTTATTATGTTGGTCTGGTATTATATTAGAGTCAGTATCCTGGTCAACCCTGTATCAATGTTGTTATTTATTATGTTGATCTGGTATTATATTATATTATAGTCAGTATCCTGGTCAACCCTGTATCAATGTTGTTATTTATTATGTTGGTCTGGTATTATATTATATTATAGTCACTATCCTGGTCAACCCTTTATCAATGTTGTTATTTATTATGTTGGTCTGGTATTATATTAGAGTCAGTATCCTGGTCAACCCTGTATCAATGTTGTTATTTATTATGTTGATCTGGTATTATATTATATTATAGTCAGTATCCTGGTCAACCCTGTATCAATGTTGTTATTTATTATGTTGGTCTGGTACTATATTAGAGTCAGTATCCTGGTCAACCCTGTATCAATGTTGTTATTTATTATGCTGATCTGGTATTGTATTATATTATAGTCACTATCCTGGTCAACCCTGAATCAATGTTGTTATTTATTATGTTGGTCTGGTATTATATTAGAGTCAGTATCCTGGTCAACCCTGTATCAATGTTGTTATTTATTATGCTGATCTGGTATTATATTATATTATAGTCAGTATCCTGGTCAACCCTGTATCAATGTTGTTATTTATTATGTTGGTCTGGTATTATATTATATTATAGTCAGTATCCTGGTCAACACTGTATCAATGTTGTTATTTATTATGTTGTTCTGGTATTATATTATATTATAGTCAGTATCCTGGTCAACAATGTATCAATGTTGTTATGTATTATGTTGTTCTGGTATTATATTATAGTCACTATCCTGGTCAACACTGTATCAATGTTATTTATTATGCTGATCTGGTATTATATTATATTATAGTCAGTGTCCTGGTCAACCCTGTATCAATGTTGTTATTTATTATGTTGGTCTGGTATTATATTATAGTCACTATCCTGGTCAACCCTGTATCAATGTTGTTATTTATTATGTTGGTCTGGTATTATATTAGAGTCAGTATCCTGGTCAACCCTGTATCAATGTTGTTATTTATTATGTTGATCTGGTATTATATTATATTATATTATAGTCAGTATCCTGGTCAACCCTGTATCAATGTTGTTATTTATTATGTTGGTCTGGTATTATATTTTATTATAGTCACTATCCTGGTCAACCCTGTATCAATGTTGTTATTTATTATGTTGGTCTGGTATTATATTAGAGTCAGTATCCTGGTCAACCCTGTATCAATGTTTTTATTTATTATGTTGATCTGGTATTATATTAAATTATAGTCAGTATCCTGGTCAGCCCTCTATCAATGTTGTTATTTATTATGTTGGTCTGGTATTATATTAGAGTCAGTATCCTGGTCAACCCTGTATCAATATTGTTATTTATTATGCTGATCTGGTATTATATTATATTATAGTCACTATCCTGGTCAACCCTGAATCAATGTTGTTATTTATTATGTTGGTCTGGTATTATATTAGAGTCAGTATCCTGGTCAACCCTGTATCAATGTTGTTATTTATTATGCTGATCTGGTATTATATTATATTATAGTCACTATCCAGGTCAACCCTATATCAATGTTTTTATTTATTATGCTGATCTGGTATTATATTATAGTCACTATCCTGGTCAACCCTGAATCAATGTTGTTATTTATTATGTTGGTCTGGTATTATATTATATTATAGTCAGTATCCTGGTCAACCCTGTATCAATGTTGTTATTTATTATGTTGTTCTGGTATTATATTATAGTCACTATCCTGGTCAAGCCTGTATCAATGTTGTTATGTGTTATGTTGGTCTGGAATTATATTGTATTATAGTCACTATCCTGGTCAACCCTGTATCAATGTTGTTATTTATTATGTTGGTCTGGTATTATATTATATTATATTCAGTATCCTGGTCAACCCTGTATCAATATCGTTATTTATTATGCTGATCTGGTATTATATTATATTATAGTCAGTATCCTGGTCAACCCTGTATCAATGTTGTTATTTATTATGTTGGTCTGGTATTATATTATATTATAGTCACTATCCAGGTCAACCCTGTATCAATGTTGTTATTTATTATGTTGGTCTGGTATTATATTATATTATAGTCAGTATCCTGGTCAACACTGTATCAATGTTGTTATTTATTATGTTGTTCTGGTATTATATTATATTATAGTCAGTATCCTGGTCAACCATGTATCAATGTTGTTATGTATTATGTTGTTCTGGTATTATATTATAGTCACTATCCTGGTCAACACTGTATCAATGTTATTTATTATGCTGATCTGGTATTATATTATATTATAGTCAGTGTCCTGGTCAACCCTGTATCAATGTTGTTATTTATTATGTTGGTCTGGTATTATATTATATTATAGTCACTATCCTGGTCAACCCTGTATCAATGTTGTTATTTATTATGTTGGTCTGGTATTATATTAGAGTCAGTATCCTGGTCAACCCTGTATCAATGTTGTTATTTATTATGTTGATCTGGTATTATATTATATTATAGTCAGTATCCTGGTCAACCCTGTATCAATGTTGTTATTTATTATGTTGGTCTGGTATTATATTATATTATAGTCACTATCCTGGTCAACCCTGTATCAATGTTGTTATTTATTATGTTGGTCTGGTATTATATTATATTATAGTCAGTATCCTGGTCAACCCTGTATCAATGTTGTTATTAATTATATTGTTCTGGTATTATATTATATTATAGTCAGTATCCTGGTCAACCCTGTATCAATGTTGTTATTTATTATGTTGTTCTGGTATTATATTATATTATAGTCAGTATCCTGGTCAACCCTGTATCAATGTTGTTATTTATTATGTTGGTCTGGTATTATATTATATTATAGTCAGTATCCTGGTTAACCCTGTATCAATGTTGTTATTTATTATGTTGGTCTGGTATTATATTATAGTCACTATCCTGGTCAACCCTGTATCAATGTTGTTATTTATTATGTTGGTCTGGTATTATATTATATTATAGTCACTATCCTGGTCAACCCTGTATCAATGTTGTTATTTATTATGTTGGTCTGGTATTATATTATAGTCAGTATCCTGGTCAACCCTGTATCAATGTTGTTATTTATTATGTTGATCTGGTATTATATTATATTATATTATATTATAGTCAGTATCCTGGTCAACCCAGTATCAATGTTGTTATTTATTATGTTGGTCTGGTATTATATTATATTATAGTCACTATCCTGGTCAACCCTGTATCAATGTTGTTATTTATTATGTTGGTCTGGTATTATATTATATTATAGTCAGTATCCTGGTCAACCCTGTATCAATGTTGTTATTTATTATGTTGTTCTGGTATTATATTATATTATAGTCAGTATCCTGGTCAACCCTGTATCAATGTTGTTATTTATTATGTTGGTCTGGTATTATATTAGAGTCAGTATCCTGGTCAACCCTGTATCAATGTTGTTATTTATTATGCTGATCTGGTATTATATTATATTATAGTCACTATCCTGGTCAACCCTGAATCAATGTTGTTATTTATTATGTTGGTCTGGTATTATATTATTGTCAGTATCCTGGTCAACCCTGTATCAATGTTGTTATTTATTATGCTGATCTGGTATTATATTATATTATATTCACTATCCTGGTCAACCCTGTATCAATGTTGTTATTTATTATGTTGTTCTGGTATTATATTATAGTCACTATCCAGGTCAACCCTATATCAATGTTTTTATTTATTATGCTGATCTGGTATTATATTATATTATAGTCACTATCCTGGTCAACCCTGAATCAATGTTGTTATTTATTATGTTGGTCTGGTATTATATTATATTATAGTCAGTATCCTGGTCAACCCTTTATCAATGTTGTTATCTATTATGTTGTTCTGGTATTATATTATAGTCACTATCCTGGTCAACCCTGTATCAATGTTGTTATGTATTATGTTTGTCTGGTATTATATTGTATTATAGTCACAATCCTGGTCAACCCTGTATCAATGTTGTTATTTATTATGTTGGTCTGGTATTATATTATATTATAGTCAGTATCCTGGTCAACCCTGTATCAATGTTGTTATTTATTATGTTGTTCTGGTATTATATTATATTATAGTCACTAACCTGGTCAACCCTGTATCAATGTTGTTATGTATTATGTTGGTCTGGTATTATATTGTATTATAGTCACCATCCTGGTCAACCCTGTATCAATGTTGTTATTTATTATGTTGGTCTGGTATTATATTATATTATAATCAGTATCCTGGTCAACACTGTATCAATGTTGTTATTTATTATGTTGATCTGGTATTATATTATATTATATTATATTATATTATATTATATTATATTATATTATATTATATTATAGTCAGTATCCTGGTCAACCCAGTATCAATGTTGTTATTTATTATGTTGGTCTGGTATTATATTATATTATAGTCACTATCCTGGTCAACCCTGTATCAATGTTGTTATTTATTATGTTGGTCTGGTATTATATTATATTATAGTCAGTATCTTGGTCAACCCTGTATCAATGTTGTTATTTATTATGTTGTTCTGTTATTATATTATATTATAGTCAGTATCCTGGTCAACCCTGAATCAATGTTGTTATTTATTATGTTGGTCTGGTATTATATTAGAATCAGAATCCTGGTCAACCCTGTATCAATGTTGTTATTTATTATGCTGATCTGGTATTATATTATATTATAGTCACTAGCCTGGTCAACCCTGAATCAATGTTGTTATTTATTATGTTGGTCTGGTATTATATTAGAGTCAGTATCCTGGTCAACCCTGTATCAATGTTGTTATTTATTATGTTGGTCTGGTATTATATTAGAGTCAGAATCCTGGTCAACCCTGTATCAATGGTGTTATTTATTATGCTGATCTGGTATTATATTATATTATAGTCACTAACCTGGTCAACCCTGTATCAATGTTGTTATTTATTATGTTGGTCTGGTATTATATAAGAGTCAGTGTCCTGGTCAACCCTGTATCAATATTGTTATTTATTATGCTGATCTGGTATTATATTATATTATAGTCAGTATCCTGGTCAACCCTGTATCAATGTTGTTATTTATTATGTTGTTCTGGTATTATATTATATTATAGTCACTATCCTGGTCAACCCTGTATCAATGTTGTTATTTATTATGTTGGTCTGGTATTATATTATATTATAGTCAGTTTCCTGGTCAACACTGTATCAATGTTGTTATTTATTATGTTGTTCTGGTATTATATTATATTATAGTCAGTATCCTGGTCAACAATGTATCAATGTTGTTATGTATTATGTTGTTCTGGTATTATATTATAGTCACTATCCTGGTCAACACTGTATCAATGTTATTGATTATGCTGATCTGGTATTATATTATATTATAGTCAGTATCCTGGTCAACCCTGTATCAATGTTGTAATTTATTATGTTGGTCTGGTATTATATTATATTATAGTCACTATCCTGGTCAACCCTGTATCAATGTTATTGATTATGCTGATCTGGTATTATATTATATTATAGTCACTATCCTGGTCAACCCTGTATCAATGTTGTTATTTATTATGTTGGTCTGGTATTATATTAGAGTCAGTATCCTGGTCAACCCTGTATCAATGTTGTTATTTATTATGTTGATCTGGTATTATATTATATTATAGTCAGTATCCTGGTCAACCCTGTATCAATGTTGTTATTTATTATGTTGGTCTGGTATTATATTATATTATAGTCACTATCCTGGTCAACCCTGTATCAATGTTGTTATTTATTATGTTGGTCTGGTATTATATTAGAGTCAGTATCCTGGTCAACCCTGTATCAATGTTGTTATTTATTATGTTGATCTGGTATTATATTATATTATAGTCAGTATCCTGGTCAACCCTGTATCAATGTTGTTATTTATTATGTTGGTCTGGTATTATATTAGAGTCAGTATCCTGGTCAACCTTGTATCAATGTTGTTATTTATTATGCTGATCTGGTATTGTATTATAATATAGTCACTATCCTGGTCAACCCTGAATCAATGTTGTTATTTATTATGTTGGTCTGGTATTATATTAGAGTCAGTATCCTGGTCAACCCTGTATCAATGTTGTTATTTATTAAGCTGATCTGGTATTATATTATATTATAGTCAGTATCCTGGTCAACCCTGTATCAATGTTGTTATTTATTATGTTGGTCTGGTATTATATTATATTATAGTCAGTATCCTGGTCAACACTGTATCAATGTTGTTATTTATTATGTTGTTCTGGTATTATATTATATTATAGTCAGTATCCTGGTCAACAATGTATCAATGTTGTTATGTATTATGTTGTTCTGGTATTATATTATAGTCACTATCCTGGTCAACACTGTGTCAATGTTATTTATTATGCTGATCTGGTATTATATTATATTATAGTCAGTGTCCTGGTCAACCCTGTATCAATGTTGTTATTTATTATGTTGTTCTGGTATTATATTATAGTCACTATCCTGGTCAACACTGTATCAATGTTATTGATTATGCTGATCTGGTATTATATTATATTATAGTCAGTATCCTGGTCAACCCTGTATCAATGTTGTAATTTATTATGTTGGTCTGGTATTATATTATATTATAGTCACTATCCTGGTCAACCCTGTATCAATGTTGTTATTTATTATGTTGGTCTGGTATTATATTAGAGTCAGTATCCTGGTCAACCCTGTATCAATGTTGTTATTTATTATGTTGATCTGGTATTATATTATATTATAGTCAGTATCCTGGTCAACCCTGTATCAATGTTGTTATTTATTATGTTGGTCTGGTATTATATTATATTATAGTCACTATCCTGGTCAACCCTGTATCAATGTTGTTATTTATTATGTTGGTCTGGTATTATATTAGAGTCAGTATCCTGGTCAACCCTGTATCAATGTTGTTATTTATTATGTTGATCTGGTATTATATTATATTATAGTCAGTATCCTGGTCAACCCTGTATCAATGTTGTTATTTATTATGTTGGTCTGGTATTATATTAGAGTCGGTATCCTGGTCAACCTTGTATCAATGTTGTTATTTATTATGCTGATCTGGTATTGTATTATAATATAGTCACTATCCTGGTCAACCCTGAATCAATGTTGTTATTTATTATGTTGGTCTGGTATTATATTAGAGTCAGTATCCTGGTCAACCCTGTATCAGTGTTGTTATTTATTAAGCTGATCTGGTATTATATTATATTATAGTCAGTATCCTGGTCAACCCTGTATCAATGTTGTTATTTATTATGTTGTTCTGGTATTATATTATATTATAGTCAGTATCCTGGTCAACAATGTATCAATGTTGTTATGTATTATGTTGTTCTGGTATTATATTATAGTCACTCACTATCCTGGTCAACACTGTGTCAATGTTATTTATTATGCTGATCTGGTATTATATTATATTATAGTCAGTGTCCTGGTCAACCCTGTATCAATGTTGTTATTTATTATGTTGGTCTGGAATTATATTATATTATAGTCACTATCCTGGTCAACCCTGTATCAATGTTGTTATTTATTATGTTGGTCTGGTATTATATTAGAGTCAGTATCCTGGTCAACCCTGTATCAATGTTGTTATTTATAATGTGTATCTGGTATTATATTATATTATAGTCAGTATCCTGGTCAACCCTGTATCAATGTTGTTATTTATTATGTTGGTCTGGTATTATATTATAGTCACTATCCTGGTCAACCCTGTATCAATGTTGTTATTTATTATGTTGGTCTGGTATTATATTAGAGTCAGTATCCTGGTCAACCCTGTATCAATGTTGTTATTTATTATGTTGATCTGGTATTATATTATATTATAGTCAGTATCCTGGTCAACCCTGTATCAATGTTGTTATTTATTATGTTGGTCTGGTATTATATTATATTATAGTCACTATACTGGTCAACCCTGTATCAATGTTGTTATTTATTATGTTGGTCTGGTATTATATTAGAGTCAGTATCCTGGTCAACCCTGTATCAATGTTGTTATTTATTATGTTGATCTGGTATTATATTATATTATAGTCAGTATCCTGGTCAACCCTGTATCAATGTTGTTATTTATTATGTTGGTCTGGTATTATATTAGAGTCAGTATCCTGGTCAACCCTGTATCAATGTTGTTATTTATTATGCTGATCTGGTATTGTATTATATTATAGTCACTATCCTGGTCAACCCTGAATCAATGTTGTTATTTATTATGTTGGTCTGGTATTATATTAGAGTCAGTATCCTGGTCAACCCTGTATCAATGTTGTTATTTATTATGCTGATCTGGTATTATATTATATTATAGTCAGTATCCTGGTCAACCCTGTATCAATGTTGTTATTTATTATGTTGGTCTGGTATTATATTATATTATAGTCAGTATCCTGGTCAACACTGTATCAATGTTGTTATTTATTATGTTGTTCTGGTATTATATTATATTATAGTCAGTATCCTGGTCAACAATGTATCAATGTTGTTATGTATTATGTTGTTCTGGTATTATATTATAGTCACTATCCTGGTCAACACTGTATCAATGTTATTTATTATGCTGATCTGGTATTATATTATATTATAGTCAGTGTCCTGGTCAACCCTGTATCAATGTTGTTATTTATTATGTTGGTCTGGTAATATATTATAGTCAGTATCCTGGTCAACCCTGTATCAATGTTGTTATTTATTATGTTGGTCTGATATTATATTAGAGTCAGTTTCCTGGTCAACCCTGTATCAATGTTGTTATTTATTATGTTGATCTGGTATTATATTATATTATAGTCAGTATCCTGGTCAACCCTGTATCAATGTTGTTATTTATTATGTTGCTCTGGTATTATATTAGAGTCAGTATCCTGGTCAACCCTGTATCAATGTTGTTATTTATTATGCTGATCTGGTATTATATTATATTATAGTCACTATCCTGGTCAACCCTGAATCAATGTTGTTATTTATTATGTTGGTCTGGTATTATATTAGAGTCAGTATCCTGGTCAACCCTGTATCAATGTTGTTATTTATTATGCTGATCTGGTATTATATTATATTATAGTCACTATCCTGGTCAACCCTGTATCAATGTTGTTATTTATTATGTTGTTCTGGTATTATATTATAGTCACTATCCAGGTCAAGCCTATATCAATGTTTTTATTTATTATGCTGATCTGGTATTATATTATATTATAGTCACTATCCTGGTCAACCCTGAATCAATGTTGTTATTTATTATGTTGGTCTGGTATTATATTATATTATAGTCAGTATCCTGGTCAACCCTGTATCAATGTTGTTATTTATTATGTTGTTCTGGTATTATATTATAGTCACTATCCTGGTCAACCCTGTATCAATGTTGTTATGTATTATGTTGGTCTGGAATTATATTGTATTATAGTCACTATCCTGGTCAACCCTGTATCAATGTTGTTATTTATTATGTTGGTCTGGTATTATATTATATTCAGTATCCTGGTCAACCCTGTATCAATATCGTTATTTATTATGCTGATCTGGTATTATATTATATTATAGTCAGTATCCTGGTCAACCCTGTATCAATGTTGTTATTTATTATGTTGGTCTGGTATTATATTATATTATAGTCACTATCCAGGTCAACCCTGTATCAATGTTGTTATTTATTATGTTGGTCTGGTATTATATTATATTATAGTCATTATCCTGGTCAACACTGTATCAATGTTGTTATTTATTATGTTGTTCTGGTATTATATTATATTATAGTCAGTATCCTGGTCAACCATGTATCAATGTTGTTATGTATTATGGTGTTCTGGTATTATATTATAGTCACTATCCTGGTCAACACTGTATCAATGTTATTTATTATGCTGATCTGGTATTATATTATATTATAGTCAGTGTCCTGGTCAACCCTGTATCAATGTTGTTATTTATTATGTTGGTCTGGTATTATATTATATTATAGTCACTATCCTGGTCAACCCTGTATCAATGTTGTTATTTATTATGTTGGTCTGGTATTATATTAGAGTCAGTATCCTGGTCAACCCTGTATCAATGTTTTTATTTATTATGTTGATCTGGTATTATATTATATTATAGTCAGTATCCTGGTCAACCCTGTATCAATGTTGTTATTTATTATGTTGGTCTGGTATTATATTATATTATAGTCACTATCCTGGTCAACCCTGTATCAATGTTGTTATTTATTATGTTGGTCTGGTATTATATTATATTATAGTCAGTATCCTGGTCAACCCTGTATCAATGTTGTTATTTATTATATTTTTCTGGTATTATATTATATTAGAGTCAGTATCCTGGTCAACCCTGTATCAATGTTGTTATTTATTATGTTGGTCTGGTATTATATTATATTATAGTCAGTATCCTGGTCAACCCTGTATCAATGTTGTTATTTATTATGTTGGTCTGGTATTATATTATATCATCGTCACTATCCTGGTCAACCCTGTATCAATGTTGTTATTTATTATGTTGGTCTGGTATTATATTAGAGTCAGTATCCTGGTCAACCCTGTATCAATGTTGTTATTTATTATGTTGATCTGGTATTATATTATATTATAGTCAGTATCCTGGTCAACCCAGTATCAATGTTGTTATTTATTATGTTGGTCTGGTATTATATTATATTATAGTCACTATCCTGGTCAACCCTGTATCAATGTTGTTATTTATTATGTTGGTCTGGTATTATATTATATTATAGTCAGTATTTTGGTCAACCCTGTATCAATGTTGTTATTTATTATGTTGGTCTGGTATTATATTATATTATAGTCAGTATCCTGGTAAACCCTGTATCAATGTTGTTATTTATTATGTTGTTCTGGTATTATATTATATTATAGTCACTATCCTGGTCAACCCTGTATCAATGTTGTTATTTATTATGTTGGTCTGGTATTATATTATATTATAGTCA
This sequence comes from Salmo salar, assembly GCF_965601325.2. NCBI lineage: Eukaryota > Metazoa > Chordata > Actinopteri > Salmoniformes > Salmonidae > Salmo > Salmo salar. The sequence goes on along the minus strand of NC_138291.1, from coordinate 18,630,589 downwards.
GTATCCTGGTCAACCCTGTATCAATGTTGTTGTTTATTATGTTGGTCTGGTATTATATTATATTATAGTTACTATCCTGGTCAACCCTGTGTCAATGTTGTTATTTATTATGTTGTTCTGGTATTATATTATAGTCAGTATCCTGGTCAACCCTGTATCAATGTTGTAATTTATTATGTTGTTCTGGTATTATATTTTAATATAGTCAGTGTCCTGGTCAACCCTGAATCAATGTTGTTATGTATTATGTTGTTCTGGTATTATATTATAGTCACTAACCTGGTCAACACTGTATCAATGTTATTTATTATGCTGATCTGGTATTATATTATATTATAGTCAGTATCCTGGTCAATCCTGTATCAAAGTTGTTATTTATTATGTTGGTCTGGTATTATATTATATTATAGTCACTATCCTCTTCAACCCTGTATCAATGTTGTTATTTATTATGTTTGTCTGGTATTCTATTAGAGTCAGTATCCTGGTCAACCCTGTATCAATGTAGTTATTTATTATGTTGGTCTGGTATTATATTAGAGTCAGTATCCTGGTCAACCCTGTATCAATGTTGTTATTTATTATGTTGGTCTGGTATTATATTATATTATAGTCAGTATCCTGGTCAACCCTGTATCAATGTTGTTATTTATTATGTTGTTCTGGTATTATATTATATTATAGTCAGTATCCTGGTAAACCCTGTATCAATGTTGTTATTTATTATGTTGTTCTGGTATTATATTATATTATAGTCAGTATCCTGGAAAACCCTGTATCAATGTTGTTATTTATTATGTTGTTCTGGTATTATATTATATTATAGTCAGTATCCTGGTCAACCCTGTATCAATGTTGTTATTTATTATGTTGGTCTGGTATTATATTATATTATAGTCAGTATCCTGGTCAACCCTTTATCAATGTTGTTATTTATTATGTTGGTCTGGTATTATATTATATTATAGTCACTATCCTGGTCAACCCTGTATCAATGTTGTTATTTATTATTTTGTTCTGGTATTATATTATATTATAGTCAGTATCCTGGTCAACCCTGTATCAATGTTGTTATTTATTATGCTGTTCTGGTATTATATTATATTATATTATATTATAGTCACTAACCTGGTAAACCCTGTATCAATGTTGTTATTTATTATGTTGTTCTGGTATTATATTATATTAAAGTCAGTATCCTGGTCAACCCTGTATCAATGTTGTTATTTATTATGTTGGTCTGGTATTATATTAGAGTCAGTTTCCTGGTCAACCCTGTATCAATGTTGTTATTTATTATGTTGGTCTGGTATTATATTATATTATAGTTACTATCCTGGTCAACCCTGTGTCAATGTTGTTATTTATTATGTTGTTCTGGTATGATATTATAGTCAGTATCCTGGTCAACCCTGTATCAATGTTGTAATTTATTATGTTGTTCTGGTATTATATTTTAATATAGTCAGTGTCCTGGTCAACCCTGAATCAATGTTGTTATGTATTATGTTGTTCTGGTATTATATTATAGTCACTAACCTGGTCAACACTGTATCAATGTTATTTATTATGCTGATCTGGTATTATATTATATTATAGTAAGTATCCTGGTCAATCCTGTATCAAAGTTGTTATTTATTATGTTGGTCTGGTATTATATTATATTATAGTCACTATCCTGGTCAACCCTGTATCAATGTTGTTATTTATTATGTTGGTCTGGTATTATATTATATTATAGTCAGTATCCTGGTCAACCCTGTATCAATGTTGTTATTTATTATGTTGGTCTGGTATTATATTAGAGTCAGTATCCTGGTCAACCCTGTATCAATGTTGTTATTTATTATGTTGGTCTGGTATTATATTAGAGTCAGTATCCTGGTCAACCCCGTATCAATGTTGTTATTTATTATGTTGTTCTGGTATTATATTATATTATAGTCAGTATCCTGGTAAACCCTGTATCAGTGTTGTTATTTATTATGTTGTTCTGGTATTATATTATATTATAGTCAGTATCCTGGTAAACCCTGTATCAATGTTGTTATTTATTATGTTGTTCTGGTATTATATTATATTATAGTCAGTATCCTGCTCAACCCTGTATCAATGTTGTTATTTATTATGTTGGTCTGGTATTATATTATATTATAGTCAGTATCCTGGTCAACCCTTTATCAATGTTGTTTTTTATTATGTTGGTCTGGTATTATATTATATTATAGTCACAATCCTGGTCAACCCTGTATCAATGTTGTTATTTATTATGCTGTTCTGGTATTATATTATATTATATTATATTATAGTCACTAACCTGGTAAACCCTGTATCAATGTTGTTATTTATTATGTTGTTCTGGTATTATATTATATTATAGTCAGTATCCTGCTCAACCCTGTATCAATGTTGTTATTTATTATGTTGGTCTTGTATTATATTATATTATAGTCAGTATCCTGGTCAACCCTTTATCAATGTTGTTTTTTATTATGTTGGTCTGGTATTATATTATATTATAGTCACAATCCTGGTCAACCCTGTATCAATGTTGTTATTTATTATGCTGTTCTGGTATTATATTATATTATATTATATTATAGTCACTAACCTGGTAAACCCTGTATCAATGTTGTTATTTATTATGTTGTTCTGGTATTATATTATATTAAAGTCAGTATCCTGGTCAACCTTGTATCAATGTTGTTATTTATTATGTTGGTCTGGTATTATATTAGAGTCAGTTTCCTGGTCAACCCTGTATCAATGTTGTTATTTATTATGTTGGTCTGGTATTATATTATATTATAGTCAGTATTTTGGTCAACCCTGTATCAATGTTGTTATTTATTATGTTGGTCTGGTATTATATTATATTATAGTCAGCATCCTGGTAAACCCTGTATCAATGTTGTTACTTATTATGTTGTTCTGGTATTATATTATATTATAGTCACTATCCTGGTCAACCCTGTATCAATGTTGTTATTTATTATGTTGGTCTGGTATTATATTATATTATAGTCAGTATCCTGGTCAACCCTGTATCAATGTTGTTGTTTATTATGTTGGTCTGGTATTATATTATATTATAGTTACTATCCTGGTCAACCCTGTGTCAATGTTGTTATTTATTATGTTGTTCTGGTATTATATTATAGTCAGTATCCTGGTCAACCCTGTATCAATGTTGTTATTTATTATGTTGTTCTGGTATTATATTTTAATATAGTCAGTATCCTGGTAAACCCTGTATCAATGTTGTTATTTATTATGTTGTTCTGGTATTATATTATATTATATTATAGTCAGTATCCTGGTAAACCCTGTGTCAATGTTGTTATTTATTATGTTGTTCTGGTATTATATTATATTATAGTCAGTATCCTGGTCAACCCTGTATCAATGTTGTTATTTATTATGTTGGTCTGGTATTATATTATATTATAGTCAGTATCCTGGTCAACCCTTTATCAATGTTGTTATTTATTATGTTGGTCTGGTATTATATTATATTATAGTCAGTATCCTGGTCAACCCTGTATCAATGTTGTTGTTTATTATGTTGGTCTGGTATTATATTATATTATAGTTACTATCCTGGTCAACCCTGTGTCAATGTTGTTATTTATTATGTTGTTCTGGTATTATATTATAGTCAGTATCCTGGTCAACCCTGTATCAATGTTGTTATTTATTATGTTGTTCTGGTATTATATTTTAATATAGTCAGTATCCTGGTAAACCCTGTATCAATGTTGTTATTTATTATGTTGTTCTGGTATTATATTATATTATATTATAGTCAGTATCCTGGTAAACCCTGTGTCAATGTTGTTATTTATTATGTTGTTCTGGTATTATATTATATTATAGTCAGTATCCTGGTCAACCCTGTATCAATGTTGTTATTTATTATGTTGGTCTGGTATTATATTATATTATAGTCAGTATCCTGGTCAACCCTTTATCAATGTTGTTATTTATTATGTTGGTCTGGTATTATATTATATTATAGTCAGTATCCTGGTCAACCCTGTATCAATGTTGTTATTTATTATGCTGTTCTGGTATTATATTATATTATATTATATTATATTAAAGTCAGTATCCTGGTCAACCCTGTATCAATGTTGTTATTTATTATGTTGGTCTGGTATTATATTAGAGTCAGTTTCCTGGTCAACCCTGTATCAATGTTGTTATGTATTATGTTGGTCTGGTATTATATTATATTATATTATAGTCACTAACCTGGTCAACCCTGTATCAATGTTGTTATTTATTATGTTGATCTTGTATTATATTATATTATAGTCAGTATCCTGGTCAACCCTGTATCAATGATGTTATTTATTATGTTGGTCTGGTATTATATTATATTATAGTCAGTATCCTGGTCAACCCTGTATCAATGTTGTTATTTATTATGTTGGTCTGGTATTATATTATATTATAGTCAGTATCCTGGTCAACCCTGTATCAATGTTGTTATGTATTATGTTGGTCTGGTATTATATTATATTATATTATAGTTAATATCCTGGTCAACCCTGTATCAATGTTGTTATTTATTATGTTGGTCTGGTATTATATTATATTAGAGTCAGTATCCTGGTCAACCCTGTATCAATGTTGTTATTTATTATGTTGTTCTGGTATTATATTATATTATAGTTAGTATCCTGGTCAACTCTGAATCAATGTTGTTATTTATTATGTTGGTCTGGTATTATATTATATTATAGTCACTATCCTGGTCAACCCTGTATCAATGTTGTTATTTATTATGTTGGTCTGGTATTATATTAGAGTCAGTATCCTGGTCAACCCTGTATCAATGTTGTTATTTATTATGTTGGTCTGGTATTATATTAGAGTCAGTATCCTGGTCAACCCTGTATCAATGTTGTTATTTATTATGTTGGTCTGGTATTATATTATATTATAGTCACTATCCTGGTCAACCCTGTATCAATGTTGTTATTTATTATGTTGGTCTGGTATTATATTAGAGTCAGTATCCTGGTCAACCCTGTATCAATGTTGTTATTTATTATGTTGGTCTGGTATTATATTAGAGTCAGTATCCTGGTCAACCCTGTATCAATGTTGTTATTTATTATGTTGGTCTGGTATTATATTATATTATATTATAGTCAGTATCCTGGTCAACCCCGTATCAATGTTGTTATTTATTATGTTGTTCTGGTATTATATTATATTATAGTCAGTATCCTGGTAAACCCTGTATCAATGTTGTTATTTATTATGTTGTTCTGGTATTATATTATATTATAGTCAGTATCCTGGTAAACCCTGTATCAATGTTGTTATTTATTATGTTGTTCTGGTATTATATTATATTATAGTCAGTATCCTGCTCAACCCTGTATCAATGTTGTTATTTATTATGTTGGTCTGGTATTATATTATATTATAGTCAGTATCCTGGTCAACCCTTTATCAATGTTGTTATTTATTATGTTGGTCTGGTATTATATTATATTATAGTCACAATCCTGGTCAACCCTGTATCAATGTTGTTATTTATTATGCTGTTCTGGTATTATATTATATTATATTATATTATAGTCACTAACCTGGTAAACCCTGTATCAATGTTGTTATTTATTATGTTGTTCTGGTATTATATTATATTAAAGTCAGTATCCTGGTCAACCTTGTATCAATGTTGTTATTTATTATGTTGGTCTGGTATTATATTAGAGTCAGTTTCCTGGTCAACCCTGTATCAATGTTGTTATTTATTATGTTGGTCTGGTATTATATTATATTATAGTTACTATCCTGGTCAACCCTGTATCAATGTTGTTATTTATTATGTTGTTCTGGTATTATATTATATTATAGTCAGTATTTTGGTCAACCCTGTATCAATGTTGTTATTTATTATGTTGGTCTGGTATTATATTATATTATAGTCAGCATCCTGGTAAACCCTGTATCAATGTTGTTATTTATTATGTTGTTCTGGTATTATATTATATTATAGTCACTATCCTGGTCAACCCTGTATCAATGTTGTTATTTATTATGTTGGTCTGGTATTATATTATATTATAGTCAGTATCCTGGTCAACCCTGTATCAATGTTGTTGTTTATTATGTTGGTCTGGTATTATATTATATTATAGTTACTATCCTGGTCAACCCTGTGTCAATGTTGTTATTTATTATGTTGTTCTGGTATTATATTATAGTCAGTATCCTGGTCAACCCTGTATCAATGTTGTTATTTATTATGTTGTTCTGGTATTATATTTTAATATAGTCAGTATCCTGGTAAACCCTGTATCAATGTTGTTATTTATTATGTTGTTCTGGTATTATATTATATTATATTATAGTCAGTATCCTGGTAAACCCTGTGTCAATGTTGTTATTTATTATGTTGTTCTGGTATTATATTATATTATAGTCAGTATCCTGGTCAACCCTGTATCAATGTTGTTATTTATTATGTTGGTCTGGTATTATATTATATTATAGTCAGTATCCTGGTCAACCCTTTATCAATGTTGTTATTTATTATGTTGGTCTGGTATTATATTATATTATAGTCACTATCCTGTTCAACCCTGTATCAATGTTTTTATTTATTATGTTGTTCTGGTATTATATTATATTAAAGTCAGTATCCTGGTCAACCCTGTATCAATGTTGTTATTTATTATGTTGGTCTGGTATTATATTAGAGTCAGTATCCTGGTCAACCCTGTATCAATGTTGTTATGTATTATGTTGGTCTGGTATTATATTATATTATATTATAGTCACTAACCTGGTCAACCCTGTATCAATGTTGTTATTTATTATGTTGATCTTGTATTATATTATATTATAGTCAGTATCCTGGTCAACCCTGTATCAATGATGTTATTTATTATGTTGGTCTGGTATTATATTATATTATAGTCAGTATCCTGGTCAACCCTGTATCAATGTTGTTATTTATTATGTTGGTCTGGTATTATATTATATTATAGTCAGTATCCTGGTCAACCCTGTATCAATGTTGTTATGTATTATGTTGGTCTGGTATTATATTATATTATAGTTAATATCCTGGTCAACCCTGTATCAATGTTGTTATTTATTATGTTGGTCTGGTATTATATTATATTAGAGTCAGTATCCTGGTCAACCCTGTATCAATGTTGTTATTTATTATGTTGTTCTGGTATTATATTATATTATAGTTAGTATCCTGGTCAACTCTGAATCAATGTTGTTATTTATTATGTTGGTCTGGTATTATATTATATTATAGTCACTATCCTGGTCAACCCTGTATCAATGTTGTTATTTATTATGTTGGTCTGGTATTATATTAGAGTCAGTATCCTGGTCAACCCTGTATCAATGTTGTTATTTATTATGTTGGTCTGGTATTATATTAGAGTCAGTATCCTGGTCAACCCTGTATCAATGTTGTTATTTATTATGTTGGTCTGGTATTATATTATATTATAGTCACTATCCTGGTCAACCCTGTATCAATGTTGTTATTTATTATGTTAGTCTGGTATTATATTAGAGTCAGTATCCTGGTCAACCCTGTATCAATGTTGTTATTTATTATGTTGGTCTGGTATTATATTAGAGTCAGTATCCTGGTCAACCCTGTATCAATGTTGTTATTTATTATGTTGGTCTGGTATTATATTATATTATATTATAGTCAGTATCCTGGTCAACCCCGTATCAATGTTGTTATTTATTATGTTGTTCTGGTATTATATTATATTATAGTCAGTATCCTGGTAAACCCTGTATCAATGTTGTTATTTATTATGTTGTTCTGGTATTATATTATATTATAGTCAGTATCCTGGTAAACCCTGTATCAATGTTGTTATTTATTATGTTGTTCTGGTATTATATTATATTATAGTCAGTATCCTGCTCAACCCTGTATCAATGTTGTTATTTATTATGTTGGTCTGGTATTATATTATATTATAGTCAGTATCCTGGTCAACCCTTTATCAATGTTGTTATTTATTATGTTGGTCTGGTATTATATTATATTATAGTCACAATCCTGGTCAACCCTGTATCAATGTTGTTATTTATAATGCTGTTCTGGTATTATATTATATTATATTATATTATATTATAGTCACTAACCTGGTAAACCCTGTGTCAATGTTGTTATTTATTATGTTGTTCTGGTATTATATTATATTAAAGTCAGTATCCTGGTCAACCTTGTATCAATGTTGTTATTTATTATGTTGGTCTGGTATTATCTTAGAGTCAGTTTCCTGGTCAACCCTGTATCAATGTTGTTATTTATTATGTTGGTCTGGTATTATATTATATTATAGTTACTATCCTGGTCAACCCTGTATCAATGTTGTTATTTATTATGTTGGTCTGGTATTATATTATATTATATTATAGTCAGTATCCTGGTCAACCCCGTATCAATGTTGTTATTTATTATGTTGTTCTGGTATTATATTATATTATAGTCAGTATCCTGGTAAACCCTGTATCAATGTTGTTATTTATTATGTTGTTCTGGTATTATATTATATTATAGTCACTATCCTGGTCAACCCTGTATCAATGTTGTTATTTATTATGTTGGTCTGGTATTATATTATATTATAGTCAGTATCCTGGTCAACCCTGTATCAATGTTGTTGTTTATTATGTTGGTCTGGTATTATATTATATTATAGTTACTATCCTGGTCAACCCTGTGTCAATGTTGTTATTTATTATGTTGTTCTGGTATTATATTATAGTCAGTATCCTGGTCAACCCTGTATCAATGTTGTTATTTATTATGTTGTTCTGGTATTATATTTTAATATAGTCAGTATCCTGGTAAACCCTGTATCAATGTTGTTATTTATTATGTTGTTCTGGTATTATATTATATTATATTATAGTCAGTATCCTGGTAAACCCTGTGTCAATGTTGTTATTTATTATGTTGTTCTGGTATTATATTATATTATAGTCAGTATCCTGGTCAACCCTGTATCAATGTTGTTATTTATTATGTTGGTCTGGTATTATATTATATTATAGTCAGTATCCTGGTCAACCCTTTATCAATGTTGTTATTTATTATGTTGGTCTGGTATTATATTATATTATAGTCACTATCCTGGTCAACCCTGTATCAATGTTGTTATTTATTATGTTGTTCTGGTATTATATTATATTAAAGTCAGTATCCTGGTCAACCCTGTATCAATGTTGTTATTTATTATGTTGGTCTGGTATTATATTAGAGTCAGTTTCCTGGTCAACCCTGTATCAATGTTGTTATGTATTATGTTGGTCTGGTATTATATTATATTATATTATAGTCACTAACCTGGTCAACCCTGTATCAATGTTGTTATTTATTATGTTGATCTTGTATTATATTATATTATTGTCAGTATCCTGGTCAACCCTGTATCAATGATGTTATTTATTATATTGGTCTGGTATTATATTATATTATAGTCAGTATCCTGGTCAACCCTGTATCAATGTTGTTATTTATTATGTTGGTCTGGTATTATATTATATTATAGTCAGTATCCTGGTCAACCCTGTATCAATGTTGTTATGTATTATGTTGGTCTGGTATTATATTATATTATAGTCAGTATCCTGGTCAACCCTGTATCAATGTTGTTATGTATTATGTTGGTCTGGTATTATATTATATTATATTATAGTTAATATCCTGGTCAACCCTGTATCAATGTTGTTATTTATTATGTTGGTCTGGTATTATATTATATTATAGTCACTATCCTGGTCAACCCTGTATCAATGTTGTTATTTATTATGTTGGTCTGGTATTATATTAGAGTCAGTATCCTGGTCAACCCTGTATCAATGTTGTTATTTATTATGTTGGTCTGGTATTATATTATATTATAGTCAGTATCCTGGTCAACCCTGTATCAATGTTGTTATGTATTATGTTGGTCTGGTATTATATTATATTATATTATAGTTAATATCCTGGTCAACCCTGTATCAATGTTGTTATTTATTATGTTGGTCTGGTATTATATTATATTAGAGTCAGTATCCTGGTCAACCCTGTATCAATGTTGTTATTTATTATGTTGGTCTGGTATTATATTAGAGTCAGTATCCTGGTCAACCCTGTATCAATGTTGTTATTTATTATGTTGGTCTGGTATTATATTAGAGTCAGTATCCTGGTCAACCCTGTATCAATGTTGTTATTTATTATGTTGGTCTGGTATTATATTATATTATAGTCACTATCCTGGTCAACCCTGTATCAATGTTGTTATTTATTATGTTGGTCTGGTATTATATTAGAGTCAGTATCCTGGTCAACCCTGTATCAATGTTGTTATTTATTATGTTGGTCTGGTATTATATTAGAGTCAGTATCCTGGTCAACCCTGTATCAATGTTGTTATTTATTATGTTGGTCTGGTATTATATTATATTATATTATAGTCAGTATCCTGGTCAACCCCGTATCAATGTTGTTATTTATTATGTTGTTCTGGTATTATATTATATTATAGTCAGTATCCTGGTAAACCCTGTATCAATGTTGTTATTTATTATGTTGTTCTGGTATTATATTATATTATAGTCAGTATCCTGGTAAACCCTGTATCAATGTTGTTATTTATTATGTTGTTCTGGTATTATATTATATTATAGTCAGTATCCTGCTCAACCCTGTATCAATGTTGTTATTTATTATGTTGGTCTGGTATTATATTATATTATAGTCACAATCCTGGTCAACCCTGTATCAATGTTGTTATTTATTATGCTGTTCTGGTATTATATTATATTATATTATATTATATTATAGTCACTAACCTGGTAAACCCTGTATCAATGTTGTTATTTATTATGTTGTTCTGGTATTATATTATATTAAAGTCAGTATCCTGGTCAACCTTGTATCAATGTTGTTATTTATTATGTTGGTCTGGTATTATATTAGAGTCAGTTTCCTGGTCAACCCTGTATCAATGTTGTTATTTATTATGTTGGTCTGGTATTATATTATATTATAGTTACTATCCTGGTCAACCCTGTATCAATGTTGTTATTTATTATGTTGGTCTGGTATTATATTATATTATATTATAGTCAGTATCCTGGTCAACCCCGTATCAATGTTGTTATTTATTATGTTGTTCTGGTATTATATTATATTATAGTCAGTATCCTGGTAAACCCTGTATCAATGTTGTTATTTATTATGTTGTTCTGGTATTATATTATATTATAGTCAGTATCCTGGTAAACCCTGTATCAATGTTGTTATTTATTATGTTGTTCTGGTATTATATTATATTATAGTCAGTATCCTGCTCAACCCTGTATCAATGTTGTTATTTATTATGTTGGTCTGGTATTATATTATATTATAGTCAGTATCCTGGTCAACCCTTTATCAATGTTGTTATTTATTATGTTGGTCTGGTATTATATTATATTATAGTCACAATCCTGGTCAACCCTGTATCAATGTTGTTATTTATTATGCTGTTCTGGTATTATATTATATTATATTATATTATAGTCAGTATCCTGGTCAAACCTGTATCAATGTTGTTGTTTATTATGTTGGTCTGGTATTATATTATATTATAGTTACTATCCTGGTCAACCCTGTGTCAATGTTGTTATTTATTATGTTGTTCTGGTATTATATTAGAGTCAGTATCCTGGTCAACCCTGTATCAATGTTGTTATTTATTATGTTGGTCTGGTATTATATTATATTATAGTCAGTATCCTGGTCAACCCTTTATCAATGTTGTTATTTATTATGTTGGTCTGGTATTATATTATATTATAGTCACTATCCTGGTCAACCCTGTATCAATGTTGTTATTTATTATTTTGTTCTGGTATTATATTATATTATAGTCAGTATCCTGGTCAACCCTGTATCAATGTTGTTATTTATTATGCTGTTCTGGTATTATATTATATTATATTATATTATATTATATTATAGTCACTAACCTGGTAAACCCTGTATCAATGTTGTTATTTATTATGTTGTTCTGTTATTATATTATATTAAAGTCAGTATCCTGGTCAACCCTGTATCAATGTTGTTATTTATTATGTTGGTCTGGTATTATATTAGAGTCAGTTTCCTGGTCAACCCTGTATCAATGTTGTTATGTATTATGTTGGTCTGGTATTATATTATATTATATTATAGTCACTAACCTGGTCAACCCTGTATCAATGTTGTTATTTATTATGTTGATCTTGTATTATATTATATTATAGTCAGTATCCTGGTCAACCCTGTATCAATGATGTTATTTATTATGTTGGTCTGGTATTATATTATATTATAGTCAGTATCCTGGTCAACCCTGTATCAATGTTGTTATTTATTATGTTGGTCTGGTATTATATTATATTATAGTCAGTATCCTGGTCAACCCTGTATCAATGTTGTTATGTATTATGTTGGTCTGGTATTATATTATATTATATTATAGTTAATATCCTGGTCAACCCTGTATCAATGTTGTTATTTATTATGTTGGTCTGGTATTATATTATATTAGAGTCAGTATCCTGGTCAACCCTGTATCAATGTTGTTATTTATTATGTTGTTCTGGTATTATATTATATTATAGTTAGTATCCTGGTCAACTCTGAATCAATGTTGTTATTTCTTATGTTGGTCTGGTATTATATTATATTATAGTCACTATCCTGGTCAACCCTGTATCAATGTTGTTATTTATTATGTTGGTCTGGTATTATATTAGAGTCAGTATCCTGGTCAACCCTGTATCAATGTTGTTATTTATTATGTTGGTCTGGTATTATATTAGAGTCAGTATCCTGGTCAACCCTGTATCAATGTTGTTATTTATTATGTTGGTCTGGTATTATATTAGAGTCAGTATCCTGGTCAACCCTGTATCAATGTTGTTATTTATTATGTTGGTCTGGTATTATATTATATTATAGTCACTATCCTGGTCAACCCTGTATCAATGTTGTTATTTATTATGTTGGTCTGGTATTATATTAGAGTCAGTATCCTGGTCAACCCTGTATCAATGTTGTTATTTATTATGTTGGTCTGGTATTATATTAGAGTCAGTATCCTGGTCAACCCTGTATCAATGTTGTTATTTATTATGTTGGTCTGGTATTATATTATATTATATTATAGGCAGTATCCTGGTCAACCCCGTATCAATGTTGTTATTTATTATGTTGTTCTGGTATTATATTATATTATAGTCAGTATCCTGGTAAACCCTGTATCAATGTTGTTATTTATTATGTTGTTCTGGTATTATATTATATTATAGTCAGTATCCTGGTAAACCCTGTATCAATGTTGTTATTTATTATGTTGTTCTGGTATTATATTATATTATAGTCAGTATCCTGCTCAACCCTGTATCAATGTTGTTATTTATTATGTTGGTCTGGTATTATATTATATTATAGTCACAATCCTGGTCAACCCTGTATCAATGTTGTTATTTATTATGCTGTTCTGGTATTATATTATATTATATTATATTATATTATAGTCACTAACCTGGTAAACCCTGTATCAATGTTGTTATTTATTATGTTGTTCTGGTATTATATTATATTAAAGTCAGTATCCTGGTCAACCTTGTATCAATGTTGTTATTTATTATGTTGGTCTGGTATTATATTAGAGTCAGTTTCCTGGTCAACCCTGTATCAATGTTGTTATTTATTATGTTGGTCTGGTATTATATTATATTATAGTTACTATCCTGGTCAACCCTGTATCAATGTTGTTATTTATTATGTTGGTCTGGTATTATATTATATTATATTATAGTCAGTATCCTGGTCAACCCCGTATCAATGTTGTTATTTATTATGTTGTTCTGGTATTATATTATATTATAGTCAGTATCCTGGTAAACCCTGTATCAATGTTGTTATTTATTATGTTGTTCTGGTATTATATTATATTATAGTCAGTATCCTGGTAAACCCTGTATCAATGTTGTTATTTATTATGTTGTTCTGGTATTATATTATATTATAGTCAGTATCCTGCTCAACCCTGTATCAATGTTGTTATTTATTATGTTGGTCTGGTATTATATTATATTATAGTCAGTATCCTGGTCAACCCTTTATCAATGTTGTTATTTATTATGTTGGTCTGGTATTATATTATATTATAGTCACAATCCTGGTCAACCCTGTATCAATGTTGTTATTTATTATGCTGTTCTGGTATTATATTATATTATATTATATTATAGTCAGTATCCTGGTCAAACCTGTATCAATGTTGTTGTTTATTATGTTGGTCTGGTATTATATTATATTATAGTTACTATCCTGGTCAACCCTGTGTCAATGTTGTTATTTATTATGTTGTTCTGGTATTATATTAGAGTCAGTATCCTGGTCAACCCTGTATCAATGTTGTTATTTATTATGTTGGTCTGGTATTATATTATATTATAGTCAGTATCCTGGTCAACCCTTTATCAATGTTGTTATTTATTATGTTGGTCTGGTATTATATTATATTATAGTCACTATCCTGGTCAACCCTGTATCAATGTTGTTATTTATTATTTTGTTCTGGTATTATATTATATTATAGTCAGTATCCTGGTCAACCCTGTATCAATGTTGTTATTTATTATGCTGTTCTGGTATTATATTATATTATATTATATTATATTATATTATAGTCACTAACCTGGTAAACCCTGTATCAATGTTGTTATTTATTATGTTGTTCTGTTATTATATTATATTAAAGTCAGTATCCTGGTCAACCCTGTATCAATGTTGTTATTTATTATGTTGGTCTGGTATTATATTAGAGTCAGTTTCCTGGTCAACCCTGTATCAATGTTGTTATGTATTATGTTGGTCTGGTATTATATTATATTATATTATAGTCACTAACCTGGTCAACCCTGTATCAATGTTGTTATTTATTATGTTGATCTTGTATTATATTATATTATAGTCAGTATCCTGGTCAACCCTGTATCAATGATGTTATGTATTATGTTGGTCTGGTATTATATTATATTATAGTCAGTATCCTGGTCAACCCTGTATCAATGTTGTTATTTATTATGTTGGTCTGGTATTATATTATATTATAGTCAGTATCCTGGTCAACCCTGTATCAATGTTGTTATGTATTATGTTGGTCTGGTATTATATTATATTATATTATAGTTAATATCCTGGTCAACCCTGTATCAATGTTGTTATTTATTATGTTGGTCTGGTATTATATTATATTAGAGTCAGTATCCTGGTCAACCCTGTATCAATGTTGTTATTTATTATGTTGTTCTGGTATTATATTATATTATAGTTAGTATCCTGGTCAACTCTGAATCAATGTTGTTATTTCTTATGTTGGTCTGGTATTATATTATATTATAGTCACTATCCTGGTCAACCCTGTATCAATGTTGTTATTTATTATGTTGGTCTGGTATTATATTAGAGTCAGTATCCTGGTCAACCCTGTATCAATGTTGTTATTTATTATGTTGGTCTGGTATTATATTAGAGTCAGTATCCTGGTCAACCCTGTATCAATGTTGTTATTTATTATGTTGGTCTGGTATTATATTATATTATAGTCAGTATCCTGGTCAACCCTGTATCAATGTTGTTATTTATTATGTTGTTCTGGTATTATATTATATTATAGTCAGTATCCTGGTAAACCCTGTATCAATGTTGTTATTTATTATGTTGTTCTGGTATTATTTTATATTATAGTCAGTATCCTGGTAAACCCTGTATCAATGTTGTTATTTATTATGTTGTTCTGGTATTATATTATATTATAGTCAGTATCCTGGTCAACCCTGTATCAATGTTGTTATTTATTATGTTGGTCTGGTATTATATTATATTATAGTCAGTATCCTGGTCAACCCTTTATCAATGTTGTTATTTATTATGTTGGTCTGGTATTATATTATATTATAGTCACAATCCTGGTCAACCCTGTATCAATGTTGTTATTTATTATTTTGTTCTGGTATTATATTATATTATAGTCAGTATCCTGGTCAACCCTGTATCAATGTTGTTATTTATTATGCTGTTCTGGTATTATATTATATTATATTATGTTATAGTCACTAACCTGGTAAACCCTGTATCAATGTTGTTATTTATTATGTTGGTCTGGTATTATATTATATTAAAGTCAGTATCCTGGTCAACCTTGTATCAATGTTGTTATTTATTATGTTGGTCTGGTATTATATTAGAGTCAGTTTCCTGGTCAACCCTGTATCAATGTTGTTATTTATTATGTTGGTCTGGTATTATATTATATTATAGTCACTATCCTGGTCAACCCTGTATCAATGTTGTTATTTATTATGTTGGTCTGGTATTATATTAGAGTCAGTATCCTGGTCAACCCTGTATCAATGTTGTTATTTATTATGTTGGTCTGGTATTATATTAGAGTCAGTATCCTGGTCAACCCTGTATCAATGTTGTTATTTATTATGTTGGTCTGGTATTATATTAGAGTCAGTATCCTGGTCAACCCTGTATCAATGTTGTTATTTATTATGTTGGTCTGGTATTATATTATATTATAGTCACTATCCTGGTCAACCCTGTATCAATGTTGTTATTTATTATGTTGGTCTGGTATTATATTAGAGTCAGTATCCTGGTCAACCCTGTATCAATGTTGTTATTTATTATGTTGGTCTGGTATTATATTAGAGTCAGTATCCTGGTCAACCCTGTATCAATGTTGTTATTTATTATGTTGGTCTGGTATTATATTATATTATATTATAGGCAGTATCCTGGTCAACCCCGTATCAATGTTGTTATTTATTATGTTGTTCTGGTATTATATTATATTATAGTCAGTATCCTGGTAAACCCTGTATCAATGTTGTTATTTATTATGTTGTTCTGGTATTATATTATATTATAGTCAGTATCCTGGTAAACCCTGTATCAATGTTGTTATTTATTATGTTGTTCTGGTATTATATTATATTATAGTCAGTATCCTGCTCAACCCTGTATCAATGTTGTTATTTATTATGTTGGTCTGGTATTATATTATATTATAGTCACAATCCTGGTCAACCCTGTATCAATGTTGTTATTTATTATGCTGTTCTGGTATTATATTATATTATATTATATTATATTATAGTCACTAACCTGGTAAACCCTGTATCAATGTTGTTATTTATTATGTTGTTCTGGTATTATATTATATTAAAGTCAGTATCCTGGTCAACCTTGTATCAATGTTGTTATTTATTATGTTGGTCTGGTATTATATTAGAGTCAGTTTCCTGGTCAACCCTGTATCAATGTTGTTATTTATTATGTTGGTCTGGTATTATATTATATTATAGTTACTATCCTGGTCAACCCTGTATCAATGTTGTTATTTATTATGTTGGTCTGGTATTATATTATATTATATTATAGTCAGTATCCTGGTCAACCCCGTATCAATGTTGTTATTTATTATGTTGTTCTGGTATTATATTATATTATAGTCAGTATCCTGGTAAACCCTGTATCAATGTTGTTATTTATTATGTTGTTCTGGTATTATATTATATTATAGTCAGTATCCTGGTAAACCCTGTATCAATGTTGTTATTTATTATGTTGTTCTGGTATTATATTATATTATAGTCAGTATCCTGCTCAACCCTGTATCAATGTTGTTATTTATTATGTTGGTCTGGTATTATATTATATTATAGTCAGTATCCTGGTCAACCCTTTATCAATGTTGTTATTTATTATGTTGGTCTGGTATTATATTATATTATAGTCACAATCCTGGTCAACCCTGTATCAATGTTGTTATTTATTATGCTGTTCTGGTATTATATTATATTATATTATATTATAGTCAGTATCCTGGTCAAACCTGTATCAATGTTGTTGTTTATTATGTTGGTCTGGTATTATATTATATTATAGTTACTATCCTGGTCAACCCTGTGTCAATGTTGTTATTTATTATGTTGTTCTGGTATTATATTAGAGTCAGTATCCTGGTCAACCCTGTATCAATGTTGTTATTTATTATGTTGGTCTGGTATTATATTATATTATAGTCAGTATCCTGGTCAACCCTTTATCAATGTTGTTATTTATTATGTTGGTCTGGTATTATATTATATTATAGTCACTATCCTGGTCAACCCTGTATCAATGTTGTTATTTATTATTTTGTTCTGGTATTATATTATATTATAGTCAGTATCCTGGTCAACCCTGTATCAATGTTGTTATTTATTATGCTGTTCTGGTATTATATTATATTATATTATATTATATTATATTATAGTCACTAACCTGGTAAACCCTGTATCAATGTTGTTATTTATTATGTTGTTCTGTTATTATATTATATTAAAGTCAGTATCCTGGTCAACCCTGTATCAATGTTGTTATTTATTATGTTGGTCTGGTATTATATTAGAGTCAGTTTCCTGGTCAACCCTGTATCAATGTTGTTATGTATTATGTTGGTCTGGTATTATATTATATTATATTATAGTCACTAACCTGGTCAACCCTGTATCAATGTTGTTATTTATTATGTTGATCTTGTATTATATTATATTATAGTCAGTATCCTGGTCAACCCTGTATCAATGATGTTATTTATTATGTTGGTCTGGTATTATATTATATTATAGTCAGTATCCTGGTCAACCCTGTATCAATGTTGTTATTTATTATGTTGGTCTGGTATTATATTATATTATAGTCAGTATCCTGGTCAACCCTGTATCAATGTTGTTATGTATTATGTTGGTCTGGTATTATATTATATTATATTATAGTTAATATCCTGGTCAACCCTGTATCAATGTTGTTATTTATTATGTTGGTCTGGTATTATATTATATTAGAGTCAGTATCCTGGTCAACCCTGTATCAATGTTGTTATTTATTATGTTGTTCTGGTATTATATTATATTATAGTTAGTATCCTGGTCAACTCTGAATCAATGTTGTTATTTCTTATGTTGGTCTGGTATTATATTATATTATAGTCACTATCCTGGTCAACCCTGTATCAATGTTGTTATTTATTATGTTGGTCTGGTATTATATTAGAGTCAGTATCCTGGTCAACCCTGTATCAATGTTGTTATTTATTATGTTGGTCTGGTATTATATTAGAGTCAGTATCCTGGTCAACCCTGTATCAATGTTGTTATTTATTATGTTGGTCTGGTATTATATTATATTATAGTCAGTATCCTGGTCAACCCTGTATCAATGTTGTTATTTATTATGTTGTTCTGGTATTATATTATATTATAGTCAGTATCCTGGTAAACCCTGTATCAATGTTGTTATTTATTATGTTGTTCTGGTATTATTTTATATTATAGTCAGTATCCTGGTAAACCCTGTATCAATGTTGTTATTTATTATGTTGTTCTGGTATTATATTATATTATAGTCAGTATCCTGGTCAACCCTGTATCAATGTTGTTATTTATTATGTTGGTCTGGTATTATATTATATTATAGTCAGTATCCTGGTCAACCCTTTATCAATGTTGTTATTTATTATGTTGGTCTGGTATTATATTATATTATAGTCACAATCCTGGTCAACCCTGTATCAATGTTGTTATTTATTATTTTGTTCTGGTATTATATTATATTATAGTCAGTATCCTGGTCAACCCTGTATCAATGTTGTTATTTATTATGCTGTTCTGGTATTATATTATATTATATTATGTTATAGTCACTAACCTGGTAAACCCTGTATCAATGTTGTTATTTATTATGTTGTTCTGGTATTATATTATATTAAAGTCAGTATCCTGGTCAACCTTGTATCAATGTTGTTATTTATTATGTTGGTCTGGTATTATATTAGAGTCAGTTTCCTGGTCAACCCTGTATCAATGTTGTTATTTATTATGTTGGTCTGGTATTATATTATATTATAGTCACTATACTGGCCAACCCTGTATCAATGTTGTTATTTATTATATTGGTCTGGTATTATATTATATTATAGTCAGTATCCTGGTCAATCCTGTATCAATGTTGTTATTTATTACGCTGTTCTGGTATTATATTATATTATAGTCACTAACCTGGTCAACCCTGTATCAAGGTTGTTATTTATTGTGTTGTTCTGGTATTATATTATATCATAGTCAGTATCCTGGTCAACCCTGTATCAATGTTGTTATTTATTATGTTGGTCTGGTATTATATTATAGTCACTAACCTGGTCAACCCTGTATCAATGTTGTTATTTATTATGCTGATCTGGTATTATATTATAGTCAGTATCCTGGTCAACCCTGAATCAATGTTGTTATTTATTATGTTGGTCTGGTATTATATTATATTATAGTCAGTATCCTGGTCAACCCTGTATCAATGTTGTTATGTATTATGTTGGTCTGGTATTATATTATAGTCACTAACCTGGTCAACCCTGTATCAATGTTGTTATTTATTATGCTGATCTGGTATTATATTATATTATAGTCAGTATCCTGGTCAACCCTGTATCAATGTTGTTATTTATTATGTTGGTCTGGTATTATATTACATTATAGTCACTATCCTGGTAAACCCTGTATCAATGTTGTTATTTATTATGTTGGTCTGGTATTATATTAGACTCAGTATCCTGTTCAGCACTGTATCAATGTTGTTATTTATTATGTTGTTCTGGTATTATATTATATTATAGTCAGTATCCTGGTCAACCCTGTATCAATGTTGTTATTTATTATGTTGGTCTGGTATTATATTATATTAGAGTCAGTATCCTGGTCAACCCTGTATCAATGTTGTTCTGTATTATGTTGGTCTGGTATTATATTATATTATAGTCAGTATCCTGGTCAACCCTGTATCAATGTTGTTATGTATTATGTTGGTCTGGCATTATATTATATTATAGTCACTAACCTGGTCAACCCTGTATCAATGTTGTTATTTATTATGCTGATCTGGTATTATATTATAGTCAGTATCCTGGTCAACCCTGAATCAATGTTGTTATTTATTATGTTGGTCTGGTATTATATTATATTATAGTCAGTATCCTGGTCAACCCTGTATCAATGTTGTTATGTATTATGTTGGTCTGGTATTATATTATAGTCACTAACCTGGTAAACCCTGTATCAATGTTGTTATTTATTATGTTGTTCTGGTATTATATTATATTAAAGTCAGTATCCTGGTCAACCCTGTATCAATGTTGTTATTTATTATGTTGGTCTGGTATTATATTAGAGTCAGTTTCCTGGTCAACCCTGTATCATTGTTGTTATGTATTATGTTGGTCTGGTATTATATTATATTATATTATAGTCACTAACCTGGTCAACCCTGTATCAATGTTGTTATTTATTATGTTGATCTTGTATTATATTATATTATAGTCAGTATCCTGGTCAACCCTGTATCAATGATGTTATTTATTATGTTGGTCTGGTATTATATTATATTATAGTCAGTATCCTGGTCAACCCTGTATCAATGTTGTTATTTATTATGTTGGTCTGGTATTATATTATATTATAGTCAGTATCCTGGTCAACCCTGTATCAATGTTGTTATGTATTATGTTGGTCTGGTATTATATTATATTATATTATAGTTAATATCCTGGTCAACCCTGTATCAATGTTGTTATTTATTATGTTGGTCTGGTATTATATTATATTAGAGTCAGTATCCTGGTCAACCCTGTATCAATGTTGTTATTTATTATGTTGTTCTGGTATTATATTATATTATAGTTAGTATCCTGGTCAACTCTGAATCAATGTTGTTATTTATTATGTTGGTCTGGTATTATATTATATTATAGTCACTATCCTGGTCAACCCTGTATCAATGTTGTTATTTATTATGTTGGTCTGGTATTATATTAGAGTCAGTATCCTGGTCAACCCTGTATCAATGTTGTTATTTATTATGTTGGTCTGGTATTATATTAGAGTCAGTATCCTGGTCAACCCTGTATCAATGTTGTTATTTATTATGTTGGTCTGGTATTATATTATATTATAGTCAGTATCCTGGTCAACCCTGTATCAATGTTGTTATTTATTATGTTGTTCTGGTATTATATTATATTATAGTCAGTATCCTGGTAAACCCTGTATCAATGTTGTTATGTATTATGTTGGTCTGGTATTATATTATAGTCACTAACCTGGTCAACCCTGTATCAATGTTGTTATTTATTATGCTGATCTGGTATTATATTATATTATAGTCAGTATCCTGGTCAACCCTGTATCAATGTTGTTATTTATTATGTTGGTCTGGTATTATATTATATTATAGTCAGTATCCTGGTCAACCCTTTATCAATGTTGTTATTTATTATGTTGGTCTGGTATTATATTATATTATAGTCACAATCCTGGTCAACCCTGTATCAATGTTGTTATTTATTATGTTGGTCTGGTATTATATTAGACTCAGTATCCTGGTCAGCACTGTATCAATGTTGTTATTTATTATGTTGTTCTGGTATTATATTATATTATAGTCAGTATCCTGGTCAACCCTGTATCAATGTTGTTATTTATTATGTTGGTCTGGTATTATATTATATTAGAGTCAGTATCCTGGTCAACCCTGTATCAATGTTGTTATGTATTATGTTGGTCTGGTATTATATTATATTATAGTCAGTATCCTGGTCAACCCTGTATCAATGTTGTTATTTATTATGTTGTTCTGGTATTATATTATATTATAGTCAGTATCCTGGTAAACCCTGTATCAATGTTGTTATTTATTATGTTGGTCTGGTATTATATTATATTAGAGTCAGTATCCTGGTCAACCCTGTATCAATGTTGTTATGTATTATGTTGGTCTGGTATTATATTATATTATAGTCATTATCCTGGTCAACCCTGTATCAATGTTGTTATTTATTATGTTGGTCTGGTATTATATTAGAGTCAGTTTCCTGGTCAACCCTGTATCAATGTTGTTATGTATTATGTTGGTCTGGTATTATATTATATTATATTATAGTCAGTATCCTGGTCAACCCTGTATCAATGTTGTTATTTATTATGTTTGCCTGGTATTATATTAGAGTCAGTATCCTGGTAAACCCTGTATCAATGTTGTTATTTATTATGTTGGTCTGGTATTATATTATATTACAGTCAGTGTCCTGGTCAACCCTGTATCAATGTTGTTATTTATTATGCTGATCTGGTATTATATTATATTATAATCACTATCCTGGTCAACCCTGTATCAATTTTGTTATTTATTATGTTGGTCTGGTATTATATTATATTATTGTCACTATCCTGGTCAACCCTGTATCAATGTTGTTATTTATTATGTTGGTCTGGTATTATGTTATACTCAGTATCCTGGTCAGCACTGTATCAGTTTGGTCAGACATACATACACCATGCCCAGGTGTTGTTTCTAATCCTATTGTAGCCCAGCCACTGACCACAACACAAGTCATTATCCACACTCACTCATCCTTTGCGCAATCACACTCACACACAGACACACACACACACACACACTTTACACACACACACTTTACACTCTCAAGCACGCACACACATACACACACGGGCCATGCACACAGACCAACACACACCTGCACGCACACACACCAGCCTTCTCAAAACAGCAGCTCTCACACAGTAATCCTGTTACCTGTCACTCTTGTGAAATTAGGAAGGAATTTTATTTTTACGAACATTTTTACAAAAACTGAGAACTAAAGCAATTCTAATTAATAACTCTTTTAAAATGTACTTATTCTCTCTCCTTGTGTGTGTGTGTGTGTGTGTGTGTGTGTGTGTGTGTGTGTGTGTGTGTGTGTGTGTGTGTGTGTGTGTGTGTGTGTGTGTGTGTGTGTGTGTGTGGACACCACTCATCCTATTGAGCCATAAGCCCATCTCAGTCTATTTAAAATGAATGAATCTCATTTTCCATTGACATAGCACCAGGTCTGAAAGCTCTTTACATTGTCTAGAGGGTATCCACTACCAATATGTAGACCCCATCTGGATGATGCCAGGGCAGACATTTTAGGTTGTGTGTAATCATGATGACTGACAGGTGGTGAGAGGGTAATTTACACACACATAAACACACACACAGCCTGTCATGAAGGTAATATGACAGGTAATGTCCTAAGGAAGCAGGGGTCCATCAGAACACACACACATTTGGCTGCTGTTTTACTGAGGTTTAATAATGAGACGAAAGGTGAGTGAGATTGTATCGTCTGACCCTGGAAAATCTGACAGGCGTGTTAATGTGTGTGTGTGTGTGTGTGCCTCTCTCAGACAATATGGGGAGTCATTTCCATACTATTACCTGTAAACAGCATATCCTGGCCTTGCCTCCCCTCTCTCCCCCCTCACCTTCCATACCCCCTTGACCCTTGACCCCTGGACCAGGAGTGATACGTTTTGGAGTGTATTGCGGAGTCCTGTCAGGTGTCAGACCACAGATGGGGTGGAGGGCAGGTCACATCTGTTACCCCCTCTACAAGTCTGTCCCCCCCCCCCCCTCCCCCCATAGCTACTGAGTGAGATGTCAGCGTGTCCGTGAGAAAATTCAACTGTTTGACATCTGCCAGAAACCCCAAACCCCCTCTACCTCTCTCCCTTACCCCTTTACCCCCCCCCCCCATCATATCATCCCATCTCCCCAGCCTCCTCCCTTCATAAACAACCCTTCATCCACACAAGCACACACACACACACACACCTCCCTTTCTATCTGCCTGCATCTCCCAAAGTCCCAGTCATCAACATTTAGATACAGTGATAATTTACTGAGGCCTGCTGTCAAACAACATATGGACTACACTCTCTGGAGAGAGAGGAGGGAGAGAGAGGGATGGAAGGAGGAAAGGGAGGGGGAGATAGAGAGAGATAAAGGAAAGAGAGATGAGGAAGGTGAGAGTGTTACATCTGCTCCTGCCACGCCCTCTACTGTTCATCCTGTGTCTCCTTGACCTGATGCCACTCCCCCAGTGCTCTCTCCCTCTCCCTCTCCCTCTCCCTCTCCCTCTCCCTCTCCCTCTCCCTCTCCCTCTCCCTCTCCCCACTCTACTGCTCCCTTGGATTCCCCTCTGGACCTGCTTACCCTGTCCCAACCCCTCTCGCTCCAGCCTCAGCCTCCGCACCTGGTTTCCTGCAACCCGCCCAAGCTTCCCCTGGCCTGCCCTCCATTTTCCCCCTGTATTTCAATAAATACCTTGGTTACTTCATCCCAGTCTCCTTGTCTGAGTCTGCTCTTGGGTTTCCCTGTTCCACTCCGCGTAACAGAGAGAAGGAAGGGGGAAAATGGAGAGAGATACGAGAGAGCTAAAGGATGTCAGTCAGATATGTTAGATGAGGTGTAGAGAGAAGAGACTGTTTAATATCGGAAGTGAGGAGGGGGTGAGTAAAAAAACAGGAAATGGAACTGAGATTGGGAGAGGTGTGTGATCGGCCTGGCTGTCAGGATGGTGGGGGCTGGTGTGTGTGCGTTTGTGTGTGTGTGTGTGGATTAGAGTCCACAGACAGCGGTACAGTGAGGACCCTTGGTGCTTCTAGATCAGAATGTAATGGATACACAGTTCCATTTGTCCCACTTTCATAAAACATAATTAAGCTGTCAGTCTGGACACTCCAACTTCATTAGATTGGAACGGGGGTGGGGGGGGGGTGCAGCTCAGGGAGTCTGAAGAGCTATCTCACACACACACACACACACACACACACACACACACACACACACACACACACACACACACACACACACACACACACACACACACACACACACACACACCAGTGCTGCAAGCTATTCCGCCAGCCCCCACTAAGCAGATGTCAAAAATATACATGTAAAGTGACCGTGAGCTATTACTGCAGCTAGCTCTGTGACATCTGAATGACAGACACACAGAGACATGAGTACCCGACAACTCCTACATTTAAACAGAGAATAGACAGGATGCTAGTGAGACCAAATGAATTCAACCTTGAATGGCAAAACCCTGGTGACATTTTTTTATTACAAGTCAATTTCATTTCATTACAGTACCACTTAACTCAAAAGAGCTTTGGAGTTGTGGGAAAGGGGAGAGAGAGAGAGACAGAGAAGAGAGTCCTTGTCTTCAATAACTGTGTTAAATTGGGGTAGAGAAGTCGTCACCACGTCATTGTCGGTTCAAAATCACCTGGTAGAGAGAGTGACATGTCTGTACGGTCAAGAGGGGGGTTGAGAGGAGTCTGGTTGAGAGGGCGGATTGGTTGATTAGGCTGGTTTGTAGGGTCAAAAGGGTACGGCAAAAGGCGTTGTGATTAGAGGGGTCTGGAGGGTAGGCTCAAGAGAGTGTGGTCGGTTAGGAACGGTTGACAGAGTACGGTCTAGAGGGGTAGTGAGACGTTAGGACTGCTCCGTGGATTAACACAGATATGACCCTGGCTGTGGTCAAAGCATTAACTCTGTGGATTAACACAGATATGACCCTGGCTGTGGTCAAAGCAGTAACTCTGTGGATTAACACAGATATGACCCTGGCTGTGATCAAAGCATTAACTCTGTGGATTAACACAGATATGACCCTGGCTGTGGTCAAAGCAGTAACTCTGTGGATTAACACAGATATGACCCTGGCTGTGGTCAAAGCATTAACTCTGCGGATTAACACAGATATGACCCTGGCTGTGGTCAAAGCATTAACTCTGTGGATTAACACAGATATGACCCTGGCTGTGGTCAAAGCAGTAACTCTGTGGATTAACACAGATATGACCCTGGCTGTGGTCAAAGCATTAACTCTGTGGATTAACACAGATATGACCCTGGCTGTGGTCAAAGCATTAACTCTGTGGATTAACACAGATATGACCCTGGCTGTGGTCAAAGCATTAACTCTGTGGATTAACACAGATATGACCCTGACTGTGGTCAAAGCATTAACTCTGTGGATTAACACAGATATGACCCTGGTTGTGGTCAAAGCAGTAACTCTGTGGATTAACACAGATATGACCCTGGCTGTGGTCAAAGCAGTAACTCATATATGACCCTGGCTGCGGTCAAAGCATTAACTCTGTGGATTAACACAGATATGACCCTGGTTGTGGTCAAAGCAGTAACTCTGTGGATTAACACAGATACGACCCTGGTTGTGGTCAAAGCAGTAACTCTGTGGATTAACACAGATATGACCCTGGTTGTGGTCAAAGCATTAATTGAAGAGAAGAGAACCCTCTAGACCCTGACTGTAATAGTAAAGCAGGTCCTCTCTTCCCTAGCTTGCTGATGGAACACACACACACACACACACACACACACACACACACACACACACACACACACACACACACACACACACACACACACACACACACACACACACACACACACACACACACACACACATATAGGGCTATGGCGGTCACAACATTTCGTCAGGGCTATGGCGGTCACAACATTATCAAGCAAATAACTGTCGGTCTCACAGTAATTTACCGTTAATTAACATAAACACATTGAGCATATCCTGGCTTCCGCACATGATGCCACTGATGCTGACCTTTGGAACATCTACATTTTAAAAAGTCTAATAAATCCATGTAATATAGCCTACACCTTCCATTAATCCATTATTTATTTTAGACAGGTCTAAAAAAGCATGATATGAAGAAAATGTAGTCTATTTCAGAAGAACAGAATACCATACTCTGAGTTGTCCTTATGTTAGGTCCTGATCTGGCTATGCCAAATGGCTGTGGGCTACACTAGTTCATTTAGCGGACAATAATTATTTAATAGTATGAAGAATACAGTTGAACGTAGCTGAATAGAATAGAAAGGATATTTTCTCCAAACGACATGCGACTATTCTGTGTTGAACGGTAACAAAGAAATACAGTATCAGTCAACATTTTTAGAACACTTACTCATTCAAGGGTTTTTCTTTATTTTTACTATTTTCTAAATTGTAGAATAATAGTGAAGACATCAAAACTATGAAATAACAAATATGGAATCATGTAGTAAACAAAAATTTGTTAAACACATCCAAATATATTTTATATTTGAGATTCTTCAAAGTAGCCAGCCTTTGCCTTGATGACAGCTTTGCACACTCTTGGCATTCTCTCAACCAGCTTCATGAGGTAGTCACCTGGAATGCTTTCATTTAACCTCTCTTGGGTAGGGGGCAGTATTTTCAAGTCCGGATGAAAAGCGTGCCCAAAGTAAACTGTCTGTTACTCAGGCCCAGAAGCTAGGAAATGCATATAATTGGTAGATTTGGATAGAAAACACTCTATTATAAGGCCAAGTCCTCCCAGATTTCAGTTCCTATGGCTTCCACTAGATGTCAACAGTCTTTAGAAAGAGTTTCAGGCTGGTTTTTGGAAAAATGAGCCAGAAATTGTAGTTTTTCTAGGTTGCTCCCATTTTGGCTATAGCGTTTCCAAGCGCATGGAAGAGAGTGCGTTCTTTGGTATTTTTCTCCGGTAAAGACAATAACGATTATCCGTCTTAAATTGTATCGTTTATTTACGTATTAGGGTACCTAAGGTTTGATTATAAACGTTGTTTGACTTGTTTGGAAAAGTTTATTAGTAACGTTTGGGATTCATTTGTATACATTTTGATGGAGGGAAACTGGGTGGATTATTGACTGAAGCACGCCAGCTAAACTGAGTTTTTATGGATATTAAGAAGGACATTATCAAACGAAAGGACCATTTGTGATGTAACTGGGACATTTTGGAGTGCCAACAGAAGAAGATCATCAAAGGTAAGTCATTTTTTATATCGCTATTTCTGACTTTCGTGGCGCACCTGCCTGGTTGAAATATGTTTTTCATGTGTTTGTATACGGGGCGCTGTCCTCAGAAAATTGCATGGTTTGCTTTCGCCGTAAAGTCTTTTTGAAATCTGACACAGCGGCTGGATTAACAAGAAGTTAAGCTTTATTTTGATGTATTACACTTGTGATATTATGAAAGTTAAATATTTATAATTCTGTAGTTTGAATTTCGCGCTCTGCAATTTCACCGGATGTTGGCCAGGTGGGATGGGAAGTTAACAAGTGCGCCTTGTTAAAAGTTAATTTGTGGAAGATAGCCCTATTTGGCAAAGACCAAGTCCATATTATGGCAAGAACAGCTCAAATAAGCAAAGAGAAACAACAGTCCATCATTACTTTAAGCGATGAAGGTCAGTCAATACGGAACATTTCAAGAAATGTGAACGTTTCTTCAAGTGCAGTCGCAAAAACCATCAAGCACTATGATGAAACTGTCTCTCATGAGAACCGCCACAGGAAAGGAAGACCCAGAGTTACCTCTGCTGCCGAGGATACATTCATTAGAGTTAACTATACCCCACATTGCAGCCCAAATAAATGCTTCAAAGAGGTCAAGTAACAGACACATCACAACATCAACTGTTCATCAGGCCTTCATGGTCAAATTGCTGCAAAGAAACACCAAAAAGAAGAACAGACTTGGAAATCTGCGATTTTTGGTTCCAACAGCCGTGTCTTTTTGAGACACAGAGTAGGTGAACGGATGATCTCTGCATGTGTGGTTCCCATCGTGAAGCATGGAAGAGGAGATGTGATGGTGTGGGGGTGCTTTGCTGGTGACACTGTCTGTGATTTATTTAGAATTCAAGGCACACTTAACCAGCATGGCTACCACAGTATTCTGCAGCGATACGCCATCCCATCTGATTTGGGCTTAGTTCGACTATCATTTGTTTTTTAACACGACAATGACCCAACACACCTCCAAGCAGTGTGAGGGCTATTTGACCAAGAAGGAGAGTGATGGAGTGCTGCATCAGATGACCTGGCCTCCACAATCCCCCGACCTCAACCCAATTCAGATGGTTTGGGATGAGTTGGACTGCAGAGTGAAGGAAAAGCAGCCAACAAGTGCTCAGCATATGTGGTAACTCCTTCAAGACTGTTGGAAAAGCATACCAGGTGAAGCTGGTTGAGAGAATGCCAAGAGTGTGCAAAGCTGTCATCAAGGCAAAGGGTGGCTACTTTGAAGAATCTCAAATATAAAATATATTTTATTTTGTTTAACAATTTTGTGGTTACTACGTAATTCTATGTGTGTTATTTCATAGTTTTGATGTCTTCACTATTATTCTACAATTTAGAAAATAGTAAAAATAAAGAAAAATCCTTGAATGAGTTGGTGTGTCCAAACCTTTGACTGGTATTGTAGGTATTCCTATATGTTTAATTTAGAGTTATTAATGTAACTTTAGTTGTTATACAAACGTTGGGCTATGTGTTTAATTTAGAGTTATTAATGTAACTTTAGTTTTTATACAAACGTTGAGCTATATGTTTAGATGTTTAATACATTGCAAGGCTGCATGATGAGACTAATGATGATTTGAAAAAAGTAGCTTGAAAGGCATGAGCTCTGCTTTGTTTTTTTGCGCAGGCTGTACACACTACATCAGTCACTCATTCACTGTTTGAAAGCCCTTGATAATGCCTCGAATTGTGTAGCTGTCATGCGCCCTAAAATAATCCATGCCATTTGCGGCCAGTGGCCATTGTGCCCTTCTTCCTGAGTGTTGTGCACTCCATCACGTGATCGGGTCTTTCTCACAAGCTACAAGTGAAGACAGACACATCGGGGGATGCAACTGCGCGTGTCCTTATCCAATTCCGAGGTGCATATTGATGATATTGGAAGAACTGTCCACATTTACTTTTCGTCAGCGAACAAGATGAGTATATCTAACGAACAGCAAAAGCACTAGCCTATGTCAATCTACTATAACCCATAGTACAAAGGTCAAAATATTCTATTCTGTGTGAGAAATAAATGTTCCAAACATAGTCTGGGACGATTTTTGGATGCGATAGATCATGAAATTTATACAACCACTACGCAATGTGGCTGACGAAACAGATCTGAAATTTTAAAATGTTAAAATGTTGATAAACTGTTAGGCTATTTCTTCACATTGTAAGCACAGCAATGTGCACATGGCAGTAGGCTATACGTGCCAATGTTCCATTAGCGGAAATCACTATTATCAAAAGTGACCGCAAATGCAATTATGCATGTAATGCATTTATTATAAAGGTGCTTTTTTATGGTGATAATTATCTTCCCCAAACTTGAGCCTCATGCGCTGCTCTACACCCTTTGTAAAGCGGATTACTGTGCTTATTTGGCCACTTTGATTGTGATACAAACCTAAAACTGTCACTCCTGCTCCAGCTCCCCCTCTCTGGCACTCAAGGGCGCCAAGCGGCCCATCATTACGCACACCTGTCACCATCGTTATGCGCATCAGCGCTTCAATGGACTCACCTGGACTAAATCACTTATTGATTGCTTCCCCAATATCTGTCCATTCCTCAGTTTCATCCCCTTGTCAGCGGTAATGTCATTTTGTTCCCCTTGTACAAAAGCTGTCCTTGTTTTGTTTCATGTCCGTTATTTATTAAATATTCACTCCCTGTACTTGCTTCTCATCTCCCAGCGTCTGTCCTCACAGAATGCTGAAACCAATATTGGAAGCATCAGGGAGCCAGCATTAGCTGGCTCGTCAGGCTTCCACACCTTAGCTGGCTCGAGAGGCTTCCTTGCCTTGGTTGGCTCAGCAGGCTCCCACCCCATGTCATGCCTCAGCCAGTTCGTCAGGCTCCCACGCCTCATCCAGCTCATCAGGCTTCTACACCTCAGCTGGCTCGTCGGGCTCCCACGCCTCACCCAGCTCGTCGGTCTTCCACTCCTCAGCCGGCTCATCGGGCTCCCATGTCTCACCCGGCTCATCGGGCTTCCACGCCTCGGCCGGCTCGTCAGGCTCCCATGCCTCAGCCGGCCCGTCAGTCTCGCCCATGTGGGACACCGTGTGGTACGGAGGGGCGGGGGGGGGGGGGGGGGGGGGTACTGTCACGCCTGCTCCCCCTCTCTGGCGCTCAAGGGCGCCATGCTGCCCAACATTACGCACACCTGTCACCATCATTACATGCATCAGCGCTTCATTGGACTTACCTGGTCTTCACTTTGTTGATTGCACCCTCTATATCTGTATGTTCTTCAGTTTGTTCCCCGTGTCAGCATTAACTTCTTATGGGCAGGTGGGACGGTAGCGTCCCACCTGGCCAACATCCGGTAAAATTGCAGAGCCCGAAATTCAAACTACAGAATTATAAATGTTTAACTTTCATAAAATCACAAGTGTAATACATCAAAATAAAGCTTAACTTCTTGTTAATCCAGCTGCTGTGTCAGATTTCAAAAAGGCTTTACGGGGGAAAGCACACCATGCGATTATCTGAGGACAGCGCCCCGCATACAAAAGCATGAAAAACATATATCAACCAGGCAGGTGCACCATGAAAGTCAGAAATAGCGATACAATAAATGACTTACCTTTGATGATCTTCTTCTGTTGGCACTCCAAAAGGTCCCAGATATATCACAAATGGTCCTTTTGTTCGATAATGTCCTTCTTAATATCCATAAAAACTCAGTTTAGCTTGTGCGCTTTAGTCAATAATACACCCAGTTTCCCTCCATCAAAATGCATACAAAATGAATCCCAAACGTTACTGATAAATTTTTCCAAACAAGTCAAACAACGTTTATAATCAAACCTTAGGTACCCTAATACGTAAATAAACTATACAATTTAAGACGGAGAATCATTATTGTCTTTACCGGCGAAAAATACCAAAGAATGCGCTCTCTTCCTCGCGCTTGGAAACACTACAGCCAAAATGGGAGCAACCTAGAAAAACGACAATTTCTGGCTCAAAAACCAGCCTGAAACTCTTTCTAAAAACTGTTGACATCTAGTGGAAGCCCTAGGAACTACAATCTGGGAGGACTTGGCCTTATAATTAAAGTGACAGCCATTGAAAACAGTGGTAGGCTGAATTTCTTTGGGGGGGGGATGGTTTGTCCTGGGGGTTTCGCCTGCCATATTAGTTCTGTTATACTCACAGACATAATGTTAACAGTTTTAGAAACTGTAGAGACTTTTCTATCCAAATCTACCAATTATATGCATTTCCTAGCTTCTGGGCCTGAGTAACAGGCAGTTTACTTTGGGCACGCTTTTCATTCGGACGTGAAAATACTGCCCTCTAACCAAGAGAGGTTAATGTTGTTTTGTTTCCCCTGTCCAGACGCTATCCGTGTTTTCTTTCATGTCCATTATTTATTAAATGTTCACTCCCTGTACTTTCTTCTAGTCTCCCACCGTTTGTCCTTACAAAAACATATAGGCCTTTGGGCTAGGCTACATGAGGTGTGTGACTATGATTCGAAAAGGCGCATAAAAGGAGGCATTGTTTCTTATGCTGGGCATCATATGCAAGTGATAATATTTAATTCACAATTGATAGGCTAATACTGTCACCCATCAGGCTATTCTTTATTTAATGTTATCTTTACATATACTACATAATATATGTGTGACATTTGTTTTGATTTAGAATGGACCATTATCATGCACCTGTCTCAAAACAGGGGCAGTGGTAAAAAATAAATGTCATCTATGCATTTAAATAGCTAATGAAGGACGCTTTTCCTCATGGTTTATTTTCATGCCAGCCAGGAGGGTTATAGTCCTGTTGTAAATATAAGCAATGTGCTTAATTTTAAGATTGTTGAGAAATAAACATAGTAGGCCTAGCCTATAGAAAGCTGATCCTCCTCTTTTCAATAGAGGCCATCACTCTGTTTTCTTGTGCAATTGCATAGCCTGTTGTGTGTTGTGCAACATGAGTTCATGAGCTCTCAAGAAGCACATGCATTTGCATTGATGTCAGAGTGATTAGAGGGACAATAGAGTGCTGACTACCAGGGAGTTATCAAGTTTGGTAGGCTAGTAATGACCATCAGCAGCATCAGAGCTTGGAGAAGTCTAATTACCGTGACTAAACGGTCACGTGGAATTTGACTGTCTTCATAATAGGGTCACCGCAACAGCCCCCCCCCCCCCCCCCCCCCGTGTGTTGGTGGCTCAGGCTGAAGGTGAGCAGGGCTTGTAGAAGACTTCTCCACCAACAGATGGACCATCTGCCAGTGAAGCGACGAAACAGCCAATGATGCAATGCAAAGTGATTCAGCTAAAGGATCTGCAGAAAGTTGTTCATGATAATGGTATCTGTGCCGAGAGACAACACTCCTTAGATATGATCTATCGCTTCGACACACGCACTGACTCACACACAGGCACACACACACATTCTTAGCTTTGCATAGCGTCATTGGCCCGCTGGATAATAAGTTCATACCAAATCAATCACAGATAGCTTTTTTATTAACAACTTCAAAGTTATCTACTCTTCCCACATGACTGTCTCCCTCACACAGTAAGAGAAAGGAAATAGGTGGAAAAAGAGAGAGGGGAGGAAGAGAGAGTGAGAGAGAGGGGAGGAAGAGCAAGCGAAAGAGGGGAGGAAGATAGCGAGAGAGAGGGGAGGAAGAGAGAGCGAAAGAGAGGGAAGGAAGAGAGAGAGAGCGAGAGAGGGGAGGAAGAGAGAGAGAAAGAGAAGCTGTGAGGGTTTGTCATGTGATCACAAAGCTGTGAGGGTTTGTCATGTGATCACAAAGCTGTGAGGGTTTGTAATTTGATCACAAAGCTGTGAAGGTTTTTCATATGATAACAAAGCTGTGAGGGTTTGTCATGTGATCACAAAGCTGTGAGGGTTTGTCATATGATCACAAAGCTGTGAGGGTTTGTCATATGATCACAAAGCTGTGAGGGTTTGTCATGTGATCACAAAGCTGTGAGGGTTTGTCATGTGATCACACTCATTTGACTTCAACTGATCTCTGTGTGTGTGTGTGTGTGTGTGTGTGTGTGTGTGTGTGTGTGTGTGTGTGTGTGTGTGTGTGTGTGTGTGTGTGTGTGTGTGTGTGTGTGTGTGTGTGTGTGTGTGTGTGTGTGTGTGTTGCTCGGCTCTTTTCCTCTGTCTCAGTAAGTGATGATAATTTGTCCCAATTATCAGGGATTTTCTATCATGTCTCTAACACGCTGTTGTACACATCAGAAGACACATGACTAGATACTATTGTATCTACATCACCCTAAAACACAGAATAAAGGTATTCACTTTAGGTTTGGTTGTAATAATACAAATCTGTTATATTATAAGATGGATGTTATTGACAACAGTAGAATCCATTTAGTACGCTTTTAACAAATAAATTAAGCTTCCATATGAAGTTTCGTTTATTTCATTTGAAATAAAAACAACAGTAAAAACAGAGTGAAAAATAACAGTAGCGAGGCTACATACAGACACCGGTTAGTCGGGCTGATTGAGGTAGATTGTACATGTAGATATGGTTAAAGTGACTATGCATATATGATAAACAGAGAGTAGCAATAGAGTAAAAGAAGAGTTGGCGGGTGGTGGGTGGCGTGACACAATGCAGATTAAAAAAATATATATATTTCACCTTTATTTAACCAGGTAGGCTAGTTGAGAACAAGTTCTCATTTGCAACTGCGACCTGGCCAAGATAAAGCAAAGAAGTTCGACACATACAACAACACAGAGTTATTCATGGAATAAACCAACATACAGTCAATAATACAGTAGAAAAAAAAGAAAATAAAAGTTTATATACAGTGAGTGCAAATGAGGTAAGATAAGGGAGTTAAGGCAATAAATAGGCCATGGTGGCGATGTAATTACAATATAGCAATTTACCACTGGAATGGTAGATGTGCAAAAGATGAATGTGCAAGTAGAGATACTGGGGTGCAAAGGAGCAAGATAAATAAATAAATACACTATGGGGATGAGGTAGTTGGATGGGCTGTTTACAGATTGGCTATGTACAGGTGCAGTGATCTGTGAGCTGCTCTGACAGCTGGTGCTTAAAGCTAGTGAGGGAGATATGAGTCATTGGCAGCAGAGAACTGGAAGGAAATGCGGCCAAAGGATGAATTGGCTTTGGGGGTGACCAGTGAGATATACCTGCTGGAGCGTGTGCTACGAGTGGGTGCTGCTATGGTGACCAGTGAGCTGAGATAAGGCGGGGCTTTACCTAGCAGAGACTTGTAATTGACCTGGAGCCAGTGGATTTGGCGACGAGAGTGAAGTGAGGGCCAGCCAACGAGAGTGTACAGGTCTCAGTGGTGGGTAGTATATGGGGCTTTGGTGACAAAACGGATGGCACTGTGATAGACTGAATCCAATTTGTTGAGTAGAGTGTTGGAGGCTATTTTATAAATGACATAGCCGAAGTCGAGGATCGGTAGGTTGGTCAGTTTTACGATGGTATGTTGGGCAGCATGAGTGAAGGATGCTTTGCTGCGAAATAGGAAGCCGATTCTAGATTTAATTTTGGATTTGAGATGCTTAATGTGAGTCTGGAAGGAGAGTTTACAGTCTAACCAGACACCCAGGTATTTGTAGTTATCCACATATTCTAAGTCCGAGCCGTCCAGAGTAGTGATGCTGGACGGGCGGGCAGGTGCAGGCAGTGATCGATTGAATAGCATGCATTTAGTTTAACTTGCATTTAAGAGCAGTTGGAGGCCACGGAAGGAGAGTTGTATGGCATTGAAGCTCGTCTGGAGGTTAGTAAACACAGTGTCCAACGAAGGGCCAGAAGAATACAGAATGGTGTCGTCTGCGTAGAGGTGGATCAGAGAATCACCAGCAGTAAGAGCGGCATCATTGATGTATACAGAGAAGAGAGTCAACCCGAGAGAAGGTACAGTGAGATTCAAAATGGTCGGTAATCTGTTTGTTAACTTGGCTTTCGAAGACCTTAGAAAAGCAGGGTAGGATAGATATAGGTCTGTAGCAGTTTGGGTCTAGAGTGTCTCCCCCTTTGAAGAGGGGGATGACCGCTGCAGCTTTCCAATCTTTGTGAATCTCAGACGATACGAAAGAGAGGTTGAACAGGCTAGTGATAGGGGTTGCAACAATTTCGGCAGATCATTTTAGAAAGAGAGGGTCCGAATTGTCTAGCCCGGCTGATTTGTAGGGGTCCAGATTTTGCAGCTCTTTCAGAACATCAGCTATCTGGATTTGGGTGAAGCAGAAATCAGGGAGGCTTGGGCGAGTTGCTGTGGGGAGTGCAGGGCTGTTGACCGGGGCATGGGTAGCCAGGTGGAAAGCATGGCCAGCTGTAGAAAAATGCTTATTGGAATTCTCAATTATAGTGGATTTATCGCTGGTGACAGTGTTTCCTAGCCTCAGTGCAGTGGGCAGCTGGGAGGAGGTGCTCTTATTCTCCATGGACTTTACAGTGTCCCAGAACTTTTTGGAGTTTGTGCTACAGGATGAAAATTTTTGCTTGAAAAAGCTAGCCTTAGCTATATATTGGTTCCTAACTTCCCTGAAAAGTTGCATATCACGGGGGCTAATAGATGCTAATGCAGAACGCCACAGGATGATTTTGTGCTGGTCAAGGGCAGTCAGGTCTGGAGAGAACCAAGGGCTATATCTGTTCCTTGTATTACATTTTTTGAAAGGGGCATGCTATTTAAGATAGTGAGGAAGGCACTTTTAAAGAATGACCAGGCATCCTCTACTGACGGGATGATGTCAATATCCTTCCAGGATACCTGGGCCAGGTCGATTAGAAAAGCCTGCTCGCTGAAGTGTTTTAGGGAGCGTTTGACAGTGATGAGGGGTCGTTTGACCGCGGACCCATTACGGATGCAGGCAATGAGGCAGTGATCGCTGAGCTCTTGGTTGAAAACAGCAGAGGTATATTTGGAGGACAAGTTGGTTAGGATGATATCTATGAGGGTGCCCGTGTTTCCAGATTTGGGGTTGTACCTGGTGGGTTCATTGATCATTTGTGTGAGATGGGGGCATCAAGCTTAGATTGTAGGATGGCCGGGGTGTTAAGCATGTCCCAGTTTAGGTCACCTAGCAGCATGAGCTCTGAAGATAGATGGGGGGCAATCAGTTCACATATGGTGTCCAGGACACAGCTGGGGACAGAGGGTGGCCTATAGCAAGCGGCAACGGTGAGAGACTTGTTTCTGGAAAGGTGGATTTTAAAAGTAGAAGCTCTAATTGTTTGGGTACAGACCTGGATAGTAAAACAGAACTCTTGCTCGGTTAGACAATGTGAGGGGGCACTGGTTGGTTGGGCCAATTAAAGTAGTATATACATGAATGTATAGTTAAGGTGAATATGCATATAGGATAAACAGAGAGTAGAAGCAGTGTAAAAGAAGGGTTGGGGGGGGGGGGGACACAATGCAAATAGTCCGGGTAGCCATTTAATTAGCTGTTCATGATTGTTATGGTTTGGGGGTAAACATTGTTGAGAAGCCTTTTTTCCTAAACTTGGCACTCCGGGACCGCTTGCCATGCGGTTGTACAGAGAACAGTCTATGACCGGGGTGGGTGGGGTCTCTGACAATCTTTAGGGCCTTCCTCTGACACCGCCTGGTATAGAGGTCCTGGATGGCAGGCAGCTTAGCCCCAGTGATGTACTGTGCCGTACGCATTACCCTCTGTAGTGCCTTGCGGTCGGAGGCCGAGCAATTGCCGTACCCGGCAGTGATGCAACCAGTCAGGATGCTCTCGATGTTGCAGCAGTTGAACCTTTTGAGGATCTGAGGACCCATGCCAAATCTTTTTAGTTTCCTGAGGGGGAATAGGCCCCCGTGCCCTCTTCATGACTGTCTTGGTGTGTTTGGACCATGTTATTTTGTTGGTGATGTGGACACCAAGGAACTTGAAGCTCTCAACCTGCTCCACTACAGCCCTGTCGATGAGAATGGGGGCGTGCTCAGTCCTCATTTTCCTGTAGTCCACAATCATCTCCTTAGTCTTGGTTACGTTGAGAGATAGGTTGTTATTCTGGCACCACCCGGCCAGGTCTCTGACCTCCTCCCTATAGGCTGTCTCGTCATTGTCGGTGATCAGGCCTACCACTGTTGTGTCTTTTGCAAACGTAACGATGATGTTGGAGTCGTGCCTGGCCATGCAGTCGTGGGTGAACAGGGAGTACAGGAAGGGACTGAGCACACACCCCTGAGGGGCTCCAGTGTTGAGGATCAGCGTGGCAGATGTGTTGCTACCTACCCTCACCACCTGGGGGCGGCCCGTCAGGAAGTCCAGGATCCAGTTGCAGAGGGAGGTGTTTAGTCCCAGGATCCTTAGCTTAGTGATGACCCACTCAGATTTTTCACAAATTTTATTTGCAAATGTAATGCACTGTAGAGCCCTTCAAATTGACCACCCGCCGACGTGGCTTGTGAAATAGACATTCTTACACGCCAATACCTAAATCTACCCACATTTGACGGGTGGCGTGTGTTAATTTTATGCCCTGGTAGAAGCCTTGTAGAGTTAACTGTACCAGTGTATTGTCTACAACATAACAGACATGTAGAGTTAAATGTACCAGTGTATTGTCTACAACATAACAGACATGTAGAGTTAACTGTACCAGTGTATTGTCTACAACATGACAGACATGTAGAGTTAACTGTACCAGTGTATTGTCTACAACAGAACAGACATGTAGAGACTGCCCATGTTATCAAAGTGCAATTGGTCCATGTATTAATGAGTCCTGGACACTAAAGGTGTTTATGGTAACTCATTATCTGGCCCATTGATCACAACTCTTCTCCACATCGCAGACCTCTGTGTCCTCTACATACACCTCACGCTGTGTGTGTGTGTGTGTGTGTGTGTGTACGTGTGTGTGTGTACGTGTGTGTGTGTGCATGTGTCTACTTATGCATGCGTGCGTGCTTGTGTGAATGTTTGTTTGTGTGTCCTCTAAAAGTCACGCCTCACACGATGGTGGGACTGGGGTTAGGTAATGGTGATTGCTATTGAGGCCTGAGTGTCAAGAGGGATGTGTGTGTGTGTGTGTGTGTGTGTGTGTGTGTGTGTGTGTGTGTGTGTGTGTGTGTGTGTGTGTGTGTGTGTGTGTGTGTGTCTGTGTGTGTGTGTGTGTGTGTGTGTGTGTGTGTGTGTGTGTGTGTGTGTGTGTGTCTGTCTGTGTGTGTGTGTGTGTGTGTGTGTGTGTGTGTGTGTGTGTGTGTGTGGGGCCTTTTACATTTTCTGCTGGGTGACGCCAGTATCTCCCTACTCCACTAATGTCACTGTCCCTGCCTGTTCACTTGCCTGCTTTGCATAGTTTTCTCCTGAAAAATAAAATAAATGAAGCTACATAATGCGTGTGTGTGTTCACGTGTGTTCATGTGTGTGTTCATGTGTGTGTTCATGTGTCTGTTCATGTGTGTTCATGTGTGTTCATGTGTCTTTTTATGTGTGTGTTCATGTGTGTTCATGTGTGTTCATGTGTCTTTTTATGTGTGTGTTCATGTGTGTGTTCACGTGTGTTCATGTGGGTGTTCATGTGTCTGTTCATGTGTGTTCATGTGTGTTCATGTGTCTGTTCATGTGTGTGTTCACGTGTGTTCATGTGGGTGTTCATGTGTCTGTTCATGTGTGTTCATGTGTCTGTTTATGTGTGTGTTCATGTGTCTGTTTATGTGTGTGTTCATGTGTCTGTTTATGTGTGTGTTCATGTTTGCCTTCATG
Source organism: Salmo salar (assembly GCF_965601325.2). Classification (NCBI taxonomy): domain Eukaryota; kingdom Metazoa; phylum Chordata; class Actinopteri; order Salmoniformes; family Salmonidae; genus Salmo; species Salmo salar. The sequence goes on along the minus strand of NC_138291.1, from coordinate 18,589,994 downwards.
TGTGTGTTCATGTTTGCCTTCATGTGTGTGTTCATGTTTGCCTTCATGTGTGTGTTCATGTGTGTTCAAGTGTGTGTTCATGTTTGCCTTCATGTGTGTGTTCATGTGTGTTCAAGTGTGTGTTCATGTTTGCCTGCATGTGTGTGTTCATGTTTGCCTTCATGTGTGTGTTCATGTTTGCCTTCATGTGTGTGTTCATGTGTGTGTTCATTTTTGCCTTCACGTGTTTGTTCATGTGTGCGTTATCATCGTAGGCTACCAAAGTAAAGTGTTATCAGGCAAAAGAGCCAGGGCGGTAAGCTGAAGGGCACATTTGTATAAGGCTAATGATAGGATGTAAATGGACAAATTTACTTTGTGAGGAGAGAGGCGTGCACACACACACACACACACACACACAGAGACAGAGACAGTGCACCATGGTGTTGATGGAGTGCAGAATCTCATTAGATGTGTGTGGACGGGGAGGCGAGCGGCCACCAGATTAGCCTTATTACTTTATTATGCAGCTGGCTGAGAGACACAAAGCACAGAGCAGCTAAGAGCATTCTCTCTCTCTCTCTCTCTCTCTCTCTCTCTCTCTCTCTCTCTCTCTCTCTCTCTCTCTCTCTCTCTCTCTCTCTCTCTCTCTCTCTCTCTCTCTCTCTCTCTCTCTCTCTCTCTCTCTCTCTCTCTCTCTCTCATATATAAACACACTCTATATTTGCCCAATGTTTGTTACTGTGAAGTTTTATCTTTGTTTGTGGTGAGGTTGTGATGGGAATAGGAGAGGAGGGGTGGGAGGGAGGGAGGGAGGGAGGGAGGGAGGGAGGGAGGGAGGGAGGGAGGGAGGGAGGGAGGGAGGGAGAACTCGATGCACAGGCAGGAGGGCTTGTTGGGGAGAAGAGGGACCGGGGTGATGCATGGAGGGAGTTTGTCTCTGTCTCAACACAGCACCAGAGGGAATTGTGGGATAGTGGAGGTTAATGAAGTTCATCCTGTAGTTGTTCTGCTGCTGTTGCTCTTTTAGACGTGACATTACACTGTACTTTTAGCCGTGACATTACACTGTACTTTTAGCCGTGACATTACACTCTACTTTTAGCCGTGACATTACACTCTACTTTTAGCCGTGACATTACACTGTACCTTTAGACGTGACATTACACTGTACTTTTAGAAAGCTGGAGGTTTGGGTTTTTCAAACAGTAGTGTAACATATCTCCTCAGGGTAGATACTGTAACAAGGACAGGTAGGCAGGTTAGAGGATGGAGGGCTGTTAAAGATACTGTAACAAGGACAGGTAGGCAGGTTAGAGGATGGAGGGCTGTTAAAGAGACTGTAACAAGGACAGGTAGGCAGGGTAGAGGATGGAGGGCTGTTAAAGAGACTGTAACAAGGACAGGTAGGCAGGGTAGAGGATGGAGGGCTGTTAAAGATACTGTAACAAGGACAGGTAGGCAGGTTAGAGGATGGAGGGCTGTTAAAGATACTGTAACAAGGACAGGTAGGCAGGTTAGAGGACGGAGGGCTGTTAAAGATACTGTAACAAGGACAGATAGGCAGGTTAGAGGATGGAGGGCTGTTAAAGAGACTGTAACAAGGACAGGTAGGCAGGGTAGAGGATGGAGGGCTGTTAAAGAGACTGTAACAAGGACAGGTAGGCAGGGTAGAGGATGGAGGGCTGTTAAAGATACTGTAACAAGGACAGGTAGGCAGGGTAGAGGATGGAGGGCTGTTAAAGATACTGTAACAAGGACAGGTAGGCAGGTTAGAGGATGGAGGGCTGTTAACCTGTTGGGTCTAGGGGGCAGCATTTGCACGTCTGGATAAAAAAAATGTACCCGATTTAATCTGGTTACTAATCCTACCCAGTAACTAGAATATGCATATACTTATTATATATGGATAGAAAACACTCTAAAGTTTCCAAAACTGTTTGAATGGTGTCTGTGAGTATAACAGAACTCATTTGGCAGGCAAAACCCTGAGACATTTTCTGACAGGAAGTGGATACCTGATGTGTTGTATTGACTTTAAACCTATCCCATTGAAAAACACAGGGGTTTAGGAATATTTTGGCACTTCCTATTGCTTCCACTAGATGTCACCAGCCTTTACAAAGTGTTTTGAGTCTTCTGGAGGGAGATCTGACCGAACAAGAGCCATGGAACGGTGATGTCCCATTAGACACCTGGCGCGCTACTTCATGTTGGGTACCCTCGTTCCAATACGTTATAAAAGAGTATGCATTCGTCCACCTTGAATATTATTCATGTTCTGGTTAAAAAAGGCCCTAATGATTTATGCTATACAACGTTTGACATGTTTGAACGAACGGAAATATATTTTTTCCCCTCGTTCATGACGAGAAGTCCGGCTGGCTTACATCATGTGCTAACGAGACGGAGATTTTTGGACATAAATGATGAGCTTTTTTGAACAAAACTACATTCGTTATGGACCTGTGATACCTGGAAGTGACATCTGATGAAGAGAATCAAAGGTAATGGATTATTTACATAGTATTTTCGATTTTAGATCTCCCCAACATGACGTCTAGTCTGTATCGCAACGCGTATTTTTCTGGTCGCAGTGCTCAGATTATTGCAAAGTGTGATTTCCCAGTAAGGTTATTTTTAAATCTGGCAAGTTGATTGCGTTCAAGAGATGTAAATCTATAATTCTTTAAATGACAATATAATATTTTACCAATGTTTTCTAATTTTAATTATTTAATTTCTGACGCTGACTTGACTGCCGGTTATTGGAGGGAAACGATTTCCTCAACATCAATGCCATAGTAAAACGCTGTTTTTGTATATAAATATGAACTTGATAGAACTAAAAATGCATGCATTGTCTAACATAATGTCCTAGGAGTGTCATCTGATGGAGATTGTAAAAGGTTAGTGCATCATTTTAGCTGGTTTTATGGTTTTGGTGACCCTGTCTTTGACTTGACAAAACATTACACACAACTCTTGTAAATGTACTGTCCTAACATACTCTAAATTTATGCTTTCGCCGTAAAACCTTTTTGAAATCGTAAAACGTGGTTAGATTAAGGAGATGTTTATCTTTCAAATGGTGTAACATAGTTGTATTTTTGAAAAATTTGAATTTTGACATTTATTTGGATTCAAATTTGCCGCTCTTGAAATGCACCTGCTGTTGATGGAGTGCACCACGGGTGGCACGCTAGCGTCCCACCTAGCCCCAAGAGGTTAAAGATACTGTAACAAGGACAGGTAGGCAGGGTAGAGGATGGAGGGCTGTTAAAGATACTGTAACAAGGACAGGTAGGCAGGTTAGAGGATGGAGGGCTGTTAAAGAGACTGTAACAAGGACAGGTAGGCAGGGAAGAGGATGGAGGGCTGTTAAAGAGACTGTAACAAGGACAGGTAGGCAGGGCAGGGTAGAGGACTGATCTGAGTATGTTAAATAATCAGTGATCTAAGTGTGTGTGTGTGTGTGTGTGTGTGTGTGTGTGTGTGTGTGTGTGTGTGTGTGTGTGTGTGTGTGTGTGTGTGTGTGTGTGTGTGTGTGTGTGTGTGTGTGTGTGTGTGTGTGTGTGTGTGTGTGTGTGTGTGTGTGTGTGTGTGTGTGTGTGTGCTAATGAGAGCAGTAGAAGCACCGCAGCAGCTTGTCCTCTCCTCTTCGGCAGTTCATAGCAACAGATGTTTGGAAAATGAATTACCCACTAGTAAACAGTCTCTGCCGTGCGCCATGTTGTTTTGTCCCAATCCCTTCTCACCGTTATTCTGGACATCATTTTTCTTCATCAGCCCGCCCACTCCGGCCCAAGGCATCTGTAATGGACAGGGGTTACGGGCCAGAGTGTGTGTTTGTGTGTGTGTGTGTGTGTGTGTGTGTGTGTGTGTGTGTGTGTGTGTGTGTGTGTGTGTGCACGTGTGTGTGCACGTGTGTGTGCACGTGTGTGTGCACGTGTGTGTGTGTGTTTCTGTGATTTTGACAAGGTGATTGGCTGATGGTGGCGAGGAGAGAGCCCCTTGATGATCTAATTGGTTGATTGAAGCTCTGCTGTGTCTGCCAGGTATGGGGTTCCCAGAACTGGGCTCAGGACTGGGAGTGTTTTCACATCTTCAGAATAACTTGGCAGGACCTAGGAACACACTGACGGGGAGCTGGGATAGACAGGAGAGACCCGAGAGCACACTACAAAGACCGTCTGGGCAGAGCGAGAAGAGGGCTAACATAGGTGAACACCCACACAGTGGATAAAGGCATACTATACTATTGGTAGGGGTGGACAGACAGACAGACAGACCCAAACACACACCACCCTGTGTGCATGGTGCTTGTGTCTGCAGAGAGGGTAATGAAGTTGTTAGTTAAAGTGGTTCCCGGCCCGAGGGACCTGGCTTAAGCTGTGTGTGATTGCTTAGGGTTAGGAAACACACCTAGTCAGATTCGTATTACTTCATTTGGTACATGGCCTGTTGATTTCCTGTCATCGTGGGAATATGGAAATGTCTGCTTGGAACTTCTTCAAACCTCTTCTCCTTTCCACTTTTCCTCCCTTCATCCTAGCCTTTATTAACCTGTCTGGGCCAGTGGGACGCTTGCGTCCCACCCTAATCAACAGCCAGTGGAATCACGTCGCGCTAAATGCAAAACCTCATAAATGCTATAACTTCAATTTCTCAAACATATGACTATTTTACACCGTTTTATAGATACACCTCTCCTGAATCGAACCACGTTGTCCGATTTCAAAAAGGCTTTACAGCAAAAGCAAAACATTAGATTATGTCAGCAGAGTACCCAGCCAGAAATAATCACACAGCCATTTTCAAAGCAACTAGCATGCATCATAAATACCCAAAACACAGCTAAATTCAGCACTAACCTTTGACAACCTTCATCAGATGACACTCCTAGGACATCATGTTACACAACACATGCATTTTTTGTTCGCTAAAGTTCATATTTATATATAAAAACAGCATTTTACATCGGCGCATGACGTTCAGAAAATCTTTTCCCTCACATGCTTCCGATGATCAGCGCTACAATTTACAAAATTACTATTCGAAAACATTGTTAAAATGTAATATTGTCATTCAAAGACTTATAGATTAACATGTCTTGAATGCCATCTCTTTGCCAGATTTAAAAATAACTTTACTGGGAAATCACACTTTGCAATAAACGACGTGGTATGCCCAGAAAAAAAGTCTAGGCTATAAATGTTGGAGCCATCTTGGAACGATCAACCATCAAAAATACTATTGTAAATAATCCCTTACCTTTGATTATCTTTATCAGAAGGCACTTCTTGGAATCCCAGGTCCATAACAAATGTAGTTTTGTTAAAAAAAGTTAATAATTTATGTCCCAATAGTGTTAGCGCGCTCCGAAGGCTAGTGAAAATGTACCGTGTGCGTCTGACTTGTCTTCAGGAATGAGCAAAAAAAATATATTTAAGTTCGTTCAAACATGTCAAACGTTGTATAACATAAATCTTTAGGGGCTTTTTCAACCAGGGCTTCAATAATATTCCATTGGGACGGTTGCATTGTCTTTCAAAACGTTTCGAAAAGGGAGAGTACCCATGGGCGCCGACGTCACAATGGTAATGGCCCATCCCCTGTGACCAAGGTAAACATCCTCTCTTTCAGTCAATTTTGATAGTAGGAGGCTCAAACCACTTTGTAAAGACTGGGGACATCTAGTGGAAGCCATAGGAAGTGCTAAATCAATCACAAGCCCCTGTGTGTTTCAATGGCAAATGTTTGAAGTGATATCCACACATCAGATTTCAGTTTCCTTCAGTTTCCAGTTTCCTTTGTCTCCTTTTCCCTCTTGCTCTCATCCAACACTTCTCACTCTGCCCCTACTCCGATGGTATTGCGCCGTCCCAACCTTCGCTCTCTCTCTCCCGCTACTCTCTCCTCTTCCATCCTATCATCTCTTCCCTCTGCTCAAACCTTCTCCAACCTATCTCCTGATTCTGCCTCCTCAACCCTCCTCTCCTCCCTTTCTGCATCCTTTGATTTTCTCTGTCCCCTATCCTCCAGGCCGGCTCGGTCCTCCCCTCCTGCTCCGTGGCTCGACGACTCACTACGAGCTCACAGAACAGGGCTCCGGGCAGCCGAGCGGAAATGGAGGAAAACTCGCCTCCCTGCGGACCTGGTATCCTTTCACTCCCTCCTCTCTACATTCTCCTCTTCTGTCTCTGCTGCTAAAGCCACTTTCTACCACTCTAAATTCCAAGCATCTGCCTCTAACCCTAGGAAGCTCTTTGCTACCTTCTCCTCCCTCCTGAATCCTCCTCCCCCTCCCCCCCCCCGTCCTCCCTCTCTGCGGATGACTTCGTCAACCATTTTGAAAAGAAGGTTGACGATATCCGATCCTCGTTTGCTAAGTCAAACGACACCGCTGGTCCTGCTCACACTGCCCTACCCTGTGCTTTGACCTCTTTCTCCCCTCTCTCTCCAGATGAAATCTCGCGTCTTGTGACGGCCGGCCGCCCAACAACCTGCCTGCTTGACCCTATCCCCTCCTCTCTTCTCCACACCATTTCTGGAGACCTTCTCCCCTTCCTCACCTCGCTCATCAACTCATCCTTGACCGCTGGCTACGTCCCTTCCGTCTTCAAGAGAGCGAGAGTTGCACCCCTTCTGAAAAAACCTACACTCGATCCCTCCGATGTCAACAACTACAGACCAGTATCCCTTCTTTCTTTTCTCTCCAAAACTCTTGAACGTGCCGTCCTTGGCCAGCTCTCCTGCTATCTCTCTCAGAATGACCTTCTTGATCCTAATCAGTCAGGTTTCAAGACTGGGCATTCAACTGAGACTGCTCTTCTCTGTGTCACGGAGGCTCTCCGCACTGCTAAAGCTAACTCTCTCTCCTCTGCTCTCATCCTTCTAGACCTATCTGCTGCCTTTGATACTGTGAACCATCAGATCCTCCTCTCCACCCTCTCCGAGTTGGGCATCTCCGGTGCGGCCCACGCTTGGATTGTGTCCTACCTGACAGGTCGCTCCTACCAGGTGGCGTGGCGAGAATCTGTCTCCGCACCATGCGCTCTCACCACTGATGTCCCCCAGGGCTCTGTTCTAGGCCCTCTCCTATTCTCGCTATACACCAAGTCACTTGGCTCTGTCATATCCTCACATGGTCTCTCCTATCATTGCTATGCAGACGACACACAATTAATCTTCTCCTTTCCCCCTTCTGATAACCAGGCGGCGAATCGCATCTCTGCATGTCTGTCAGACATATCAGTGTGGATGACGGATCACCACCTCAAGCTGAACCTCGGCAAGACGGAGCTGCTCTTCCTCCCGGGGAAGGACTGCCCGTTCCATGATCTCGCCATCACGGTTGACAACTCCCTTGTGTCCTCCTCCCAGAGTGCTAAGAACCTTGGCGTGATCCTGGACAACAACCTGTCGTTCTCCACTAACATCAAGGCAGTGACCCGATCCTGTAGGTTCATGCTCTACAACATTAGCAGAGTACGACCCTGCCTCACACAGGAAGCGGCGCAGGTCCTAATCCAGGCACTTGTCATCTCCCGTCTGGATTACTGCAACTCGCTGTTGGCTGGGCTCCCTGCCTGTGCCATTAAACCCCTACAACTCATCCAGAACGCCGCAGCCCGTCTGGTGTTCAACCTTTCCAAGTTCTCTCACGTCACCCCGCTCCTCCGCTCTCTCCACTGGCTTCCAGTTGAAGCTCGCATCCGCTACAAGACCATGGTGATTGCCTACGGAGCTGTGAAGGGAACGGCACCTCCATACCTTCAGGCTCTGATCAGGCCCTACACCCAAACAAGGGCACTGCGTTCATCCACCTCTGGCCTGCTGGCCCCCCTACCTCTGAGGAAGCACAGTTCCCGCTCAGCCCAGTCAAAACTGTTCGCTGCTCTGGCACCCCAATGGTGGAACAAGCTCCCTCACGACGCCAGGACAGCGGAGTCAATCACCACCTTCCGGAGACACCTGAATCCCCACCTCTTTAAGGAATACCTAGGATAGGATAAAGTAATCCTTCTAACCCCCCCCCCCCCTTAAAAGATTTAGATGCACTATTGTAAAGTGGTTGTTCCACTGGATATCATAAGGTGAATGCACCAATTTGTAAGTCGCTCTGGATAAGAGCGTCTGCTAAATGACTTAATAAATGTAAATGTAAATGTCTCAGGGTTTTGACTGCCATATGAGTTCTGTTATACTCACAGACACCATTCAAACAGTTTTAGAAACTTAAGGGTGTTTTCTATCCAAATCAAACAATTATATGCATATTCTAGTTACTGGGCAGGAGCAGTAACCAGATGAAATCGGGTACGTTTTTTTATCCGGCCGTGCAAATACTGCCCCCTAGCCCTAACAGGTTTTAAGGATGGATATGCAGGAGATGACAGGCCAAAGATGAACTCTCTATCCTCCCCACCCACACCTGTAATCTCACTTAGCTAGCTAAGGTTCTTACAGCTCAGTGTTTAGATTTCGTTGCCATTTAAATTCAAATTAATCTATTTAAAATGTAACAAGCGGCTGGTAATCAGATTGTCTCTCCCAGGTGATAGTGGGTTGAATCCTATGTAGAGATGTCCGTGCCGAACTAAAATATAAATCATGCATTGATGACAAAGGCACATTTTCAGACTGTCCTACGCAAACAGATGACAAATCAGAATACGATCCTAACACAAATGAGTCACATAAAAACAACAACCTATGCCAGTAAAACAAACAGAAATGTAAACTCTGTCAGCCCCTCAACAAAGAAACTCTGGTGTACCAGGACAAGGAACACGGTGATCCATCCAACCCTCTGTTCTCTCTCTCCCAAGTCTCCAACTTTCAACACTATCAATCAGATATTTCCACCACATCCCAGCCTCACAGCCCTCCTGACTCCTCCTCTCCCCTCCAACCCCCTCCTCTCCTCACCCCTGTCCCCCCTCGCCTCACTCTTCCCAGGATTTGGGATCAGTAATGTAAATCCCTGACAAGGGTGTCTATATATAATATTAATGGCCGCAGTGGAGCCTTCCCAGTGTGTAACACACACACACACACACACAAATACACACACACACACACAGGGCCCCAGGATGGATGTGGCATCATTAGCTAGAGGAGCGTGGACATTCTCCACAGAAACGACCAAGCCAGAGGTACACATCAATCTACCACCACACGGTCCCTCAGATACTGTCACACACACACAGGAACACACACACAGGAACACACACACACAGGAACAGACACACAAAGAAACACACACAGGAACACAAACACACAAACACACAAACACACACAGGAACACACACAAAGAATCACACACATCGGAACACACACATACACAGGAACACATAGACACAGAGGGACCTACTATCACACAGTGCGAGCAGGGGGGTCCTCAGACAAACAGATATACACACAAACACACAAACATAGAAACACACAAATATACAAACATATATACACACAAACACAGAAACTCATCCAGCAGGCCTTTATCAGCAGGTATATAGATCAGACAGCTAGGTTTCCCATGCCGACACACACACACACCCTCACACTTGGTCTAATTTATTTACTGCTGGAACGACCACCAAGGAGAAACGGACAGCGAAGGAGAAAGGGATGCTGTCATTCTCCTGTATTACTCCTCTTCCTCACCTCCTCATCCTCCCATCACTCAATCCTGGACCCCTTTACACAGGAAATGTCCTTTGCATACAAAGGAAGGAAGGTTGGAAGGAAGGAACGGCAGTAGGAAGGAAGGAAGATAGGAAGGAGGGACTGAAGAAGGGAATGAGGGTGGGAAGGAAGAAAGGTAGTAAGGAAGGAAGGAAGGAAGGCAGGCAGGCAGGAAGGAAGGGAGGGAGGAGGGAGGGAGGGAGGGAGGGAGGGAGGAGGAAGGAAGAAGGAAGGAAGGAAGGAAGGAAGGAAGGAAGGAAGGAAGGAAGGAAGGAAGGAAGGAAGGAAGGAAGGAAGGAAGGAAGGAAGGAAGGAAGGAAGGAAGGAAGGAAGGAAGGAAGGAAGGAAGGAAGGAAGGAAGGAAGGAAGGAAGGAAGGAAGGAAGGAAAGTGGAAAGGAAGAAAGGTGGGAATGAAGGAAGGTAATATTAGTATGGTATTTGAACAGGTCCCAACAACTGTAGAGTGGCAAGAAAAAGTATGTGAACCCTTTGGAAATACCTGGATTTCTGCATAAATTTGTCATAAATTTCATCTAATCTTCATCTAAGTCACAACAATAGACAAATATAGTGTGCTTAAACTAATAACACAGAAAATATTGTATTTTTCTTGTCTATATAGAATACATCATTAAAACATTCACGGTGTAGGTTGGAAAAAGTATGTGAACCCCTAGCCAAATGACTTCTCCAAAAGCTATTGGAATCAGGAGTCAGCTAACCTGGAGTCCAATCAATGAGACAAGATTGGAGATGTTGGTTAGAGCTGCCCTGCCCTATAAAAAACACTCACACAATTTGAGTTTGCTATTCACAAGAAGCATTGCCTGATGTGAACCATGCATCGAACAAAAGAGATCTCAGAAGACCTAAGATTAAGAATTGTTGACTTGCATAAAGGTGGAAAGGGTTACAAAAGTATCTCTAAAAGCCTTGATGTTCATCAGTCCACGGTAAGACAAATTGTCTAAAAATTTTGAAAGTTCAGCACTGTTGCTACTTTCCCTAGGAGTGGCCATCCTGCAAAGATGACTTCAAGAGCACAGCACAGAATGCTCAATGAGGTTAAGAAGAATCCTAGAGTGTGATCTAAAGACTTACAGAAATCTCTGGAACATGCTAACATCTCTGTTGACGAGTCTACGATACATAAAACACTAAACAAGAATGGTGTTCATGGGAGGACACCACGGAAGAAGCCACTGCTGTCCAAAAAATACCTGAAGTTTTCAAAAGAGCACCTGTATGTTCCACAGCGCTACTTGCAAAGTATTCTGTGGACAGATGAAACTACAGTTGAGTTGTTTGGAAGGAACACACAACACTATGTGTGGAGGAAAAAAGGCACAGCACACCAACATCAAAACCTCATCCCAACTGTATGGTGGAGGGAGCATCATGGTTTGGGGCTGCTTTGCTGCCTCATGGCCTGGACAGCTTGCTATAATCGACGGAAAAATGAATTCCCAAGTTTACCAAAACATTTTGCAGGAGAATGTTAGGCTATCTATCCGCCAATTGAAGCTCAACAGACGTTGGGTGATGCAACAGGACAACGACCCAAAACACAGATGTAAATCAACAACAGAATGGCTTCAACAGAAGGAAATACACATACTTAGATGAAGATCAGATAAAATGTTATGACCAATTTATGCAGAAGTCCAGGTATTTCCAAAGGGTTCACATATTTTTTCTTGCCACTGTATCTACAGTGATGAAATCTTAAAACATCTCTAAAACTTCCTGGTGAAGACAAAGAAAAGAGAGAGGACGTACACACACACACACACACACACACACACACACACACACACACACACACACACACACACACACACACACACACACACACACACACACACACACTCACAGAGGGAAAGATAGACACACCGCTGTGACAAGATAAAACCTTCTTGGATAGAAAGCATCTCTGTGTGTCTATCTTTCCCTCTGTGAGTGTGTGTGTGTGTGTGTGTGTGTGTGTGTGTGTGTGTGTGTGTGTGTGTGTGTGTGTGTGTGTTTATATGTGCGTGTGTGTGTGTGTGTGTGTGTGTGTGTGTGTGTGTGTGTGTGTTTATATGTGTGTGTGTTTATATGTGTGTGTGTGTGTGTGTGTGTGTGTGTGTGTGTGTGTGTGTGTGTGTGTGTGTGTGTGTGTGTGTGTGTGTGTGTGTGTGTGTGTGTGTGTGAGTGAGTGTGTCTCGTTGCAGCTCAGTGATCTATCTTGTTTGTGTTAATAATAGTTGAAGACAGGTAAAAACAGTGGTGGTATTTAAATGAAAGGGAGTTGCTGTCGCGATAGGAGCCTTCACAGAGAATAGAGCCTAGTTCCATTCCCTCACACTGCCTATTGGTAATCAATGGACTAGCTGCAGCCATTGAACAACTGTCTGCCTTTCAATTGTGCTCCATTTGAGAAATAATTTGACTATAGTGTGTAGCAGAGATGGAGGCAGGGCATGGACTCTACAAGGTATCAAAAGCGTTCCACAGGGATACTGGCAAATGGTGGTCACACCAGATACTGACTGTTTTTCTGATCCATGTCATACCTTTTTTTTAAGGTATCTGTGACCAATAGATGCATATCTGTATTCCCAGGCACGTGAAATCCATACATTAGGACCTAATTAATTGCTTTCAATTGACTGATTTCCTAATATGAACTTTTACTCAGTAAAATCTTTGAAATTGTTTCATGTTGCATTTATATTTTTGTTCAGTGTAAATTGTAAAGTCTTCTGTTTGTAATGTATTTTTCGTTATGTGTCGGACCCCAGTAATGCTAGCTGTCACCACTGCGGTCAGCTAATGGGGATCAAATCAAATCAAATGTCTCAATTGTCTCAAAGCTTAAAAATCATTCTCTAACCTGTCTCCTGTTCATCTACACTGATTGAAGTGGATTTAACAGGTAACTTCAATAAGGGATCATAGCTTTCACCTGGTCAGTCTATGTCATGGAAAGAACACGTGCTCCTAATGTTTTGTACACTCAGTGTATGTGGATTATTATAATGTTCTAGTGAAATAAATAAATAAACATTAGACATTATTTTTACATAACTGAACATTGAGAAATTGAAGCAGGGCAAAATGACAGAAATATGAGAAGAAATGCATTAAAAATCAAGATGAGCAAATATGTTATTTCTTCATTTTACTGAAATTATTATGTTTAAAACCTCTCTGGGAAAACAACAAAAATCTCATAATTCAAATTTCTCAAACATACAACTATTTTACACCATTTTAAAGATGAACTTCTCGTTAATCCAACCACATTGTCCAATTTCAAAAAGGCTTTACTGCGAAAGCATAGCATTAGATTATGTTAGGACAGCACCTTGACAAGAAAAACCACACAGCCATTTTCCAAGCAAGGAGAGGCGTCACAAAAAACAGAAATACAGCTAAAATGAATCACTAACCTTTGATGATCTTCATCAGATGGCACTCATAGGACTTCCTGTTACACAATACATGTATGTTTTGCTCGATAAAGTTCATATTTATATCCAAAAAACCCATTTTACATTGGCGTGTAATGTTCAGAAATGTTTTTCCTCCCAAAACTTCCCGTGAATGAGCACATCAATTTACAGAAATACTCATCATAAACATTGATAAAATATTAAACTGTTATTCAAAGAATTATAGATACACTTCTCCTTAATGCAACCGCTGTGTCAGATTTCAAAAAAACTTTACAGCGAAAGCAAACGTTGCAATAATCTGAGTACAGCGTTCAGAGATGAAACCAAACCCGCCATTTTGAGGAGTCAACAAAACTCTGAAATAATATTATAAATATTCACTTACCTTTGATGATCTTCATCGGAATGCACTCCCAGGAATCCCAGTTCCCCAATCCCAGTTCCCCCATCATTTGTTTCGATAAAGTCCATTTATATGTCCAAATACCTCCTTTTTGTTTGCACGTTTGGTAGAGTACTCCAAATGCACTGTGCTCGCGGCAGTTAAGTTCAGACGAAAAGTCAAAAAAGTTATGTTACAGACGATGTATAGAATGTCAAACGATGTATAGAATCAACCTTTAGGATGTTTTTATCATAAATCTTCCATAATATTCCAACCGGACGATTCCTTTGTCTTCAAAAAAGAAAAGGAACACAGCTAACTCTCACGGGAGTGCGCGCCACTGAGCTCATGTCATTTTCTCACTCATCTACTCCCAGGAGCTCTTATTCTCTCCCCAGTCACAGTAGAAGCACGAAACAACGTTCTAAAGACTGTTGACATCTAGTGGAAGCCTTAGGAAGTGCAAAATGAACCCTAAGTCACTGTATACTGGATAGGGAATCACCCAGAAAAAAAGCTTTGATATTGAGATAAAACAGCTGCATTTAAGATATGAGGTTTGTATAACAAAATCATATTTTGTGATATAAAACACAAAACACTCTTAATCAAACACAGTATCTCCCCCTCCCTCTCACTCCCCCCCCCCCCCCCCCCCCCCCCCCCCCTCAATTCAATTTCAATTTAATTGTCTTTATTGGCATGGGAAACATATGTTTACATTGTCAAAGCAAGTGAAATAGACAATAAACAAGAGTGAAATAAACAATAAAAAATGAACAGTAAACATTACACTCACAAAAGTTCCAAAAGAATAAAGACATTTCAAATATACCCCAGCCTCTCTCTCTCTCTCTCTTTCTCTCTCTCTCTCTCTCTCTCTCTCTCCTCTGTTCCCTTACTGCCATCTCTTCTCTTGTTCGATTCCTTACTCCTCCTCCAGACTGCTTTCAGAGGTCTTCCAAGGAAAACTTTGTGTGCGTGCGTGACTAGGTGCGTGAGCGTGTGCATGCAAGTGTGCATGTGTGTCTACCAGCAGAGGGAGGGGTGTGTGTGTGTGAGCGGCAGTATCGGACTTGTTAGTCCACCACTGTCCAATTTGTTGAGGGTATGTGTGGTTGATTAAGGCAGGGGTCCCTGTTGGTGAGGCCCCCTCCCATCAATCACTGTGATAAGTCCCAGAAAGGCAACATATTGCCTGGGACAGGGACGACCAGGGATATCAATTTCACTGCCCCCCCCCCCCCCCCATCTGTCTCCCCACCCTCTGGGAAGGAGGTGAAGGGGAGAGAGGATGGAGAAGCTTTCCGGGAGGGAGAGTGGCTGGTGTGTAGTTTGGGGTTTGGAAGAGGGGGAGGGAGGGATAAGGTGATGTTTGGGGTCGATTCAAGTTTTTTATTGTTTTCCTCCCGCGTCTAAAACTACTTTGGTGGTTCCTACAGTAAAACTGTTGACTTGGCTGTAAAGAGGGGAAAGAAAGGGAAAAAGAGAGAGAGCGAGAGAGAGAGAGAGAGAGAGAGAGAGAGAGAGAGAAAGAGGGATTCTTTTTTTCATCCTCCCTGAATGCCCTTCCTGTCACTCGCTCCCAGACAGTCACTCGCTCCCAGACAGACTCTTCCTGCCAAACAGACAGACGGCTGTATTTCAACACCTCCAGGCCCAGGGAGGAGAGGGGGAGACAGACACATCGCCAACCCAGATTCACTGCCTCCATCTGGGGATGCTGCTGTCTCCCAGCCCCTTCCTCTGGTTCCATCCCTGACCCCAGTCCCATACCTCTCAGCCCCAGCCCTAAACCCCAGCCCCTGACCCAGACCTATACGCCAGCCCTAGCCCTAGTTCCCAGCCCAGCCCTGACCCCATCCCTATACCACAGCCACAGCCACAGCCCCATACCCCATACCCCAGCCCTATAGCATAGCCCCAGCCCTATAACCCAACCCTAGCCCTATTCACCAGCCCCAGCCCATGCCCAAGCCCCATACCCCAGCCCCATACCCTATTACCCAGCCCTATTAACCAGCCCCAGCCCCAGCCCATACCCCAGCCCCATACCCCAACCACATAACCCAGCCCATATCCCAGCCCATACCCCAGCCATATACCCCAGCCCATACCCCAGCCCCATACCCCAACCACATAACACAGCCCCATACCCCAACCACATAACCCAGCCCCATACCCCAACCACATACCCCAGCCCCATACCCCAACCACATAACACAGCCCCATACCCCAACCACATAACCCAGCCCCATACCCCAACCACATAACCCAGCCCCATACCCCAACCACATAACCCAGCCCCATACCCCAACCACATAACCCAGCCCCATACCCCACCACATAACCCAGCCCTATACCCCAGCCCCATACCCCATTACCCAGCCCCATACCCCAACCACATACCCCAGCCCCATACCCCAACCACATACCACTGCCCCATACCCCAGCCACATACCCCAGCCCCATGTCCCAGCCCATACCCCAGCCCATACCCCAGCCTCATACCCCATACCCCTACCCCTAGCCCCAGCTCCAGTCCCAGCCTCATCTCCAGCCCCAGTCCCAGTCTCTTCTCCAGCCCCAGTCCCAGCCTCATCTCCAGCCCCAGCCTCCTCTCCAGCCCCAGTCCCAGCCTCATCTCCAGCCCCAGTCCCAGCCTCTCTCTAGCCCCAGTCCCAGCCTCATCTCCAGCCCCAGTCCCAGCCTCATCTCCAGCCCCAGTCCCAGCCTCTCTCCAGCCCCAGTCCCAGCCTCATCTCCAGCCCCAGTCCCAGCCTCTCTCCAGCCCCAGTCCCAGCCTCATCTCCAGCCCCAGCCCCAGTCTCATCTCCAGCCCCAGTTCCAGCCTCATCTCCAGCCCCAGCCCCAGTCTCGCCTCCAGCCCCAGTCCCAGCCTCGTCTCCAGCCCCAGCTCCAGCCCCAGGTTGTCTTGCTAGCGGTGTGGACAGCAGGCTAAGGTGAGGGTCACGGATAGCGCCTCACCGCTAACTAAATAAGTGGATAAACAGATAGATGAATAGAAAGATCAATTAATTAATTACTGTAGAGGGAGGAAATGAAAATGACAGAGATGGGTCGCATTAAAATGAGAGTCTGATTTGCGATGTTGAGCTGAAAATGCATATTATTGTTGGAGACAGAGTTAATGTGAAAACCTGACAGTGTTGCATATGTTGACCTGTTCTTGATTATGTCATTGTAATGTCCTCGTCACGTGTTTCTAGAAAACTGTGAAAGTTCAACTGATCGGAATGCTGATTATTAAAACTGGTGCTTACATTATTGCGATGGAATTATTAGTAGTAGTATTATTATTAGTAGTATTTTTTTTTGTATTACCCATAGTATTGATCAAAGTAACTTTATTATTTAAAAGCATTTTTTATAAGTGTATATCACCTGATAGTTACAGTAATTGTTTTTTAATCACCGTTTAATTATTGTCTCTGTAGTTATTTTAACATTAAGTTGATTTGTCTGTGTTTTTTTTCCAAGGCTGAACAGTGACTTTTTATATTACCATTCTAAAGTTCCTGAATTAATCATTCCCCTCTCATTTATATTACCATTCTAATGTTCCTGAATGAATCATTCCCCTCTCCTTTATATTACCATTCTAATGTTCCTGAATGAATCATTCCCCTCTCCTCTATATTACCATTCTAATGTTCCTGAATGAATCATTCCCCTCTCCTTTATATTACCATTTTAAAGTTCCTGAATGAATCATTCCCCTCTCCTTTATATTACCATTTTAAAGTTCCTGAATGAATCATTCCCCTCTCCTTTATATTACCATTTTAAAGTTCCTGAATGAATCATTCCCCTCTCCTTTATATTACCATTCTAATGTTCCTGAATGAATCATTCCCCTCTCCTTTATATTACCATAATAATGTTCCTGAATGAATCATTCCCCTCTCCTTTATATTACCATTTTAAAGTTCCTGAATGAATCATTCCCCTCTCCTTTATATTGCCATTCTAAAGTTCCTGAATGAATCATTCCCCTCTCCTTTATATTACCATTTTAAAGTTCCTGAATGAATCATTCCCCTCTCCTTTATATTACCATTTTAAAGTTCCTGAATGAATCATTCCCCTCTCCTTTATATTACCATTTTAAAGTTCCTGAATGAATCATTCCCCTCTCCTTTATATTCGCATTCTAATGTTCCTGAATGAATCATTCCCCTCTCCTTTATATTACCATTCTAATGTTCCTGAATGAATCATTCCCCTCTCCTTTATATTACCATTTTAAAGTTCCTGAATGAATCATTCCCCTCTCCTTTATATTACCATTTTAAAGTTCCTGAATGAATCATTCCCCTCTCCTTTATATTACCATTCTAATGTTCCTGAATGAATCATTCCCCTCTCCTTTATATTAGCATTCTAATGTTCCTGAATGAATCATTCCCCTCTCCTTTATATTACCATTCTAATGTTCCTGAATGAATCATTCCCCTCTCCTTTATATTACCATTCTAATGTTCCTGAATGAATCATTCCCCTCTCCTTTATATTACCATTTTAAAGTTCCTGAATGAATCATTCCCCTCTCCTTTATATTACCATTTTAAAGTTCCTGAATGAATCATTCCCCTCTCCTTTTGCTTCAATACTAAATATGAGAATTGAACATCAACACAACAAAACCTTTTTCTTAGAATCACGCTTATAGATGCAAATGTTTAGGGAATATTTTTGCGATATATGAGTTCTCCTTATTTCTTATATCTAATATCATATTTAGCATAATATTAAAACCCAAGGAATGTTTCAGAATATTTTGATAACCTTTAGAAATGATACATGAAACAGAGAGGAGCAGAAAGACTCTACGTTCCCTCAGACTAGTGATTGTGGGTTAATTAGTCCTTGAGTTTGGCCTGTCATTTTCATAACCTCATTTCCTTTTAATTAACTCTGACTAGAGTAATTATGACATGGGTTTGGGCACATGACACAAACACACACGCATATGCAAGCACACACGCACGCACGCACACACACACATACACACACAAGCTAGGGCTCACACACACACAAACAAACACATACTCACGCAAACGTCCATTTTCTGTTTGCATTGTTCCCATGGGAAATTCTGTAAATAGAATATGTATTTTATATTTAGCAAATAAGCGTATAAGACTAGTGATATTGATAGGGTATAAAAACATGACTATGCTAATTAGATCAACGTCCAAATGTATTAATAATGATAATAGCAGCCAAAATGAGAATAATAATAATAATAATAATAATATGATAGGAAAGATAATGACAGGAATGAAAATAACAACAATAGTAATGATAAAAAATAAAATTCAAAATTATATATAAATAATAACATAAACATAATAATCATAATACGATCATATGAATTATATTGACTCTGATGGTTTTATTGTGAAACTACAATAAAACATAGGTTAATTCCTTTCTACCATTATTTTATAGAATATTTTAATGTTTTTAATGTTTTTTTCAATATGCAATCCAACATTATCGTTAATACTTTAATCATTAGTGTGTCAACAGCAATGTGCTGTCATTTCCAGAGGTAATTATTGACAGTATCTATTACTATAGGACATCTCTAGTGACTAAGTCCTCCCCTAGAGAATGATAGCTTCATCTATCAAAGCTAAAACACACACACACACACACACACAGGAACACACACACACAGGAACACACACACACAGCTTTCCTATTTACACACTCAGGCACCTTCAGCCTCTACCAGCTTTTGCTCTCTACATAATTGAGTCAGATTCTCTCCTACCCCCCCAAAACACGTCCCTGTCAGCAGCATTCCCTCATTGCATGCCTACACGTATTGTCCTTCTGGGCCATGGCTGAATGATAATGATACAAATTACACTGAATCCCCCAACCCTCACCAAGACTGGCGCTTCCAAAAGTACAAGTTGTTTCTTTTTCTTCTCTTTCTTTTTTTCTGTCTCCTAGCTCTCCTTAACTTGGAATTTCCTGGTGTCATTGTCATGTCAAGCGGAGCCCGGGCCTTCCATTGTGATGATAATGGTTTCAGTGTTGTTGGCTCAGAGGTCACAGGGTCAACATAAGGTCCTTAATGGACTGTGAAATAACTCTCACTGCATCAACCGCCCAGAACACACACACACACACATACACACACACACACACACACACACACACACACACACACACACACACACACACACACACACACACACACACACACACACACACACACACACACACACACACACTACACACAACAGACACACACACACACACAACACAAAACACACACACAGCACACAACAGACACACACACACACACAACACAAAACACACACACACACACTACACACAACAGACACACACACAAACACAACACAAAACACACACACAACACACACACGCACATACACATATTGTCATGCGCGTGCACACGCACACACACACACACACACACAAACACACAAACACACACTCAGACATACACATAACGTCATGCGCGTACGCACACACACAGATACACACACACTCAAGATGCACACACACACACACTCCTCAGCCTTACCAGAGACAGGCAATTGGATTGGTCTTTAATTGACAAGGCTCTGTCACCTGGAGGAAGGCAGGCAGGAGGTTCAATCAGAGGGAGTGATGGAGCGGAGGGAAAGAAACGAGGGATGGAATGAAGGGATGGAAAACAAATAAGGGAGCCTAAAAGGGAAAGAGGAGTTAGCATTTAGCAGTCACTTTTTCTAAATCTGAAAAGGAACTACTTCTAAATGTTTTGCCGTGAAAACAGCCTAAAATATCCAAATTTGACTTCAGTAACCACATTGTGGACCTGTTACAATACATCAGTCATGCCAGATTTGACAAATATCCACTTTGTTAGATCAGATATATTTAATGTGCACCAATCCAGCGTCCCCCACGGTCTACGTTTCATTGGCCTCTTTACCGCATCTATCGCCATTCAAGTCAATGATGGCATAATGGGTGGAATGCCGGCCATTTCAAGTGTACCAATAGGAGCAAAGTTCGAAGTAAAAGCAGGAAGTAAAAGCAGGAAGTGTACCTATCAACCAAACATTACCTTGGAAAGTATTGAATCACAATACGAGGCAGCCATTACGAGTGTACCCATGAGTTTACCAGTTAAATTGCCAGGGTTAGAGGTTCCAAGCCCGCTCTGTTCATTCTATTTCTATGATATGGGCATCCTCACAAAGACATGGTCTAGCTGAACATGATGTCACTAACTGTCACTATAGGCCCCAGATGTCTCCAGTCCCAGATGATATGTTCTTTATGTCTTCATTCTAAATATTCAGGTACATCTTAATGACTGGCTAGTCCAAAATGACCCCCTGCGAACACATTATGTCCAACATGTCTGTCACGTTAGATCTATCTATTAACCCATTCCATTCCTATGTACTGTGTCCGGTGATACCCCTGTTAGACCAGGTTTGTTGTAGATAATGATGTTGACTTATGAGCTATGATGGAGCTGTAATTGCATGTTTCTGCCCAATTAGATTCATTGCTCAACGGTATAATATTGGAGCACAGTTATCATGCTGAAAGAGTTCTACAGGTACGTGTTTCATCTCTATCAATCAATCTAGCAATTGCACATGGGTTCTACAAATTCTGCACATTTCATGGCCTTTATGGTGCAGTATTTTTTTACCAGTGGTGTAGCAGAGGGTCATTACATGTAAACAAATATCATTTTCCGGGATTCAATCTGACTGCGGTTGTTCACAACTCTCGATCTGATTGAATCCAGACCTACGTCTGCTTATAGCAGCCATAAGTAGGTATCTGGAAGCTAAGCAGCCGTAAGCAGTCATTAGTCTTCATGTGGCTGTGTTACTCAGTCCAGTGAGGAGATGAGGCATCGCTCACTGACACCCAGAGTCTTCTTCTTCCTCTTCTCCCCGCGGTGAGTTTGAAGTGTCGAGGCGAGCTGTTGAATTTGATAATGCTGATGAGGCACTTTCCGTGTGACTGACAGATAAACACACATTCATTTCAGCCTCGATTGGCGTCGGAGAAGAGCCAGAACAATTACCGCTACATTTTTCCCTGCCAAATGGGACTCAGAGGGAAACAGAGGATTGGGTCCGGTGTAAATCAGTCTTCATTTTGCCTTCCCCATTAAAAAGGCGCCATTAAGGCCCGACGCGCCTCATTTCATCTTCCCCTTGTTTCACTTTTTCAATTTGTGTGAAAAGGGGAGTTCACTCATCATAAAATTTCACTTTGGCTGGCCTTTCATTTGCATCTGAGCCAATAAATAGCAATTAGCATTAACAATTAAACCAGGGAGTGGAACTGCTGGTCTCTCCCTAGGATGGCTGATGAATGGCTGTGGAGAGGCTGTTTACTATAGGGGAGGGAGAGGTGTGTGTGTGTGTGTGTGTGTGTGTGTGTGTGTGTGTGTGTGTGTGTGTGTGTGTGTGTGTGTGTGTGTGTGTGTGTGTGTGTGTGTGTGTGTGTGTGTGTGTGTGTGTGTGTGTGTGTGTGTGTGTGTGTGTGTGTGTGTGTGTGTGTGTGTGTGTGTGTGTGTGTGTGTGTGTGTGTGTGTGTGTGTGTGTGTGTGCGCGTGTTCAGATTTGTCTTTAGATTGTTTGAGTAAAAATATATATCTCTGGGAAGACATGAGCTCCAACTGAGAAGGATACCTCCCTTTAAATTAGCCAATAACCACATTACTGTGCATCCGCATCACCCAGACTGCTCCATCAATTCCATTTTATTCACATACACAACATTCTAATATCAAACTGGGCAGTTTCAGGATCACAAATCCCACTGAGGCTTTTGAAACACACAAACAGGGTTGGGTAGGTTACTTTCTAAATGTAATCCATTACAGTTACTAGTTACCTGACCAAAATTGCAATCAATTACTTTTGGATTACCCAAACTCAGTAACGTAATCTTGTAACTCAGTAACGTAATCACACACACACACACACACACACACACACACACACACACACACACACACACACACACACACACACACACACACACACACACACACACACACACACACACACACACACACACACACACACACACACACACACACACACACACACACACACACACATTCAGTTACTTTTAGATTACTTTCCTCTTAAAAGGCATTTGAAGAAGGCAAACATGTGTGTTACCAATTGAATGACATCCATTGCAGGATAAATCAATGTTCAAGTTTACATAGCTGGCCATATATGGATGTAAAATTTTACTTTATGGGTTGGTTATGTAGGCTTTTTCCATTGCTACTACATATAATAATACGATTAAATTATTTCTTGACATTAAAAACCAAAGTCTATCAGAATTCCAGTCATTCCAATAAATGTGTCACAATGTCCACAGAAGGTGGCGCCTCTCCCTGTTCGGGCGGTGCTCGGCGGTCGTCGTCGCCGGCCTACTAGCTGCCACCGATCTATGTTTTCAGTGTCTGTTAGTTATGTCTGTTTTTTGATTGCACCTGTTTCGTGTTTGTCATTAGTGGAGGGGTATTTAGTCTGTCTGTGTTTAGTTAGGATTCGTGCGGGATTGTTCTTTGTTACGTGTGGTGTTATATTGTTTGGGACTTATTGTATAGGCAGTAGGGTTGCCGGGCTGCGCCCCGTCTGCCCTTTTGAGCGGAGCTTCTTTTAGTCTTTTTGACTGTTGTGCTCCCAGCCGTATATGGATTTTGCCTTTGGATTTATTAAATCAAGTTTGTTCCAACGGACCTCAGTCTCCTGCGCTTGACTCACCCTAAACAGTTCTATCCGCTCGTGACAAAATGTTAAACCGTTTGATCTTCAAGAATAAGTTGGAAATATGGAACTATAGATTAGCCAAATAGTTTTACCTGAGGATGACCCCAAAACTAAGGACTTATTAGCCAGCCCTACTCTGTTGTTTATGATTTTTGTTGGAGGACTGACTGGGCTCATTGATTTGAGTTGAAAAATAAATGCTGCGCTTTGAGCACTACTGAAAAGTGCTATTTACATGTGAAAAATGAATACCATATGCTGCATTTACTATAGGACTATCTGTTTACCTTTTTGTTGGTGACACTTTGACATCTGAAAAATGAATACCATATGCTGCATTTACTATAGGACTACCTGTTTACGTTTTTGTTGGTGACACTTGCTGCATTTACTATAGGACTACCTGTTTACCTTTTTGTTGGTGACACTTTGACACTGCGACCTGTACGCTCTCGTTGGCTGGCCTTCGCTTCATAATCGTCGCCAAACACATTGGCTCCAGGTCATCTACAAGACCCTGCTAGGTAAAGTCCCCCCTTGTCTCCGCTCACTGGTCACCATAGCAGCACCCACCTGTAGCACGCGCTCCAGCAGGTATATCTCTCTGGTCACCCCTAAAGCCAACTCCTCCTTTGGTCGTCTCTCCTTCCAGTTCTCTGCTGCCAATGACTGGAACGAACTACAAAAATCTCTGAAACTGGAAACACTTATCTCCCTCACTAGCTTTAAGCACCAGCTATCAGAGCAGCTCCCAGATCACTGCACCTGTACATAGCCCATCTATAATTTAGCCCAAACTACTACCTCTTCCCCTACTGTATTTATTTATTTTATTTATTTTGCTCCTTTGCACCATATTATTTATATTTTAACTTTGAACTTTCTTCAAACTACAAATCTACCATTCAAGTGTTTTACTTGCTATATTGTATTTACTTCGCCACCATGGCCTTTTTTGCCTTTACCTCCCTTATCTCACATCATTTGCTCACATTGTATATAGTCTTATTTTTTTCTACTGCATCTGATTGTATGTTGTTTTACTCCATGTGTAACTCTGTGTTTTTGTATGTTGTCGAACTGCTTTGCTTTATCTTGGCCAGGTCGCAATTGTAAATGAGAACTTGTTCTCAACTTGCCTACCTGGTTAAATAAAGGTGAAATAAAAATCTTGATAATATGCAGCTGTTTGAAGGGCAAATCTACAGATGAAACAATAACAAAACGACCACCCCACCTCTGTTTTGGTAAAAAAAAAAGTTGAGGGATGGGCCTGGAGAAATGTAACCACTCTCAGAATAATAGACAGAGCTATGGATGCAAGGACTGACCATCCACGATATCAAGAGTATTGTTTTAACCATGTTAAGAGGCTATACCGTGTTTGTTTACATTTACAACATTTACAAACACTGGGAAAAAACAAGCTTATATTTTGGGTTCTGATGCAGTATGACAGTTGAACTAAGCTCACGAGGCATTTATAAGTTATATTTGTCAAGAATCAATGGATGTGTATAATTTATAATCCCACAAATGGATGTAGCAACTACAGATTGCCCCTTTAAGTCTATCAGAAGTGTGTGAGTTTGAGCATGTGTCCATTAGGCCTATGGATTATTGTTATCAGCATGAAGTAGACTGAGTAATAAAAGCCCTATGTTTATTCCATTGGCTGGGATCCGCATTATGCAGCTGTTGCAAGAGCGCATTTTTCACTGGCTGTCCACTGGTTTCAAAAACAATGATTGATAGGCAGTTTAAACTTCTTGAATTCAACCATTATTGGATTCAAATACACATTTAGATTTCTGTACAGCCATCCACAACAACCACAATTGGTAAGGTGCAAATAGTTAAATGAGAGAGCAGCAGTGTGAGTCACATCAATGTGCTATGTAGATATTAATAATAAGTGATATCCGTATCACCGTAAACTACCCCACTGCCTTACCTCCAAGTGTTTATTAAAGTTGGATAATCTTTGAATGCCGACAGCAGTCACACCATTGGAAGACATAGCTTGGACTGTAGCCTATAAAAGCCTATTCCTGCTCTTTTCCCACAATCCATCAAACACATTTGGTTTGTCATCATAGTGGTCTCTGACTTGTGGTCAGACTCACTCAGGTGGAACAAACTTAAACTTGTGCCTTTTTTCAATGCTGATTTGAATGTCATTGAGGAAACAGAGAAGTATCAAAGATACATTTTCCGCAAACATCCTTTCTGAATTTAAAAGTAATCCTTGAAGTAATCATCTAGTTTTTCAAAAGTGTCTGTAATCTGATTACAATATTTTTGCTGGTAACGTAACGGATTACAGATACCGTTTTGTTGTAATCCGTTATTCCCCAACCCTGCACACACACACACAAGGTTTCATCTCTCATCTCTAACTCTCCCCAATCGTCTCGTGGTCAAGCTAATTTAAGTATAGAGCATCACTCAGGGAGCTAGCCGTGGGAGGCTAACGGCTGGAGTAGCAGACACGTTTTAATGTCCCTCTCTCTCTCTTTTCTCTCTTCTCTCTTTACTCTATTTTATTTTCTCTCTGTGGAGGATTAAAAGCAAACGGACATTTGGAAAACCTTTAAGCACTGCAGAAGAGAGAGTGGGAAAGAAAGAGAGGGAGAGAAAGAAAGAAAATGTATTTGTTCCCACTCATCCTCTTGACTTTACTCACTCTGAATGAAGGATTGTTATGTTTTGTGATATTCTGAATATCAAATGGTCTAACTTGGTCATTCATGTCTCCATCTCCTTGTATTCTCAGCTCCTTGCAGCTGGATAAGTAAAGTTAGTGTGTGTGTGTGTGTGTGTGTGTGTGTGTGTGTGTGTGTGTGTGTGTGTGTGTGTGTGTGTGTGTGTGTGTGTGTGTGTGTGTGTGTGTGTGTGTGTGTGTGTGCACCTGAGGCATGACACTGAAACAGCACTGAGATGATGGTATTGGTGTAGGCTGATGAGTCTATCCCCATGCATTAATCATCCAATAGAAGTCCTGACACAGCACTACAGCAGGCCTGCCTAACAAACCATGGAGCAAGGACAGAGGCACTCAGCAGCAGAAACAGAGAGGGAGGGTGGAGAGAGGGAGGGAGAGAGAGAGAGAGGGGGGGTAGAGGGAGAGAGAGAGATAAAGAGGGAGACATGGGGATAGAGGGAGAGAGGGAGAGAGAGAGAGAGAAAGAGAGAGAGATGAGGATAGAGGGAGAGAGAGTTAAAGAGAGAGAGATGGGGAGAGAGAGATAAATAAAGAGACAGGGGGATAGAGGGAGAGAGAGAAATAAAGAGAGACAGAGATGGGGATACTACTGAATGTGACCCTCCATCTCACTCTCACTCTCATGCCCTGCCACTCCCTCTCTCTCTCTCTCTCCCTCCCTCTCTCTCTCCACCTCTCGCAGTTCTTTTTATTGTTATGAACATCCCAGAATGCTCTCTGTTCTTCTTCACTGGAGCAATAAATGAAGAAAGCCTCACGCTGTGGGCTCCTACAGCCTAGGCCTTCGCTACGAGGCCCCTCACACACACTACACACACACCCCACCCCGCTCACACACACGCGGGGGCCAGCAGCAGGTATGTTGTAAGACGTGTGTGAAACAGATGTTCTGTAGGCTAGCAATGCTGTGTTGGTGATTTATTGTTCATTTGCTCAGATCACAATGGAAAGTCTTTGGTCCATTAATTAGAGAGCAAGCAAAGGCTAGAATGAGCAGGAGAGGCCTCATTACCACCCAATGACTTTGACACATCATCACATTGTGAAAGTGAGAGAGAGAGAGAGGGGGAGAGAGAGAGAGAGAGAGAGAGAGAGAGAGAGAGAGAGAGAGAGAGAGAGAGAGAGACGAGGACGGCAGGGGCAACTTTTTGGGGATGGAAAGAAGCGGAGAGGAGACTCAGACAGGATGAGTCGATGGATGGAAGGAGAGAGTGGAGGGATGGAACGAGATGGAGAGACAGAGTGAAGGAGAGATGAGGAAGAGGAAGAGAAGGATAGGAAAGGAAGGAGAAGTGAAATTGAGGGAGGACAGATGCAAAGGGAGGTGAAAGCGAAGAAGGGAGATGGAAAAAGTAGGAGAAGAGGAGAGGAGGGGAAGAGGATGGAGGGAGATGTAGAAAGGAGGATAAGAGGTGAAGGGTATGTTTAATAGTCTCTATTGTTGTGATGTGACCTCTAAAATAAAAAAACATAACAATTACAGGGTATGGTTAGAGGGGCAAAAAGCTAAACAAATCTATACTTCCTATTTGTGACACAGGCTTGATGGGAAGTGTGTGTGTGTGTGTGTGTGTGTGTGTGTGTGTGTGTGTGTGTGTGTGTGTGTGTGTGTGTGTGTGTGTGTGTGTGTGTGTGTGTGTGTGTGAACCCTGGCACACCCTTTCCTCTCTTATTCATTCTCCCTCTCTTTCACACACATACACACACACACACACACACACACACACACACACACACACACACACACACACACACACACTCTAGATGTATTCTCCTAGCTCCCTCGCTGTCTGTCTGTCTGTCTGTCTGTCTGTCTGTCTGTCTGTCTGTCTGTCTGTCTGTCTGTCTGTCTGTCTGTCTGTCTGTCTGTCTGTCTGTCTGTCTGTCTGTCTGTCAGAAACCCGAATCCAGACAGTATGTTAGTCAGAGATCTTTTAAGGGCAGACAGAGGAAGTGCTGGTTCTGTGTGTGTGTGTGTGTGTGTGTGTGTGTGTGTGTGTGTGTGTGTGTGTGTGTGTGTGTGTGTGTGTGTGTGTGTGTGTGTGTGTGTGTGTGTGTGTGTGTGTGTGTGTGCTGCCAGCCAATGGATTCTAACAGGTAGAGTCAGCACTAACTATCACCTTCACAGACACAACAATGGATTACCACACCACATCATTACACTGTCTTTAAGAGCAGGAACACGACTTAACGGGTATTTACATGACCCTACATCCTTCAGACAACACACACTACACACTCTCTCTCACACACATACTTCTTTACACAAGCTCACATTTTCACCACATAAAGTGTAGTGGAATTACACATCCTTTTCACTTCAGATTGTTAATATAAAAGTTTACAGTCATCACGAATACATTAAATCGATTGCTTTAAACTGATTAATATATTTGGTTTGGTAACGTTGATTTTGTTTACATGCCTGTCGGTTGCAGGACTTGCGAACAAAAATGTAAGCTCAAATAGCACAGAAAATTCTGGGCACTCCCTGTATAAATGTCGATGGCTGCACACCAATACACCAATTTGAGAGTCAAACTATCACTTAAATAACAGATAGCCCTCAGTGTTGATATCCCATGCCGGGTCATGATTTGTTGAAGTTAAATAAAAAAAAAAACTGATTTGTTTCTGCCACCTTTCAGAATTTAGATGACTTTCAGCAAATTATCTTATTTTTTACCCCCTTTTTCAATCTTGTCTCATCACTGCAACTCCCCAACGGGCTCAGCTTAACCCAAAAGCCAGCCGCACCGATGTGTTGGAGGAAACAACTGACGACAGCCTGCAGGCACCCGGCCCACCACAAGGGGTCGCTAGAGCGCAATGAGCCAAGTAAAGCCCCCCGGGCCAAACCCTCCCCTAACCCAGACAACAATGGGCCAATTGTGTGCCACCTTATGGGACTCCCAATCACAGCCAGTTGTGATAGAGCCCAGGATTGAACCCAGGTCTGTAGTGATATCTCTAGCACTGTGATGCAGTGTGTTAGACCAGTGCACCACTCGGGAGGCCAGCAAATTCTCTTCTAACCAGTGATGTAAAAAGTATTCTCAGATTCCGCATGGCCTTTGAATAGCGTTAGTTTAAACAATGCATACACACCAAACTTTTGTACCTTGTTCTACTGATTTCAACGTGGTATGGAGGGAAGTGATTCAAAATGTTGCTTTTCACTAAGTGTGTTGGCGACCCACTTCAAAATGTAGCTAGCTGACTTCTACAAGTTGTATTCTAACCAGTGATGTACACACTATTCCCAGTTTCTGTGTTTTTTTTAAAGCTGTGCTTTTAACAGGATGTGCAACATCATCTTGCACTATTGAGTTCAATATGATAATCGATAGGAGTGATTGACAAAACAGTATTGCGATTGTCTTTCTGTTGGTGACCCCCGTATCAAAATGCAAAATTCCAAAATGTAGCTGACTGTCTTCTACAGATTGTCCCTCAAACAGTGATGTAAAAATATCTCCAGGTGGTTTTTGAGTTGTGGAAGTTTCAATAGCACATACAACCTGATTTGTCCCCTAATCGATATGAGTGATTACTACTGTTGAGCACCACTGTGTAGGTAGTAAATGTTTATGTTTTCAATATATCCCAAACTGTTTCTGCATATTGGTTTTTGATTTGGACATGTTCAAATTGTATTTTGACCAGCCAGGACAAAGTCAGTATTTGACGTCCATCCATGTCTGAGGACATTGGGAGATGGTGTTGGGGATGGCCGATGAGTGATGGACGTAAGCATCTGCCTCTGATTACAAAGGTTGCAAGGTCAAATCCAGCGATTGAAAGTTGTTTATGAGATTTTTGTTTTAAGCCTATCCCAAACCTTAACCCTTACCTTAACCATTCAGAGTTCATGCCTAGCCTTAGTATTACAGAGTTAATGCCTAAACTTAACGTTAAACACTTCGAAATTTGACGTTTGCAACAACTTCGAAATTTGAGACTGTGCGAGCTAGTTGGCTTTGACATTGGGCTATTTGTCAATGTCTTGTCAACAATAAGCAGCAACAGCATCATTTTTAATTAAGTTTCAACATTCATTTCCAAAGGTATTGTACTTAAATCATATAAAAACTGTTGAAAGAGTCCAAAAACATGCTGTGATTTATTTATTTTTATGATATATTAGAAATCACCAACATGGGTTTGCCCAGCCTGCATATAAAGCACTTAGGAGAGAAGTGGTCTAAACAAGCTTAGGGTCACTAGTGAATTACAAAATCTTAGAATCTGTATAGTGTGTTTATGTGTGTGTGTGCGGGCGTGCGTGTGGAAGGGGGGACTACTGTTGGCCTGGACAACAACACACACACATACACTGCAATGTCCAGCAGGGTCTGACAGGACAGGACAGGACAGGAAGTCAGCAGCCCCTCACTCCTCTGACTGTTCCCGATCTGGCAGCCCACGTACACGCCCACACACACACAAACACACACATACACACATACACACACACAGACACACACATACTGTGTCCAGTTGTGTTGGCAGACAGGATATGAGGAGACAAGGCAGAGATGTTCTCTTTTTACAGATGTCACATGAACACTCCGCAGCCAATGCCACACAACTCTGCTCCCTGATCTTCTCTGTCACATCTGGTGTGTGTGTGTGTGTGTGTGTGTGTGTGTGTGTGTGTGTGTGTGTGTGTGTGTGTGTGTGTGTGTGTGTGTGTGTGTGTGTGTGTGTGTGTGTGTGTGTGTGTGTGTGTGTGTGCTTATGTGTGTGCGGGCTTCTGTGTGTGCGTGTGAGTGTGTGCTCGTGCTCCCGTGCGTGTGTATGTGAGGTGGGGGAGGTGGTTGGCATGGTAAAGAGCTGGTAAAACAGGCAGTAGGGACAGATAGAAACTGACTGTCGTGGACAGATGCTTCATAGAGCCTGTTAGAGGATCTCTGTCTCTGTGGAGGACTGGGGACGAGATACAAACTGACTGTTGTGGACAGATGCTTCATAGAGCCTGTTAGAGGATCTCTGTCTCTGTGGAGGACATATAGTAGCAGACACACTGTAGAACTTACTCTGTGCCTCAGATTACACAATCTGACGGTTGAAATTTAAAGGTAATTTCCAGTTGAGTCAACAACTGCTGGGTTTACCTTGAATATGATCTCCGAAAACGAAGTAACATTGCCTTTAAAAACGCATTGTTTAAAAGCACGGTCGAATTGAATCCCAGCCTTATATGTTGAGTTATTTTTAATATGTTTAGTGCAGTATCTCTCTCCACCTCTCTCTCTCTGTAGCTCTTTCTCTTTCTGTTTCTCTCTCTCTCTCTCTCTCTCTCTCTCTCTCTCGCTCTCTCTCTTTATCTCTCTCTCTCGCTTGCTCTTGTAAAATTTTCCCAAGTTTCCGAGAGGCATTCCCTGTGATGGAGGCAGTTGAGAGGGTCTGGTGGAAGGTGTTTTCCTACTGAGGCATTCAATCCTCATCTGTCTCTACACACACACACACACACACACACACACACACACACACACACACACACACACACACACACACACACACACACACACACACACACACACACACACACACACACCATATAAAGTAGTCAATCAAAAAAAGGGAGGGATGATTACATTGGGGCCCCTTTCCCCTCCAGGGAACTCTATACGGCGACACACACACATCAACCTGAACCCGGACTACATCTCCAGGTTTACAGCGGTCAGCAGGTTACAGGGGAAAAGGGGACGAAGACAGAGAGGGAGAATTCATAGTGAAGGGGTACAAGAACAAACAGGTGGTCAGAAATACAAAGAGAGAGATGGATGGAGTGTGACAAGAGCGAGAGAAAGAGAGAGAATGTGATGAGAGAGAGATAGAATGTGATGAGAGAGAGAAAATATGATGAGAGAGAATGTGGTGAGAGAGCGAGAAAGAGAGAGAATGTGATGAGAGCGAGAGAATGTGATGAGAGAGAGAACGTGAGAGAATGTGATGAGAGAGAGAATGTGATGAGAGAACGAATGTGATGAGAAAGAGAGAAAGAGAGAGAGAAAGAGAGAGAATGTGATGAGAGAGAGATAGAATGTGATGAGAGAGAGAAAATATGATGAGAGAGAATGTGGTGAGAGAGCGAGAAAGAGAGAGAATGTGATGAGAGCGAGAGAATGTGATGAGAGAGAGAACGTGAGAGAATGTGATGAGAGAGAGAATGTGATGAGAGAACGAATGTGATGAGAAAGAGAGAAAGAGAGAGAATGTGATGAGAAAGAGAGAAAGAGAGATAATGTGATGAAAGAGAAAGAGAGAGAATATGATGAGAGAGAATGTGATGAAAGAGAGAGAATGTGATGAGAGAGAGAGAAAATGTGATGAGAGAGAGAGAAAGAGAGAATGTGATTACAGAGAGAGAGAGAGAATGTGATGAGCGAGAGAAAGAGAGAGAATGTGATGAGAGAGAGAAAAAGAGAGAATGTGATGAGAGAGAGAGAATGTGAAGAGAGATTTAGAGAATGTGATGAGAGAGATAATGTGATGAGAGAGATGTGAAGAGAGATTTAGATAATGTGATGTGAAGAGAGATTTAGATAATGTGATGAGAGAGAATGTGATGAGAGAGAGAATGTGATGAGAGAGAGAATGTGATGAGAGAGAGAGATAATGTGATGAGAGAGAGAAAGAGAGCGAGCGAGAGAGAGAGAGAGAGAGAGAGAGAGAGAGAGAGAGGAGAGAGAGAGAGAGAGAATATGATGAGAGAGAGTGCTGGAGTAGGGTCACATGTCCAAATGTTTCACATTAATATTCAGAGATTACTAGAGCTTGGCTGAGGACGCAAACAACTCATTATTAGACAGAATATTTACCACCTTTGGGCCACACACACATTAAAGAGTGGTCAGTCTAAGGCAGTGTGTTGTCTAGCTGTAAATAATCTCATGAATGGCTAATGCCGGGGACACCCAACATCCTCTCTGTCAGCCTGAACACGGCTCCTGACTGTGGACCAGACGGATCTCTGCCCCTGTTAGCCGCGGTGTAAGCCAGTCTGTGTCATTACTGCTACGTCAGAAGGTGGTACTTTCTCTGGTCAGTCCCCTGATTGTCTGTAGAGGGTTATACTATCAACAAACTATCAATTGCAACTTTTGTTGATATGTTGACAACTTGCTGAGATCTGTGGGTTACGGTTGGGGCTAGTTAGTGGAGCAGTTTGTTAGTAAGTGGAACATCTATACCTATCTGTAGGGGACAGATAACATGTAACACAGGAAGTTTTAATATCTCTCTCTCTCTCTTTGTCCCTCGCAGAGGAAACCAAAGCCCACCTGATTGGAGCAGAGCATGGCGTAGTGATACTCAACTCAATAGTGTTTGATTGTCGCCTGCAATTCAGGGCATTCCTGCATTTGATGACCTTGAACATCCCATTGGTTCCTGCATGAGCGCCCTCGAGCATTCCATTGGTTCCTGCATGAGCGCCCTCGAGCATCCCATTGGTTCCTGAATGAACACCTCCCCCACCCTTGAGCACACCAACTTCATGGTTGAGTGAAACTTTTGATATTCTGGATTTCCCCTGTGATTAAAATGTGAGTCAAAAAGGCTATAAAAGTATTATCTGAGTTTTTTGGGGGCGTAGGATACTGTCTACCTGTGTCCTAGCTAGATAGCTACCGCTGTCGCCCCCGCCTCCCGCCTGCTGTGTACCAGAGTCCTCCAAGCTATCTAGCTAGCACACAGTGTCCTTCGTTAGCGCTTGCCGAACACCTTCCCTTGACATCTTTAACAGCACTGCGGGAAAACAGTGTCTGACAGGTGGGGGGGGGGGGGGACACTGTCTACCGTTGTCCTAGCTAGCTAGCTACCGTTGTTGCCCCCGCCTCTTCTTCTGTGGGGTTTATCAGCGGTTGGCATCCAACGTTATGGTGCATAGCCTCCACCTACTGTACTGGAGCGGCCCCTCCTCCCACATGTGTACTGGAGTCCTAAGCCTTCTGTTAAAGAAGGGTTCCACAGATGCCCACATGCAGGAATGCCACTAATTGCGGGCCACAATTGCACCCTTCTCGGCCTCTCTATATACAGTATAGTCAGGAGAGCTTGTTCTGTATAGTCTGTATAGTCAGGAGTGCTTGTTCTGAGGTCAGAGACGGAGCATGAACTATTGGCAACCTGCTGCAGGGTAGAGAGACTTGAGCCTGTCCATTTCCAGCTTCCAGGTTGGAGATAATGCAGGCCAGCACACACACACACACACACACACACACACACACACACACACACACACACACACACACACACACACACACACACACACACACACACACACACACACACACACACACACACACACACACACACACACACACACACACACACACACCTCCCATCAACTCATAGCCTGTGTCAAAAATAGGAAGTAGATTTGTTTTGCTTTTCGCCCCTCTAACCATATATCCATATAGCCTTTCAGAGATCCCAGTGATTTGTGCCTCAGACAAACAAATAGAGATAGATAGTGAGAACAAGAGAGAAATATAAGAGCGCGAGAGAGAGCAGAGAGAGAGACAGAGAGAGAAAGCAGAAAGAGAGAGAGCAGACAGAGAGAAAGCAGAAAGAGCTAGCAGAGAAAGAGAGAGCAGAGAGAGAGAGAGCAGAGAGAGCAGAAAGAGAGAGCACAGAGAGAGCAGAGAAAGAGAGAGCAGAGAGGGATAGCAGAAAGAGAGAGAGAGCAGAGAGAGAGCAGAGCGAGAGCAGAGCGAGAGCAGAGAGAGAGAGAGCTCATTGACTTGACACACACACACACACAAACAGCAATTACCAGGGGCAGTCCCTCGCAGCTTAAAAATACATTTAAGTTGTGTATAATGGAGGGTAAATGACCAAAGAATCAATTTCTTCACTTAAGGCTGTCTCCTTAATACAGTTACATTAAGTTACACTTACTGGAAGTGTGAAGAATCACAGTTATTCATGTATCCTTTAAGAGACAAATGAAATCCATTGAGTGACTATTTATCTAATGTCTCTGTGATTAGGAACAACCTGCTTGGTAAATAAAGATATGCCACATGCACACAAGTAAACACACTACTACAAGCACACACACACACACATACATACAGTACGCACTCATGGGTCTATGAGCTGCTCATTTCTGTTGGAACATTGATTGTGAATAGCGTATTCATCTATCTATAATATTTTAATATTAGTTTAAACGTCTAGTCTGGTGAGTCGGTTTACATACGTTTTTGGATTGCACGTTTTATATGAACTTACAGTATACTGTATACTCTTTCAGTTTCATGTCCTATACTCTACTTCAGTACTCTACTCCAGTTCGACAGCTACTGAGCGCTTTCAGTTCCTGTTGAAAGGCTGTTCATCTCCATCACCTAGTCATGCCTGTCTCCCTGAAGTCACCGCTGCACCACAACACAAACCGACGCCAGATTCATCAACTCTATCTGTAGCGCCACGTCCTTTCCTTTGTCGGAGGGCCTGGCGCGGTGCGGCCTGGCGCGGTGCGGCCTGGCGCGGTGCGGCCTGGCGCGGTGCGGCCTGGCGCGGTGCGGCAGCATATGCTTCTCTCTCTTTGCGGAGAATCAAATCACATTTGTCTGTGGTGTCAGCTTGTCATCAGAGGCATCGTGGAAACAATTAGATTAACATTTAGTCAAGCAGACAGCAGGAGAAATTAGACAGGGACCCTACTGAGATGTAGAGGAGGAGAGGGGGTAAGTAGAGAGAGAGAGAGGTTTAGAGAGAGAGAGAGAGAGAGAGAGAGAGAGAGAGAGAGAGAGAGGAAATGGAAAGATGAATGAGAGAGAGGGAGAGAGACAGACAGAGAGAGAGAGAAAGAGAGAGAGAGAGAGAGAGAGAGAGAGGAAATGGGAAGATGAATGGAGAGAGAGGGAGAGAGAGATGGAGGGTAGGAGAGAGCGAGGTAGAGAGGGATGTGGAAATTCTTCATTACGTTGTCGCTCAAAGATCTTTTTCCCCAAGATGGCGTAGCAGTTCAGACGTCCTCTACCCTCCTCTTGTCGTGTCCCGTGTATTTATATATTTACATATTATTATTTTTTTTTTTTTTTTTTTTTTTTTTTTTTTTTTTTTTTTTTTTCACTTATCTTTTTATATATATATATATATTCTTTTTTAATTCTAAAAACTCAACCTCAAAGCACTCTCCTGCAACCCGCCTCACCAATTTAAAAAAAGAAAGTATTATTTACCTCATCTGAATTCCACAACAGAAGCTAGCAAGAGGTTAGCCATTTTCACTGGCTACGTTGAAGTTCAGCTAGCCACGGTTAGCTGTCCTCAGCTATCCATTAGCTCGAAAAGCTATCGCCAGTTTTTGTACAGCGCGACTCAGACCAGAGCATACCGGACCTATTCTCTCTCCTTTCCCCGATTTCTACCGCAGGCTCTGGGCATTTACACCTGGATCTTGCAGCTAACTAGCTGCTACCTGAGTGACTATTGGCAACGTCGGTCACGGAAATAACACACATTATTACGGAGCTAGCCAGCTAGCCAGCTGAAGAGTTCCGTCAGCCACTCCTGGGCTATTCCTGAGCTAGCCAGCTGAAGTGTCTCCTGGGCTACAACTCACCTATCCTGACCCGTTTTACTGCCGATCCGGAGCCCCATCGGGTCTTCACGACTGGACCACCGACGTTATCTGCCCGAGGGAGTTATCCAACTGGCCCCTCCGTCGCGACGTAACCTGATCGCCCATCTGCGGCCCGCTAATCGTTAGCTGTCTTTTCGGCTGCGATCTGAATAGGTCTATCGGACACTTTTCTTGGGCCACTATAACTAACTATTTTGCCAACTTGGACAGGTCCCCCCTTCCACACGGAACCCCACTAACCCACAGACGGAAACGCACGAGCTGGCTAAAAACAGACCTCCCTCCCATCTTCCACCAGCTTGCTACCTATGGCCCGGCTAGCTGTCTGAATCTCACTGGACCCTTTGATCACTCGGCTAAGCATGCCTCTCCTTAATGTCAATATGCCTTCTCCATTGCTGTTCTGGTTAGTGTTTATTGGCTTATTTCACTGTAGAGCCTCTAGCCCTGCTCATTATACCTTATCCAACCTCTCAGTTCCTCCACCCACACATGCTATGACATCTTCTGGTTTCAATGATGTTTCTAGAGACAATATCTCTCTCACTATCACTAAATGCCTAGGTTTACCTCCTCTGTACTCACATCCCACCATACCTTTGTCTGTACATTATACCTTGAAGCTATTTTATCGCCCCCAGAAACCTGCTCCTTTTTCTCTCTACTCTGGACGTCACAGACGACCAATTCTTATAGCTTTTAGCCGTACCCTCATACTTATTCTTCTCTGCTCCTCTGGGGATGTAGAGGTGAATCCAGGCCCTGCAGTGCCTGGCTCCACTCCTACTCCCCAGGCGCTCTCTTTTGATGACTTCTGTAACCGTAATAACCTTGGTTTCATGCATGTTAACATTAGAAGCCTCCTCCCTAAGTTTGTTTTATTCACTGCTTTAGCACACTCCGCCAACCCGGATGTCCTAGCTGTGTCTGAATCTTGGCTTAGGAAGTCCACCAAAAACTCTGAAATCTTCATCCCTAACTACAACGTTTTCAGACAAGATAGAACGACCAAAGGGGGCGGTGTTGCAATCTACTGCAGAGATAGCCTGCAGAGTTCTGTCCTGCTATCCAGGTCTGTACCCAAACAATTTGAACTTCTAATTTTAAAAATCCACCTCTCCAAAAACAAGTCTCTCACCGTTGCCGCCTGCTATAGACCCCCCTCGGCCCCTAGTTGTGCTCTGGACACCATATGTGAACTGATTGCCCCCCATCTATCTTCAGAGCTCGTGCTACTAGGTGACCTAAACTGGGACATGCTTAACACCCCAGCCATCCTACAATCCAAGCTTGATGCCCTCAATCTCACACAAATTATTAATGAACCCACCAGGTACAACCCCAAAGCCGCAAACAGTGGCACCCTCATAGATATCATCCTAACCAACGTGCCCTCTAAATACACCTCTGCTGTTTTCAACCAAGATCTCAGCGATCACTGCCTCATTGCCTGCACCCGTAATGGGTCAGCGGTCAAACGACCTCCACTCATCACTGTCAAACGCTCCCTGAAACATTTCAACGAGCAAGCCTTTCTAATCGACCTGGCCCTGGTATCCTGGAAGGATATTGACCTCATCCCGTCAGTAGAGGATGCCTGGTTATTTTTTAAAAATGCCTTCCTCACCATCTTAAATAAGCATGCCCCTTTCAAGAAATTTAGAACCAGGAACAGATATAGCCCTTGGTTCTCCCCAGACCTGACTGCCCTTAACCAACACAAAAATATCCTGTGGCGTTCTGCATTAGCATCGAACTGCCCCCGCGATATGCAACTTTTTAGGGAAGTTAGAAACCAATACACACAGGCAGTTAGAAACGCCAAGGCTAGCTTTTTCAAACAGAAATTCGCTTCGTGCAACTCCAACTCTAAAAAGTTCTGGGACATTGTAAAGTCCATGGAGAATAAGAACACCTCCTCCCAACTGCCCACTGCACTGAGGATAGGAAACTCTGTCACCACCGATAAGCCCACTATAATTGAGAATTTCAATAAGCATTTTTCTACGGCTGGCCATGCTTTCCACCTAACTACCCCTACTGCATTCAACAGCACTGCACCCCCCACAGCAACTCGCCCAAGCCTCCCCCATTTCTCCTTCTCCCAAATCCATTCAGCTGATGTTCTGAAAGAGCTGCAAAATCTGGACCCCTACAAATCAGCTGGGCTTGACAATCTGGACCCTTTCTTTCTAAAATTATCTGCCGAAATTATTGCAACCCCTATTACTAGCCTGTTCAACCTCTCTTTCGTGTCGTCTGAGATTCCCATAGATTGGAAAGCAGCTGCTGTCATCCCCCTCTTCAAAGGAGGTGACACTCTTGACCCAAATTGCTACAGACCTATATCCATCCTACCCTGCCTTTCTAAGGTCTTCGAAAGCCAAGTCAACAAACAGATTACCGACCATTTCGAATCCCACCGCACCCTCTCCGCTATGCAATCTGGTTTCAGAGCTGGTCATGGGTGCACCTCAGCCACGCTCAAGGTCCTAAACGACATCGTAACCGCCATCGATAAGAAACATTACTGTGCTGCCGTATTCATTGACCTGGCCAAAGCTTTTGACTCTGTTAATCACCACATCCTCATCGGCAGACTCAGTAGCCTTGGTTTCTCAAACGATTGCGTCGCCTGGTTCACCAACTACTTCTCTGACAGAGTTCAGTGTGTCAAATCGGAGGGCCTACTGTCTGGACCTCTGGCAGTCTCTATGGGGGTACCACAGGGTTCAATTCTTGGGCCAACTCTTTTCTCTGTATACATAAATGATGTCGCTCTTGCTGCTGGTGAATCTCTGATCCACCTCTACGCAGACGACACCATTCTGTACACTTCTGGCCCTTCTTTGGACACTGTGTTAACAACCCTCCAGACGAGCTTCAATGCCATTCAACTCTCCTTCCGTGGTCTCCAACTGCTCCTAAACACAAATAAAACTAAATGCATGCTCTTCAACCGATCGCTGCCTGCACCTGCCCGCCTGTCCAGCATCACTTCTCTGGACGGTTCTAACTTAGAATTTGTGGACAACTACAAATACCTAGGTGTCTGGTTAGACTGTAAACTCTCCTTCCAGACTCACATCAATCATCTCCAATCCAAAGTGAAATCTCGAATTGGCTTCCTATTTCGCAACAAAGCATCCTTCACTCATGCTGCCAAACATACCCTCGTAAAACTGACCATCCTACCAATCCTCGACTTCGGCGATGTCATTTACAAAATAGCTTCCAATACCCTACTCAACAAGCTGGATGCAGTCTATCACAGTGCCATCCGTTTTGTCACCAAAGCCCCATATACTACCCACCACTGCGACCTGTACGCTCTCGTTGGCTGGCCTTCGCTTCATAATCGTCGCCAAACACATTGGCTCCAGGTCATCTACAAGACTCTGCTAGGTAAAGTCCCCCCTTATCTCCGCTCACTGGTCACCATAGCAGCACCCACCTGTAGCACGCGCTCCAGCAGGTATATCTCTCTGGTCACCCCTAAAGCCAACTCCTCCTTTGGTCGTCTCTCCTTCCAGTTCTCTGCTGCCAATGACTGGAACGAACTACAAAAATCTCTGAAACTGGAAACACTTATCTCCCTCACTAGCTTTAAGCACCAGCTGTCAGAGCAGCTCACAGATCACTGCACCTGCACATAGCCCATCTATAATTTAGCCCAAACTACTACCTCTTCCCCTACTGTATTTATTTATTTTATTTATTTTGCTCCTTTGCACCATATTATTTATATTTTATCTCTGGACTTTCTTCAAACTACAAATCTACCATTCCAGTGTTTTTCTTGCTATACTTTATTTACTTTGCCACCATGGCATTTTTTTGCCTTTACCTCCCTTATCTCACATCATTTGCTCACATTGTATATAGTCTTATTTTTTTATTATTTTTTTTTATTCTACTGCATCATTGATTGTATGTTGTTTTACTCCATGTGTAACTCTGTGTTTTTGTATGTTGTCGAACTGCTTTGCTTTATCTTGGCCAGGTCGCAATTGTAAATGAGAACTTGTTCTCAACTTGCCTACCTGGTTAAATAAAGGTGAAATAAATAAATAAATAAATAAATAAAAAAGATGATGTCACACAGATGATAAAGCTATTTACAAAGCCATGATTCATTGGCAGGTAGATATATGTCTGTGCTCTCAGCCAGAATGACATTTTGAATTCACTATGTAATTTCAACAATAACATTTAAATCAGGTACCGGTCGTTGCTTTGAGTAAATTCCACTCTTTTCACCTTCAAATTCTGACTGCTGATCAGAGAGGCAAAGGGTTGTTGTGTGTGTGTGTGTGTGTGTGTGTGTGTGTGTGTGTGTGTGTGTGTGTGTGTGTGTGTGTGTGTGTGTGTGTGTGTGTGGGTGTGGGTGTGTGTGTGTGGAAGCATATTTCTGGGTGGCGTCAGGCAGGTTGGTGTATGAGGACCAGGTTGGTTTGAGTGACAGTTTAAAGGAGGGGTCACTAAACCATTTGATCGGTCTGGTGGCTACAGTTCCCAGCTCCCCCTCTCCTCCTCCCCTCCACATCCCTTATTCCTCTCGTCCTCCTCGTCCTCCTCGTCTTTTACCTGGAGCCTTCAAGGACACGGTGGAGGTAGTGGACCTCTTTCCACACACACAGACACACACAGCACTATTGTGTGCACGGCTTTAGGCCAGAAACATGCTGGTAGAGCTCCCTCAGAATGAAAAGATTAAGAGCGACAGTTCTCTCTGCCTTTATCTCTATCTCTATCTCCTTCTCTTTCTCTTTCTCAGAGTTTTCAACTTTACTGACATCACCTTCTGACCACACACAATATGACACCAGTTGTTTTATTTAGTGTGTCACTTAAAAGACGAGAAAATACATAAGAGTTGAAAGTTGATAGAAAAGAGAAAGGAATCTCCCGAGTGGCGCAGCTGTCTAAGGCACTACATTGCAGTGCTAGAGGCAT
This sequence comes from Salmo salar, assembly GCF_965601325.2. Taxonomy (NCBI): domain Eukaryota; kingdom Metazoa; phylum Chordata; class Actinopteri; order Salmoniformes; family Salmonidae; genus Salmo; species Salmo salar. The sequence goes on along the minus strand of NC_138291.1, from coordinate 18,548,391 downwards.
CACTACAGACCTGCGTTTGATCCCAGGCTGTGTCGCAGCCGGCCGCGAACTGGAGACCCATGAGGTGGCGCACAATTGGCCCAGCATCGTCCAGATTAGAGGAAGGTTTGGCCGGCCAGGATGTCCTTGTTGTATCGCGCTCCAGCAACTCCTTGTGGCTGGCTGGGTGCATGCATGCTAACTTCGGTCGGCAGCTGTACTGTGTTTCCTCCGACACATTGGTGTGGCTGGTTGTCGGTTTGATTCATGATGATGACTGCATGCTGGCTAAGATTTTGATAGTATAATGTTGATACAGTCCAATCAAACCTACTGTAGATATAACGTGATTTGACGTAATTCTGTCTGCGGCCAGTGACCTTGAGCCTTCATGGATGGGAACTTCTAATGTAACTCTATGGCAGCACAGAAGGGGCTTGAATTTTCCAGCTCTCCCCATAGATTTTGCGGTGACGTAGTGTCCCCATGGGTGACAGAACACAATTTTATTGTATTTTTCAGCTAAACAGGCGGGGCTCAAAACAGGCCTGAATGACGGGTCGCCACTGGTCCCAGTGACTGGCAGACCACCCTGTCCCCCTGGATCCTAGGGCCTTTGAGAGACTGGGAGCTGATGTTTTAGGACAAATCAATTCAGGTAGTCAGCCACAATTATGAGGTATCCACTTCAAGCAGTATAATCAGCAATCAAAAAGATCTACCCAAAAGTTGCATTACTGTTATTTTTGAGTGAAAAGGCTCAGGGTTTGCTAGTGATGTTGTTTCTAAGTGACACATTGTATGTATTGTTCAGTGAGTCGTGGGATCCTCCAGGGTACTGATGCATAGCCTCTGACTCCTCATGTAGCCTGGTCTGTCTGGACCTCTGTCTGGACACTTACAGCAGCAGACTAAAGGTCCAACTGGAGAATAAGAGAGCAAAGGTATTAAACCAGGGGTATTCAACCGGTGGTCCGCGGAGGTACTGCAGGTGGGCCGCGAAAATATATATTTAAAAAAAAGTGATTTTTTGATTAATATCGCTAGCAACAACAGAATAAATAAAAATTGAATTACATACCTTACAGTAGAAAAGAGGATAGTATCTTATTTCTAATAATGGCAATTTAATTTCTCAACTCCTAATATTGAGCAAATTACATTCATCCCAGCTAGCACATTTGGTTCGTTGGAAGTTGTGGGAACGTGGTTTTGGTTTCACATTGGTTGTGGGAACAAAGCCATACGTTTCCTGCCCGGTAAAACTGAGATTTCTTTTTTGAAATTCACGTTTTCCTGGGAGGTTTTATTAACGCTCTGAGTATAGAAATTATAGATTATTTGGAGGTTTTTGAATAACTTTCACTGAATGTTTCAATAAAACTTTTAATAACACTGCAAGCTTATTTTGAGTTAACTTTTCTTCACTCCAAGCACAGAATGGACAAAAATAATAATTCCTTAGGCATTAACCATGCAAAGACATTTATTTTTATTGTGAAACAGCATCAGCGAGATTCGAACTGTGGCACCAGGATGGAGCTAGCATGCCATGTTGTCTTACAAATACAAAGCAGTTAATTTTAGTCTATTCAAACAGACCCCATTTCAAAAGAAACAAGCATCGGACCCTTTTTTTCAATTTTCACCTAAAATGACATACCCAAATCTAACTGCCTGTAGCTCAGGCCCTGAAGCAAGGATATGCATATTCTTGGTACCATTTGAAAGGAAACACTTTGAAGTTTGTGGAAATGTGAAAGGAATGTAGGAGAAAATAACACATTAGATCTGGTGAAAGATAACATGGGGTCACTGTGTCGCCGGTTTGCCCGGGAGGGGGTCCCTGGGATGCCGGTTTGCCCGGGAGGGGGTCACTGTGTCGCCGGTTTGCCCGGGAGGGGGTCCCTGGGATGCCGGTTTGCCCGGGAGGGGGTCCCTGTGTTGCCGGTTTGCCATTGCCAGGGAGGGGGTCCCTGTGTTGCCGGTTTGCCCGGGAGGGGGTCCCTGGGATGCCGGTTTGCCCGGGAGGGGGTCCCTGTGTTGCCGGTTTGCCATTGCCAGGGAGGGGGTCCCTGTGTTGCCGGTTTGCCCGGGAGGGGGTCCCTGTGTTGCCGGTTTGCCATTGCCAGGGAGGGGGTCCCTGTGTTGCCGGTTTGCCATTGCCAGGGAGGGGGTCCCTGTGTTGCCGGTTTGCCCGGGAGGGGGTCCCTGTGTTGCCGGTTTGCCATTGCCCGGGAGGGGGTCCCTGTGTCGCCGGATTGCCAAGGAGGGGGTCCTTGGGTCGTCGGTTTGCCCGGGAGGGGTTTTACATGGGTTTGAATCCTTGGGCAAGGAATGGTTGAAGTCCCCCATATTAAACCATGCTGTCTCTATAGCGTTATTTAATCTGTCTCTATCTTTAATAAGTCTCTCTTCTCTGTTTATCTCTCTTCCCCTCTCCCCATCTCAGTGCTTCTTTCTTTCTTTCATTCCTTCTTTCTTTCTTTAGTTCTTAATTTCTCTCTCCCCCTCTCTCCCAACCCCTCTCCCTCCATCCGCCTCTCCCTCCCAACAGCAGCTCTAGAGGTAGTGGAGGCCAACCCTCTGAAGGGCAGGTCAAAGTCGTAGTTAGTGTGGGAGTCTGGTGGTGTCACAGTCTGGCGGTATACATTGTGGCAGATATGTGGAAAAGCCTGTGGGTCTGGCTGCAGAAAAAAAGGCAAAAATAGACAGAGACGTGAAGCCCTCTCTTCCTCCCTCTCTGCCTTCCTGACTGACTGGGCTGTGCCAGTTCTTTCACAGGCGCTCTGTTTTCGTTGTGTTGCTTTTTGCTATATTCTTTCTGTGGAGTGGGAGCCAGAGAGAGAATGGGGGATGTCACAAAAAAATAAGAACCGCAGGGGAGAGACAAACAAGCACACACAGAACCAAGAGGAGGTGGATCAAACGCTCAGCGTCCATTTTGTTTCTGTTTTGTTTCATATAGAGACCATTCTCACACTGACAGATAGTATAACACTTGGCATGGAACTCAAAGCAGAGGAGAAGAGTGACAGATTCACACCTGTCTATGTTCTAACCCCAAACAGAGAAAGCAGTCCACATTAATTAAAGTAGCCTCTAATTCTGCTAGACTATATTTAACGACCCACTCCTAGCCAATCAAAAGCCACCTCACCTCTCTATCACACCTCCACACACACACACACGCATGCACGCACACACACATCTCGCTCAATTTATAATAGTTTGATGACCTGGTGACCCCGCTCAGGGAGGAATGAAGCGAGTTCAAATCGTGGCCTAATTAAAGGGTGTTGTAAAGGGAAAGTGGAGCGCTGCGGACCAGGGACCAGGAACCATGCTACGCTACGCTACTCCACATCTCACTGCGGCCTGTTTTAGAAATAACTCCTGTTCCTCTCACACATACACACACACACACACACACACACTGCCTGGTTAGGTCCCCTGCTTCCCTCAAACACACACACACCTTGTCTGGTGAACCCTCACTGCTACCCTGTACATTTACAGACAACTGCCCCGGACATCTGACAGAAAAATATGTTCTGTTTCAAGTGATAGGGAGAAGTTATGTATTAAGGGACGATTTTGTCAAAAAGTTCAATAGAGTTTCAGACATCACCAGGTTTTACTGAACAAAAATAGTAGAATTATAGTAGTATAATTCAGGAGTGTTATGGAACAACTAAGTCTGTGTGTGTGTGTGTGTGTGTGTGTGTGTGTGTGTGTGTGTGTGTGTGTGTGTGTGTGTGTGTGTGTGTATGTGTGTGTGTGTGTGTGTGTGTGTGTGTGTGTGTGTGTGTGTGTGTGTGTGTGTGTGTGTGTGTGTGTGTGTGTGTGTGCATATACAGTATGTGTGGGTTGTACACTACTAGAATAATAGTGAAGACATCAAAACAATGAAATAACACATATGGAATCATGTAGTAACCAAAAAAGTGTTAAACAAATCAAAATATATTTTATATTTGAGATTTTTCAAATAGCCACCTTTTGACTTGATGACAGCTTGCACATTCTTGGGATTCTCTCAACCAGCATCACCTGGAATGATTTTCCAACAGTCTTGAAGGAGTTCCCACATATGCTGAGCACTTGTTGGCTGCTTTTCCTTCACCCTGTGGTCCGACACATCCCAAACCATCTCAATTGGGTTGAGGTCGGGGGATTGTGGAGGCCAGGTCATCTGATGCAGCACTCCATCACTCTCCTTCTTGGTTAATTGCCCTTACCCAGCCTGGAGGTGTATTGGGTCATTGTCCTGTTGAAAAACAAATGATAGTCCCACTAAGCCCAAACCAGATGGGATGGCGTATCGCTGCAGAATGCTGTGGTAGCCATGCTGGTTAAGTGTGCTGTGAATTTGAAATAAATCACAGACAGTGTCACCAGCAAAGCACCCCCACCTCATAACACCTCCTCCTCCATGCTTTATGGTGGGAAATACACATGTAGAGATCATCCGTTCACCCACACTGTGTCTCACAAAGACACAGCATTCGGAACCAAAAATCTACAATTTGGACTTCAGACCAAAGGACAAATTTCCACCGGTCTAATGTTCATTGCTTGTGTTTCTTGGCCCAAGCAGGTCTCTTCTTCTTATTGGTGTCCTTTAGTAGTGGTTTCTTAGCAGCAATTTGACAATGACGACCTGATTCACGCAGTCTCCTCTGAACAGTTGATGTTGAGATGTATCTGTTACTTGAACTCTGTGAAGCATTTATTTGGGCTGCAATTTCTGAGGTTGGTAACTTTAATGCAGCAGAGGTAACTCTGGGTCTTCCTTTCCTTTGGCGGTCCGCAAGAGAGCCAGTTTCATCATAGCGCTTGATGATTTTTGCGACTGCACTTAAAGAAACTTTCAAAGTTCTTGAAATGTTCCATATTGACTGACCTTCATGTCTTAAAGTAATGATGGACTGTCGTTTCTCTTTGCTTATTTGAGCTGTTCTTGCTATAAAATGAACTTGGTGTTTTACCAAATAGGGCTATCTCCTGTATACCACCCCTACCTTGTCACAACACAACTGAAATTCCACAAATTAACTTTTAAGAGGGCACACCTGTTAATTGAAATGCATTCCAGGTGACTACCTCATGAAGCTGGTTGAGAGAATGCCAATAGTGCGCAAAGCTATCATCAAGGCAAAGGATGGCTATTTGAAAAATCTGAAGTATAAAATATATTTTGATTTGTTTAAAAAAAAAATGGTTACAACATAATTCCATATTTGTTATTTCATAGTTTTGATGTCTTCACTATTATTCTACAATGTAGAAAATAGTAAAAATAAAGAAAAACCCTTGAATGAGTAGGTGTTCTAAAACTTTTGACCAGTAGTGTATATAATTTACTGGACATACAACTAATTTATATCAGCTCACACAATACTACCATCCCTCCCTTTGAAAGGGGAAGCGATGTTTCTGAATGGCCGAGGACTCCAAGCCATCTGAATCCGGGGCACCTGTTCTTGGATTAGTTACAGAGGAAATAAAATGACATTATTCTATAAATTACATTTTTTTAATCTACAACTTTAAAAAGCTGTTGGCCCATTAAACCAGGGCAATTTAATGGTTCCAAACTCCCCCCTCATGCCATTAACTGCAATATCTCATTAAAACTCAAAAAGGGATTCATCTTTGATTGATTGGATCTCTTTTCCCTATTTTGCATTTTAATGTTCATTAATAAACTTTTATTGTTTTGTTAATTATAATACCCCTTTAGATAATGACTGGCTGCAGTTTGGTCTCAAAGCCTCTCAGCTACATGTGGAGATGGAGAGATGGGAGAGGGAGAGAGGGAGAGAGGGAGCGAGGGAGGGATGGAGAGATGGAGAGATGGAGAGGTAGAGACATGAGAGGGAGGGAGAGAGAGAGGGAGAGATGGAGAGAGAGAGGGAGAGATGGAGAGAGGGAGGGGTGGAGGGATGGAGGGATGGAAAGAGGATGGGATGGAGAGAGGGAGAGAGGGAGAGGGGAAGGGATGAGAGATGGAGAGAGGGAGAGATGGAGAGATGGAAAGAGGAAGGTATGGAAGGATGGAGAGAGGGAGGGATGGAGAGATGGAGAGAGGGAGAGATGGAGTGATGGAGAGAGGGAGGGATGGAGAGATGGAGGGATGGAAAGATGGAGAGGTAGAGACGGAGAGGTGGAGAGATGAGGGAGAGAGAGAGGGAGAGCAGGAGAGATGTAGAGAGGGGGAGAGGGAATAAGGGAGAGAGGGAAAGAGGATGGGATGGAGAGATGGAGAGAGGGAGAGATGGAGGGATGGAGAGATGGAGAGAGGGAGGGATGGAGAGATGGAGAGATGGATGGATGGAAATATGGAGAGGGAGAGACGGAGAGGTGGAGAGATGAAGAGATGAGAGAGAGGGAGAGAGAGAGAGATGTAGAGATGGAGGGATGGAGAGCGGGAGAGATGGAGAGATGGAGGGAGAGAGGGAGAGCGGGAGAGATGGAGGGAGGGAGCGATGGAGAGAGGGAGAGATGGAGAGTGGGAAAGATGGAGGGTGGGACTGAGGGAGAGATGGAGAGATGGAGGGAGAGATGGAGAGATGGAGAGCGGGAGGGAGGGAGGAAGGGGGAGAGAAAAAACAAGCATGATACCCTTTTCTTCCAGGCAGCTTTTTTCACATGCAAACAAACAAAGTGATATGGCTGTGTGTTTTTGTGCTTTGCTTTTAATGAAGAGTTTTAAAACTTGTGAACATGAAGGAAACAGCAGCGGCAGTTTAGCACAAATCAACTTAGATGCTGACCAGACAGCTCGCCCGTCCGCATGTTGATTTTGTCCATCCACACTAGACGCGATCAGGACACGCAGGTATCAAAACAAACTCTGAACCAACTATATTAATTTGGGGACAGGTTGAATAGTATTAAACATTTATGGCAATTTAGCTAGCTACCTTGCTGTAGCTAGGTAATTTGTCCTGGGATATAAACATTGGGTTGTCATTTGACCTGAAATGCACAAGGTCCTCTACTTTGACAATTAATCCATAGATAAAAGGGTAAACCAAGTTCATTTCTAGTAATCACTCCTCCTTCAGGCTTCTTCTTCTTCTTTTGGAATTTATGTGGCGGTAATGCACCAACTTTAAGGTGCATTACCTGCACCAACTGGACTGGAGTATGGACCTCAGTTCTTTCAATCACCCACGTGGGTATATGCTCCTAAAAACCAATAAGGAGATGGGAGAGGCGGGACTTGCAGCGGGTCAAGTGTCACAAATAGAACCAGGTTCTATTTTAGCAGCTGGCTATGCAGATGCTTGTTGACGCATGCGAGCAGTGTGGGTGCAATGATTGAATAACATGTAGAGTATGTGTAAATTTATTTTGCAACCCTCGCGGACGCGATACGGGCGGTGTGGTCAGCATGTCAGTTTCCCTGTTGCTAGAACTGTTGGGACTCTGCTGTATAATTTGCTGTGTGTGTGTGTGTGTGTGTGTGTGTGTGTGTGTGTGTGTGTGTGTGTGTGTGTGTGTGTGTGTGTGTGTGTGTGTGTGTGTGTGTGTGTGTGTGTGTGTGTGTGTGTGTGCATATACAGTATGTGTGGGTTGCACACTACCGGTCAAAAGTTTTGGACACACCTACTTATTGAAGGGTTTTTCTTTGTTTTTACTATTTTCTACATTGTAGAATAATAGTGAAGACATCAAAACTATGAAATAACACATATGGAATCATGTAACCAAAAAAGTGTTAAACAAATCAAAATATACTTTATATTTGAGATTTTTCAAATAGCCACCCCCAAAGGTGCGGACTCCCGGCCGCAAATCTGAACCTATAGGGGAGGGTACGGGTGGGCATCTCTCCTTGGTGGTGGCTCCGGTTCGGGGCGTAGCGCCCGCTCCGCCCGCTGATCCATCTGCTTTTGTACCACTGGACCGTGGATCGTCGAAGGAGGAACCAGACTGTGGATCATCGCCAGAGGCTCTGTACTGCAGGCCACCGCTGGAGGCTCTGGGCTGCATGCCGCCGCTGGAGGCTCTGGGCTGCATGCCGCCGCTGGAGGCTCTGGGCTGCGGGCCGCCGCTGGAGGCTCTGGGCTGCGGGCCGCCGCTGGAGGCTCTGGGCTGCGGGCCGTCTCAGGAGGTTCCGGACTGCGGGCCGTCTCAGGAGGTTCCGGACTGCGGGCCGTCTCAGGAGGTTCCGGACTGCGGGCCGTCTCAGGAGGTTCCGGACTGCGGGCCGTCTCAGGAGGTTCCGGACTGCGGGCCGTCTCAGGAGGTTCCAGACTGTGGGCCGTCATTGCAGGCTCCATGCCGTGGATCATCACTGCAGGCTCCGCGCCATGGATCACCACTGGAGGCTCCGCGCCATGGATCATCACTGGAGGCTTTGTGCCATGGATCATCACTGGAGGCTTCGTGCCATGGATCATCCCTACAGGCTCTGGGCCATGGATCATCCCTACAGGCTTCTTGCCATGGATTATCACTGGAGGCTCCGGGCAATGGATCATCACTGGAGGCTCCGGGCCATGCATCATCACTCGAGGCTTCGTGCCATGGATCATCACTGGAGCCTTCGTGCCCTGGATCATCACTGGAGGCTTCTTACGTGGAGCCGGAACAGGTCTCACCGGACTAGGGAACGTTGCTGGAGGCTCCGGACTATGGATCATCACTGGAGGCTTCTTACGTGGAGCTGGAACAGGTCTCACCGGACTAGGTAACGTCACTTGAGGCTCCGGACTGGGGAGGTGCACTGGAAGCCTGATTCGTGGGGTTGGCACAACCCGTCCTGGCTGGATGCTTACTTTAGTCCGGCAAGGGCGGGGCGCTGGACGAACTGGGCTGTGCAGGCGCACTGGCAACACAGTGAGTAGAACTGACGCAGGATATACTGGGCCGTGGAGGCGCACTGGAGGTCTGGAGCGTATGGCTGGCACAACCCATCCTGGCTGGATTCCCCCCGTAGCCCGGCAAGCGCGGGGAGTTGGAACAGACCACACTGGTTTGTGCTGGCGAACTGGGGGTACTGTGCGTAGAGCAGCTCTAGCACGGCAACTGCGGGGAGCTTGAACAGAGCACCCCGAGCTGTGGCTGCGCACTGGAGACACCGTGCGCATCACCGCATAACACGGTGCCTGACCAGTCCTACTCTCCCCACGGTAAGCACGGGGAGTTGGCTCAGGTCTGAAACCTGACTTAGCCAATGTCCCCGTGTGCCCCCCCAAAAAAGGTTTTGGGGCTGCCTCTCGTGCTTGCCTCGTTGCCGTGCTAGTTCCTCTTCTCGTCGCCGCTCTGCTCTTGCTGCCTCCACCTGTTCCCATGGGAGGCAATCCCATCCAGCCTGGATCTCCTCCCATGTCCACGATCCCTTGCCGTCCAGGATGTCTTCCCAGGTCCATTTCTCCCGACCACGCTGCTTGGTCCGTTGGTGGTGGGATCTTCTGTGACGATCGTCGAAAGGAGTAGACCAAGGTGCAGTGTGGAAAGTGCTCATATTTATATTTATTGTAACTCAGAACACTAAATCAAAATAACAAAACAACAGAAAACGAACGTCACGTTCTGCAGGCTTTACTGAGCTGTACAAAAACAAGATCCCACACTGAAGGAGGGAAAAAGGACTGCCTAAGTATGATTCCTAATCAGAGACAACAATAAACAGCTGCCTCTGATTAGGAACCATACTCGGCTCAACACAAAGAAATAGAAAACATAGAATGGAACATAGAAATACAACAACCTAGATTGCACACCCTATATCACACCCTGACCTAACCAAACTAGAGGAAATAAAACGTCTCTCTAAGGTCAGGGCGTGACATACTTTAAATAATGGCACTTTAATAATGTTTACATATCTTGCATTACATATCTCATATGTAGATACTCTATTCTATACTATCTATTGCATCTTAGCCTATGCCGCTCTGTCATTGCTCATCCATAAATGTATATGTACATATTCTTATTCCATTCCTTTACTTAGATTTGTGTGTATTAGGTATTTGTTGTGGAATTGTTAGATTACTTGTTAGATATTGCTGCACTGTCGGGACTCGAAGCACAAGCTTTTCGCTACACTCGCATTAACATCTGCTAACCATGTGTATGTGACCAATACAATTTGATTTGATTTGATTTGATTTTAGATCCTGATGTGGTTATGCCAAAAGGCTGTGGGCAACACTAGTTCATTTAGCAGACAAGATTTGCTTATAATTCTGTGGCATTATTTGATTCTATAGTATGAAGAATACCATTTAACATAGCTGAATTAAGGATCTTTTCTCCTAACGATTTGAGGGAGTGTGCTATTCTGTGTTGAGCAGTTAACAAAGAAATAGGTACTCCTATATGCTTCATTTAGAGTTATTGATGTAACTTTAGTTGTTCTACAAACAGTAGGCTATATGTTTTGATTTTAATACATTCTAAGGCTGCATGATGAGACTAATGATGATTTGAAAAAAGTATCTTGAAAGGCATGATCTCTGCTTTGTTTTCTGCGCAGGCTGTACACACTCCAATAGTCGCTCATTCACAATTTGACAAGCACTTGATAATGCCTCGAATTTCACAGCGGCATCCCCTTTATGGGCGTTGCGCACCCTAAAAAAAATCCATGCCTTTTGCAGCCCGCAGTGCTGTGTTGTGCCCTTCTCCCTGAGTGTGCTGTGTTGTGCCCTTCTCCCTGAGTGTGCTGTGTTGTGCCCTTCTCCCTGAGTGTGCCTTGTTGTGCCCTTCTCCCTGAGTGTGCTGTGTTGTGCCCTTCTCCTTGAGTGTGCCTTGTTGTACCCTTCTCCCTGAGTGTGCCTTGTTGTGCCCTTCTCCCTGAGTGTGCCTTGTTGTGCCCTTCTCCCTGAGTGTGCCTTGTTGTGCCCTTCTCCCTGAGTGTGCCTTGTTGTGCCCTTCTCCCTGAGTGTGCCTTGTTGTACCCTTCTCCCTGAGTGTGCCTTGTTGTACCCTTCTCCCTGAGTGTGCCTTGTTGTGCCCTTCTCCCTGAGTGTGCCTTGTTGTGCCCTTCTCCCTGAGTGGGCCTTGTTGTACCCTTCTCCCTGAGTGTGCCTTGTTGTGCCCTTCTCCCTGAGTGTGCCTTGTTGTACCCTTCTCCCTGAGTGTGCCTTGTTGTACCCTTCTCCCTGAGTGTGCCTTGTTGTGCCCTTCTCCCTGAGTGTGCCTTGTTGTGCCCTTCTCCCTGAGTGTGCTGTGCAATCCGAAACTCTCTCACTCAAGCGGCTCTCTGTCATGTGATCAGGTCTTTCTCACAGGCTACAAGTGAAGACAGACACAGCGGGGACGCAACTGCGAGCGTCCTTATCCAATTCTGAGGTGCATGCGGAAGATATTGAATTAACTGTCCACATTTACTTTCGTCAGCCAACAAGATGAATAGGCCTAACGAACAGCTAAAGAACTAGCCTATGTCAATCTACTATAACCCATAGTACAAAAGCTAACCTATTCTTTTCTGTGCGAGAAATAAATATTCCAAACAGTCTGGGACAGTTGTGGGATGCGATAGATCCTAAATTAATACAACCACAAGCATAAAAAAAACATATTTAATGCAATGTGGCTGACGCAACAGATCAGAACGTTTAGCTTAAAATGTTGATCAACTATTAGGCTATATCTTCACATTATAAGCGCAGCAATGAGCACATGGTAGTAGGCTATAAGCGCAAATGTTCCATTAGTGGAAAACACCATTATCAAAAGTGACCGCAAATGCAACTATGCATGTAATGCTTTTATTATAAAGGTGCATTTTTATGGTGAAACGGTTACTCCCCAAACTTGAAACTCACGCACAGTTTTCAGCTGTGCTAACATAATTGCAAAAGGGTTTTCTAATGATCAATTAGCCATTTAAAAAGATAAACTTGGATTAGCTAACACAATGTGCCATTGGAACATAGGAGTGATGGTTGCTGATACTGGGCCTCTGTACGCCTATGTAGATATTCCATTAAAATCAGCCGTTTCCAGCTACAATAGTCATTTACAACATTAACAATGTCTACACTGTATTTCTGATCAATTTGATGTTCTTTTAATGAACAAAAAATTTGCTTTTCTTTCAAAAACAAGGACATTTCTAAGTGACCCCAAACTGTTGAATGGTAGTGTATACTAAATAATATATGTGTGCCATTTGTTTTGATTTAGAATGGACCATTATTGTGCACCTGTTTTGAAACAAGGGTAGCGGGAAAAAAAGAAATGCCATCTATGCACTTAAATGGAGGACTCCTTTACCTGTGGTTTATTTTCATGCCAGCCAGGTAGGCAATACTCCTGTTGTAATTATAAGCAAAGTGCTTAATATTAGGATAGTTGAGAAATAAATATAGTAGGTGTAGCCAATAGAAAGCTGATGGGATCCTCCTCTTTTTAATAGAGGCAATCACTCTGTTTTCTCAAGCAATTGCATAGCCTATAGAAATGTTGCACAACTTGAGCTCATGGGCTCTCATCAAGTGTTTGATTAGAGTTTTGAATACGTTTGCATCGATGTCAGAGTGATTAGCGGGACAATAGAGTGCTGAGTACCATGCAGTTAGCAAGTTTGGTAGGCTACTAATGACCATCAGCAGCATCAGAGCTTGGAGAAGTCTAATTACCGTGACTAAATGGTGATGTGGAATTTGACTGCCTTTATGACTCGTGACCGCCGGTGTGGCGGTAATACGGTCGCCGCAACAGCCATACACTGAATATGAAAAGTTTAACCATTAATACAATTTGCATGACGGATTTCGGCCTTTGGCTGATAGCCTCATTAGTTACTGACACTCACACCTGCCTGACACCTGTCCCCCACACACACCTGCCTGACACCTGTCCCCCACACTACCTGCGTGACACCTGTCCCCCACACACACCTGCCTGACACCTGTCCCCCACACACACACACACCTGCCTGACACCTGCTCCACACACCTGCCTGACACCTGTCCCCCACACACACCTGTCCCCCCCACACACCTGCCTCAAACCTGTCCCACACACTCACACCTGCCTGACACCTGTCCCACACACTCACAACTGCCTGACACCTGTCCCACACACTCACACCTGCCTCACACCTGTCCCACACACTCACACCTGCCTCACACCTGTCCCACACACTTACACCTGCCTCACACCTGTCCCACACACTCACACCTGCCTCACACCTGTCCCACACACTCACACCTGCCTCACACCTGTCCCACACACTCACACCTGCCTCACACCTGTCCCACACACTGACCTGTCCCCCACACACACCTGCCTGACACCTGTCCCCCACACTTTCACCACTTGCACCCCCCGAGACTACCTCTGAACTGTTCTGCTCTCTCTCTCTTTCTCTCTCTCTTTCTCTCTCTCTTTCTCTCTCTCTTTCTCTCTCTCTTTCTCTCTCTCTTTCTCTCTCTCTCTCAATTACATTTCAATCTCTCTCTCTCTCGCTACTCACCCCTCTGTTACTTACATTAACTTATTATGTCTTTCTTTGACAGTAAAGAAGGAAACTAAAGCGTGTTGTGGTCCTCAGGGTGGGTCTATTGGGAGCAGCTTGCTCATATAGACACCCCAACCCAACTGGTAACAAAAATACTTACGCTACTGCCTAGAAACCTCAACTCCCCAAACAGGCACTGCCGCCACACACTACAATATCTCTTTCACACCACTCTCTCCCGCTCTTCTCTCCTCTCTTTTCTCTCCTCTCTCCAAAATTAGTATGCTTGTTTTAATCTCTCTCCCAGCCTGTTTCCTAGCTCACAACGTCAAGCTTACCTTTTTTTCTCCATAAATAGAGCAGAGCTCCAGCAATGTGTGCCTGTCACTAGCCTGTCCGGCCTGGTTTAGCCAGATGTAACAGCATTTTTCTGAATGAAATCCTCATGGCTCCAAGGACTGAGCTCCGGAATAATATCTGTCATTCCGGGGGAAATGTATTCCAGCGTTATATCCCGATATTTCACAGCTGTCAACTGGAATGTACGTTGTGATGACCTTAGGGATAGGGGGAAAAGGCATTAATACACATAGGATAATATTAAGTAATGTAGTAATGTTAGATCAATTTACTACTGACGGCTAGACAAGGCTTGTCATCACTTAGCAGCTAGCTCAGAGACTCGAAGATGGAAAACACAAGTGAAACACAGGAAATAATTTATAAAAGGACATTGGCTTATAAGTACATATCTAAGCCTAGGGGCTAAGGAACCAATAGAATGGTTGGTAGGGAAGCTGCCTATCTAGTGGTGCTGTTTTCCGTCAGAGTGTTTGGATAATAAGTGAAGCTCTGTGTCTCCTGACCCCTGTTATGAAACAGCTTAGTGTAAATACATGTTACTGTCTTGGAGAGGAAGTGTGACGAGTTGTTTTGCAGCTTTGTGACCACGCCACGTCTCAGTTTATACACTGTCTGTCTGTCTGTCTGTCTGTCTGTCTGTCTGTCTCTCTCTCTCTGTCTCTCTCTCTCTCTCTCTCTCTCTCTCTCTCTCTCTCTCTCTCTCTCTCTCTCTCTCTCTCTCTCTCTCTCTCTCTCTCTCTCTCTCGTAAAATGTGTATGTTGTTGTAAAATGTGTTTGTTCTAGAATTTGTGTTTTACTAAAATGTGTGTGTTGTTCTATAATGTGTGTGTTGTTCTATAATGTGTGTTGTTCTATAATGTGTGTGCTGTTCTATAATGTGTGTGCTGTTCTATAATGTGTGTGCTGTTCTCAAAATGTGAGGCATTTAATGTGTGTTAGCAGCCAGCCATCCACTGGTAGACAGATGTCTGCTGATTACCTCTCCTGAACAGAGCAATAGTTGGGAGCAGAACATTTCAAAAGGGGAAATAACGTGACATAAATTGAAGTTTCGTGGCTAATTGGCACTAAATGGGGCCCTTAAATGATGTGTAGTTTACGGTGAGACAGACAGCTATATTTCATTAGCTGAGCTGTGAGGAGCTGGTTGTGTGCGTTCACAGAAACAAACAAACAGAGGAAACAAACATGTTAACACCTCCAAATGAATAATCCCCTCATTTTACCACTTTCATTTATACAAACAAATCTGCAAAAGAAAAGCAAAGAAAGCAAAATAACCCGGTCCTGTGTGGCTCAGTTGGTAGAGCATGGTGTTTGCAATGCCAGGGTTGTGGGTTCGATTCCCACGGGGGACCAGTACGGGAAAAAAATGTATGAAATGTATGCATTCACTTTGGATAAGAGCGTCTGCTAAATGACTAAAATGTAAATGTAACTGCGTCAAATAGCAGCTAGCTCCTTGTACGAGCCTTTGAAATGTATTTTACCTGATATTTGTGTGTATTTACCTGATATTTGTGTGTGTATTTTACCTGACAACCCAGACCCCTATGAAACATCCATCAAGGCCCAAAGCACTTACAGTTTTTTCCAATTGCTAACACACTAAAATGACATGCACAGCACAATTATTTAAGCTGACACACAGAGAGCAAAACCTCTTCTCAAGTCTCCAAAAGTCTAAACACATTTTCTGCTTTACACACATTTTGCAATTCAAAATGGCACTTTTTAAATGCACTGTACACGGTTCTCTGCATAAGACACAACAATCTGACATAAAGTCACATGTTTGCCATTTCAAAACACTGCCATTCAAAATGACACTACATGAGCTAATTGGCCAATACATGTGCCACCTGGCCAAACACCTCAATGGTTAATTGTTACCACTTCAATCAGGAAGTAAGCACTATGAAAAGACCACAGGTGAGTACCTTTTGTTTTACAACAACAATGGAAGCCGTTTCAGAGAGAGGAAGAGGGAGGCTGAGAATGAGAGGGGGAGGAAGAGTGAGAGGTAGGGGTAGAGCTGGTAGAGGAGTTCATGGCCAAAGAAGACAACAACTTTCAAATGAAATCAGAGCAACCTTAGTTGATCATGTCATCAACCATGGGCTGACAATGCGAGAGGCTGGACAGAGAGTGCAGCCCAACTTGAGCCGTTTTACTGTCGCCTGTGTCATCCGGACATTTAGACTGGAGTACAGGTATGTAACCAAAATGTATTTCACACTATGTAGTACACCCCATGTCATAGTGTATTAGTTGGGTGACACCTGTTTACTTCATGAATGGCTGATGTCATACACTAACTGCACAAATTTCCTGTAGAATTTACTCTACTGTGGGGGAAATATCTTTAGGCTGCATTGTCTAAGCCCTATATTTTTGTTTTTTGTTTTTTCTAAAGGACTGAGAGACGCAACCATGGTGGAGGAAGGGGCCAAATGTTCACCGGGGTACAGGAAGCTGCCATTGTAAACTTGGTTTTCGGAAATAATGAAATCAGATTACGAGAAATTCAAAGCCACATCATCCAAGACAACACCATATTCAACAACATTCAACGAGTCAGTCTGTCCACATTGGCTCACATTCTCAAGCGAAACCAAATCAGAATGAAACAACTTTATAAGGTGCCGTTTGAGAGAAACTCTCAAAGAAACAAAGAGGTCAGACGAGCATATGTGGATGTAAGTACAATATTGACTGCAGTACACTACACGCAACATTGTTTCCCAGTGTACTGGATAACACCATATTGACTGCTTTTGTTCTTTGTTTTCAGGGAGTACTGGAAATGGATGCTCATGCAATCCCACATGAGTTCATCTTTATAGATGAGGCTGGGTTCAACCTAGCAAAGACCAGAAGAAGGGGGAGAAACGTCATTGGCCACAGAGCCATTATAGATATTCATGGACAACGTGGTGGGAACATCACAATGTGCGCTGCCATCTCCAATACGCATGGTGTCCTCCACCGTCATGCCAACCTTGGACCATACAACACAGCCCATATTCTCACATTTCTGGACAGACTCCACAACATTCTCATACCACCAGAGCGAATGAATGATGCAGACCATCAAAGAACCCGGTACGTTGTAGTATGGGCCAACGTGAGCTTTCATCGTGCAGCCCCAGTCCAAAACTGGTTTGCTGACCACCCACCATTTCTTTTGCAATACCTCCCACCATACTCACCATTTCTGAACCCCATAGAAGAGTTATTTTCGGCATGGCGGTGGAAGGTATACGACCGGCAGCCCTTTGTGCGCATGCCTCTTGCGCAGGCTATGGAAGAGGCATGTGATGAGATTGATGTGGGTGCGATTCAGGGATGGATAAGGCACTCAAGGCACTTCTTCCCTTGATGTCTGGCAAGGGGAGATATTGCCTGTGATGTGGACGAGGCTTTTTGGCCAGACCCAGCTGCACTGCAAGATGCTGCCTAATTATTTTTCTTGCCTCTTTTTTTTCTATATATTTTTTTCTGCAAATTTTTTCTTTTTCCGTTTACTGTCTTTTGTGAGCATATTTTTGTTCAGTCCAATGTAAATATATCTGCTGTGAAAAATAAAATGTTTCAACAGCATGTGTGTATCTGCAAATATTTCTGTGCATCTGAAGAATTTTCTACAATTTGAACTATTTTAGTATTATGGCAAAGCATACTAAAGATGAGAGTGCTTTTCATTATACCCAACAGTGTGTAGTTGGTTAGACAAATCTGGTAATATGAATGAAGTGTGTGCCATTTCATGCAAATGCTTGATTTTGATCATGCTATATGTAGTTTTGGTTGCAGTGCTTCATTTTGCAGGATATATGAGGTATTTTGCAGTTTGGGTGTGTGGTTTTGTGAATTGTGTTAAGTATTTTGATAAAACCAGCCTAGTTTGCAAAATTGTATTTTAGCAATTGGGAAAAACTGTAAACATTTCACAATTGGTTGTGACCAGCCTGCTGGGACCTTTGCCTGTATGCAGCAGGCAGGCAGCGGTAAATTCAGATATTTAAAGAGTGGTGGATGTGTGCACACCTGTGTGACTTGCGTGTGTGCTTGTTTAGGTGTGTGTCCGTGTGTTGGTGCATGCACCCTCGGGTGTGTGTTAAGCAGCACCACGCCTCCAGACTATACGCTTTTTTTTTTACGTTTCTAAAAAAGTGTTTTCTTGAGAAAATAAATGTTTACTAGCCTACCTGTTTAAATTGGATCCCAGGATGCGGTTAGCCTCAGTTGCTGGGACCGCTCCTATCTGTCCCGGGATACTGCCAAACACTAAAGTCTAATGAGCTGCTGCTTGGCGAAGAAGCTAGCCTAGCTGCTAGCTATCAATCTAGAATGGTTTCCTGGACAGTTTGAACACAGGCTGCGATGGGGTTAGCCCTTGTGGCTGCGACCACGGATTGTCCCGGGTTTTTCTCCAAAAAAACACATTCTGTGACGTGCTCAGTTTTTTGCCGGCATGAAGCTTTCATTAGACCAATGAAATTGCCGAACAACTTTTTTGTTTACTGTTTAGATTAAATCGAGCGCTCTCAAACTTCCCATCATTCTGATTACGGTAGTCATTTTGTCACCCTCATCATGGCAAAGACACGGAGAAATACATATGATGCAGCTTTCAAGTTGAAGGCGATTGATCTGGCTGTTGGAAAAGGAAATAGAGCTGCTGCACGGGAGCTTGGTCTTAATGAGTCGATGATAAGACGTTGGAAACAGCAGTGTGAGGAATTGACTCAGTGCAAAAAGACAACTAAAGCTTACTGCAAATTTTTTATTTTTTGTTACAAGCCGTGTTTCGTTAAAGCCTATTTATTTTTGTTACAAGCCGTGTTTCATTAAAGCCTGTGTCAAGTTCATTTGTTTCAATGTACCAGTAGGCACCTGCGGCTTATAGACATGTGCGGCTTATGTATATTCAAAATATATTTGTTTTTAAAATTCAGTGGGTGCGGCTTATATTCAGGTGCGCTTAATAGTCCGGAAATTACGGTAGCTGTTTAAATCCCTGCTTTTTGTAGCTATTTCCATCGACCCTGTGAGCCTGTGCTGGCTGGAATTGCGTGGAGTACCAGTGTTAGCCTTTAAGCTGCTACCATGACAATGACCAAAGCCGATGAGAATACTGTTGAAGACAGTAGTGTCTATCACAGGTGAAGGATCTTTTAAACAAACAACAAGAGTTCTACAAGCAGTTGTTACAACAAGAAAATAGCTTCAAGGGTTTTGTCCAAATACTGGTGGAGTCAACTAATGAAAGAATGGACGACCTGACCAGAGAGGTCCAGGACCTGAAAAACAGTTTGAAATCAAATCAAATCAAATTGTATTGTTCACATACAAATGGTTAGCAGATGTTAATGTGAGTGTAGTAAAATGCTAGTGCTTCTAGTTCCAACGGTGCAGTAATATCTAACAAATAATCTAACAATTCCCAACAATTACCTAATACACACAAATCTAAAAGGGTGGATGAGAATATGTACATAAAAATATATGGATGATCAATGGCCGAGCGGCATAGGCAAGGTGCAGTAGATGGTATAAAATACAGTATATACATGTGATATGAGTAATGTAAGATATGTAAACATTATTAAGTGCCATTATTTAAAGTGGCATTGTTTATTGTGACTAGTGATCCATTTACTAAAGTGTCCAGTGATTGGGTCTCAATACAGTATATACTGTACATGTGATATGAGAAATGTAAGATATGTAGACATTAAAGTGGCATTATTTAGAGTGGCATGGTTTAAAGTGACTAGTGATCCATTTATTAAAGTGGCCAGTGATCGGGTCTCAATGTCGGCAGCAGCCTCTCTGAGTTAGTGATTGCTGTTTGGCAGTCTGATGGCCTTGAGACAGAAGCTGTTTTTCAATCTCTCGGTCCCAGCTTTGATGCACCTGTACTGACCTTGCCTTCTGGATGATAGCAGTGTGAACAGGCAGTGGCCCAGGTGATTGTTGTCCTTGTTGATCTTTTTGTACTTCCTGTGACATCGGGTGCTGTAGGTGTCATGGAGAGCAGGTAGTTTGCCACCGGTGATGCGTTGTGCAGACCGCACCACCCTCTGGAGAGCCTTGCGGTTGAGGGCGGTGCAGTTGCTGTACCAGGCTGTGATAGAGCCCAACAGGATGCTCTCGATTGTGCATCAGTAAAAGTTTGTCAGGGTTTTGGGTGACAAGCCAAATTTCTTCAGCCTCCTGAGGTTTGCAGTTCTCCCAGGGTCAGCTCGATGAGTTTAAATAGGAGAACGGCAAGATGACAGCAATCTGTAAGTCATTGAGAGAGGACCTCAGTTCTGTGTGTGAATCCATGATAACAATGACAGAGAAATCTAATTATCTCGAGGGACAAGCAAGGCGGAACAACATGGTTGTGGACGGAATTGCAGAATCTCCACATGAGACCTGGACGGAGTCTGAGTACAAAGTGAAGGAAATTATCACTGAGAAACTGATTGATGGACTACAGGAAGATTGAGGTGGACGTGCCCATATGACTGGAAAACCTGACACTTGCCCAGGTGACAGGCCCAGGCCGATAGTGGTCAAGTTCCTGATGTTCAAGGACAAGGTAGCTCTTCTGGACAGAGCTAAGAACTTAAGAGGAACATCTTCCTCAACCAGGACTATCCTGAAGCTGTGTGCCAGAAGAGGAAAGAACTTATCCTAGCCATGAAAGCTGCCAGAGCGCATAGGGATATTGCTTACATCCGCTATGACAGGGTCATTGTCCACCCTCCCTCCCAAAAGTCTGGAAGGGATGAGAGAGCCAAGCCTATGGGTTGGTAGCTTAACCCCGCAGCACACAAACACACTTACACACACACACCAACTGGTTGATGGACTGCTAAGTAATGTTTTTTTTTCTTTTTGTCTTGCTTTGTTTGCTCTTTTCCATATTATGTCTATCTCTGAGAAGCTACCCAGGAAAGGGCTGAAAATAGCCCGTATTAATATACAGTGTCTTGCAAAAGTATTCATCCCCCTTGGCGTTATTCCTATTTTGTTGCATTACAACCTATAATTTAAATAGATTTTTATGTGGATTTCATGTAATGGACGTACACAAAATAGTCCAAATTGGTGAAGTGAAAAAAAACGGAAAAGTGGTGCGTACATATGTATTCACCCCTTTGCTATGAAGCCCCCAAATAAGATCTAATGAAACCAATTACTTTCATAAGTCACATAATTAGTCAAAAAAAAGTCCACCTGTGTGCAATCTAAGTGTTACATGATCTCAGTATATCTACACCTGTTCTGAAAGGCCCCAGAGTCTGCAACACCACTAAGCAAGGGGTACCACCAAGCAAGCGACACCATGAAGACCAAGAAGATCTCCAAACAGGTCAGGAACAAAGTTGTGGAGAAGTACAGGTCAGGGTTGGGTTATAAAAAGATCATCGAAACTTTGAACATCCCACAGAGCACCATTAAATCCATTATTAAAAATGGAAAGAATATGGCACCACAACAAACCTGCCAGGAGAGTGCCGCCCACCAAAACTCACAGACCGGGCAAGGAGGGCATTAATCAGAGAGGCAACAAAAAGACCAAAGATAACCCTGAAGGAGCTGCTAAGCTCCACAGCGGAGATTGGAGTATCTGTCCATAGGACCACCTTAAGCCATACAGTCCACAAAGTTGGGCTTGACGGAAGAGTGGCCAGAAAAAGACATTGCTTAAAGAAAGAAATTGGTGTTCGCCAAAAGGCATGTGTGAGTCTTCCCAAACATATGGAAGAAGGTACTCTGGTCAGATGAGTCTAAAATTGAGCTTTTTGGCCATCAAGGAAAATGCTATGTCTTGCGCAAACCAAACACCTCTCATCACCCCAAGAACACCATCCCCAGTGGTGGCAGCATCATGCTGTGGGGATGTTTTTCATAGGCAGGGACTGGAAAACTGGTCAGAATTGAAGGAATGATGGATGGCGCTAAATACAGGGAAAATCTTGAGGGAAACCTGTTTCAGTCTTCCAGAGATTTGAGATGGGGACGGAGGTTCACTTTCTAGCAGGACAATGACCCTGAGCATACACGCTCAAGTTTTCTGTTTATTTTGTCTTATTTCTTGTTTGTTTCACAATAAAAAATATTTTGCATCTTCAAAGTGGTAGGCATGTTGTGTAAATCAAATGATACAACCCCCCCAAAAATTAATTTTAATTCCAGGTTGTAAGGCAACAAAATAGGAAAATGTCAAAGGGGGTGAATACTTTTGCAAGCCACTGTATGTAGCCTTAGAAATAAGGTTCATGAAATCAATAACTTGCTAACATCAGATAACATTAATATATTATCAATTTCTGAGACTCACTTAGATAATTCCTTTGATGTTAACAGCAGTACCAATACAAGGATATAAGAGGCAGGAATGCTTATGGGTAAGTTGTTGATGTTGCTGTATATATTCAGAGCCATGTCTCTATAATTCTTAGAGAAGATCTCCTGTCAAGTGTTATTGAAGTGTTGAGTTTGCAGGTTCACTTGCCTCATCTGAACCTATTCTATTAGGGTGTTGCTATAGGCCACCAAGTGCATTTTTGTGTGACCTGAACAAGTGCAGCAAAGAAAGACCTAGCAAAGCGGCAGCTGGCTCAAAACAGAGAAGCACACATTGCCCTTAACTGCACATACATAACTAACATCAGCAACATGCATGCCATGTGTTTCCTGGTTGAGGGTAGATGAGAGATTAACTGTATCACTTCTTGTTTTTCTGAGAAATATTATTGTGTTGAATTATAATCAACTTACTGTACATATAGCTCTGACAGACATAATTACCCCACCAGACATGCCACCAGGGGTCTCACAAATTCAAGGCAACGCACAGTATTATATCGAGCCATGATCACATGGAACTCCTTTCCATCTCAAAGTACTCAGCTTTTATAAAATCAAATTAAAACATCTCACAACCCAAAGCCTCTCCACCTATCTGATCTAGCTGTAATTTCTATGTTAATGTTTTTAAAAGGAAGTTTAATTGTAAAGTATTTTTGTCTGTGATTTATTTTCCATTATGTCAGACCCCAGGAAGACTAGCATCCCAATTTATTGGGATGGCTGAGTACAGGAGAGCACCTAAGGGACCGGAGCCATATGTTTAAGCTTTGTTTTGTCCTACAAAGTTAGTCTGCCCTTCATGTGATTTGTCAAAGGGCTCTGTCGGTGACAAGCAGGAGAGGGTCCTGTGCTGGGGACGTCCAGGAATCAAGAGAAGATGGGAGTGTGGTGGAATGTAGGTAAAGGTGGGGGGGAGTAGATTCTGGCTTCTTTTTTCTCTCCCGCCCCTCTTCTCTCTCCTGATGGAGGGGCCAGACTCTGAACTAATTATGGCATTATTACGGAGGTAAAGCCGGGAAATGATCCACCTGGCGGTGTGTCGGAGTCACTAGCCGAGTGACTAGGCTAATAAAGCAGAGGAGGGGGAGAGAGAGGGAGGGAGGGGGAAAGGGAGGAGTGCAGCCTCTCTCTCTCTCTCTTTCTCTCTCTCTCTCTCTCTCTCTCTGTCTGTCTTTCTCTCTGTATATTTGCAGGTCTGGGCCTCCATCTCACCTGATTACATGTCTTTATTGGGATGTGGTAAAAGCATTAAGTGAAGACAGGGCCAGTGATTTATCATGTTTAAGGGCTCCTCAAATTAAATCAGGACCAGGCAAATGAGCGCCACACCCCGCACAATCATCTCACTCTTTTCTCTCTCTCTCTCTCTCTCCTTCACTATCTCTCTTTTTCTCTCTTCATCTCTCTCAGAGGTTTCATGCATGCAAGATGAGGGCTTCTCCACCCCTCTGTCTCCCTCTCTCCCCCTCTTCCCCCTCTCCCCGCCAGGCCTCTCGTGGACCTCTCTTCTCCCCCTCTAAGTGTTATAATTAAGCAATAAGGCCCGAGGAGGTGTGGTATATGGCCAATATACCATGGCTAAGGGCTGTTCTTAGGCACGACGCAACACAGAGTTATTGCTATTATAAACTGGTTACCAACATAATTAGAGCAGTAAAAATAAATGTTTTGTCATACTCATGGTATACGGTCTGATATATCAGAACTGTCAGCCAATCAGCATTCAGGGCTCGAACTACCCAGTTTATAATTGAGAATAATTGTCCAGACAGTAAACAGAATTGAATGAAAGGACAGAGTTTAGGTACCTGGGAGAGGGAAGATGTGAGAGTGGATTAGATTGGCAAGAATGCTAAGTGTGGCAGAGCTAGGAGAGCTCATTCTATACTGTATATCTGATCTGATCATATGACTGATTTGATTTATTGCTCCTTATGAAATAGACAACAAAGACCTGTCATTAAGTGTTCATTTAATCAGGGAGAGGTAATGGAATGATGGTTAAATGGTACATTGGCTCTTATGGTCTGCTCTGATTGGGAATCTACAGCTTTGCCTTTTTTTATGACAGGAATGTTTATCCATTTGAGTTTAGGATATGTGAACAATAGCATCTATTGGAATCAATACTTAACTATTTATTGATTAAGTTATGTATTGATTAATTTATTCATGGTGGATTACAACATTACATTCATTTATATAATTTCGCAATAATTGAAATTGGTGACATGGATATTTTATTGTATGCATAGTTTGACGACAACATACAACAATATATACATATCATATTGAAACGTTGTAAAAAATCGTTAACATTAAATGGATATAAAAACATTCATCATTCATTCATATTTGTCTTTTTTATGTTCTAAGTATTCAGAACCCATATGACATTGATGATTCATAAGGTAGATTTATAGATATCCATTTCTTATTTGTATTTATTTTGCCTTGGTTTTTGTATGTCATTTGTTTTGTCTTAAGAGAACTCCTAGAAGACAAAAAGTGTTCCTAATGACCTACAAACAATTAAGAAAATGTTAAAATGATATAATGTGTGAGTAAATCAGAAGTCAGGGTACCGTATATGACTGATGGACAGTGTCTGCATATGGCTGTGAATGGTTAAATATATCATTATCATGTCCTGTCTCACTCCAAATCAAAACCAGCTATGTTCTTCTTTTAATTACAAATTCAATTATATTATTCTTGTTTGTTTAGTTTGGTGTTTTGTTTTATTTTGATCGTTTTATATGTTTTATGTTATTGCTACTGGGTGTTTTGGTATTGTTTGTCGTTAGGGCACTTTAGCAGTGGGAATAATTTGCAAGTATAATTCCCCTTTTAGTCACCACAAATACACTTAAATGATCACTTGCTGATTTAATTTAAAATCTCATTTAGAATTAATTAACAGTTCATTCTCAAATATTTGTGCCTTAAAAACCTAATTGAAAACAAAAATATTCATACATAATGATGCTGTTATTGTATTGTATTTATTTTGTAATTATTGCTTAGACTAATACTCTATTCCTGAAATGCATTAATGTGATTTGGATTGTCACAACCATTGATCAGTAGTTGTTTACATTATTAGGCTGATATGTTCCATAGATAAGCAGAATGTAGATTAACAGATACTCTATCTGCACTGACTCTACGCACACTCACTAGACTCTATATACACACCAGATACACACTCATTAGACTCTATATACACACCATATACATTCACTCACACACATTACATTGACACTCCCACACAAAACCCACACACATTCATATACACTACATACGCCAAACACACACAAGCATACGGACACAATGCAAACACACACACTTTTACAGTCATCATTTGCTGCTGCTACTCTGTTCTTTATTTTACTCTTATTATTATCTATCTTGATGCCTAGTCACTTTTCCCTGCCTTCACGACCATATCTACCTCAAATATCTCGTACCTCTGCACATTGATCTGGTACTGGTGCTCCCTGTATATAGCTCCACATTGATCTGGTACTGGTGCTCCCTGTATATAGCTCCACATTGATCTGGTACTGGTACTCCCTGTATATAGCTCCACATTGATCTGGTACTGGTACTCCCTGTATGTAGCTCCACATTGATCTGGTACTGGTACTCCCTGTATATAGCTCCACATTGATCTGGTACTGGTGCTCCCTGTATATAGCTCCACATTGATCTGGTACTGGTACTCCCTGTATATAGCTCCACATTGATCTGGTACTGGTACTCCCTGTATGTAGCTTCACATTGATCTGGTACTGGTACTCCCTGTATGTAGCTTCACATTGATCTGGTACTGGTACTCCCTGTATATAGCTCCACATTGATCTGGTACTGGTACTCCCTGTATATAGCTCCACATTGATCTGGTACTGGTACTCCCTGTATATAGCTCCACATTGATCTGGTACTGGTACTCCCCGTATGTAGCTTCACATTGATCTGGTACTGGTACTCCCTGTATATAGCTCCACATTGATCTGGTACTGGTACTCCCTGTATATAGCTCCACAGTGATCTGGTACTCCCTGTATATAGCTCCACATTGATCTGGTATTGGTACTCCCTGTATATAGCTCCACATTGATCTGGTACTGGTACTCCCTGTATATAGCTCCACATTGATCTGGTACTGGTACTCCCTGTATATAGCTCCACATTGATTTGGTACTGGTACTCCCTGTATATAGCTCCACATTGATCTGGTACTGGTACTCCCCGTATGTAGCTTCACATTGATCTGGTACTGGTACTCCCTGTATATAGCTCCACATTGATCTGGTACTGGTACTCCCTGTATACCGCTCCACAGTGATCTGGTACTCCCTGTATATAGCTCCACATTGATCTGGTACTGGTACTCCCTGTATGTAGCTTCACATTGATCTGGTACTGGTACTCCCTGTATATATCTCCACATTGATCTGGTACTGGTACTCCCTGTATATAGCTCCACATTGATCTGGTACTGGTACTCCCTGTATATAGCTCCACATTGATCTGGTACTGGTACTCCCTGTATATAGCTCCACATTGATCTGGTACTGGTGCTCCCTGTATATAGTTCCACATTGATTTGGTACTGGTACTCCCTGTATATAGCTCCACATTGATCTGGTACTGGTACTCCCTGTATATAGTTCCACATTGATTTGGTACTGGTACTCCCTGTATATAGCTCCACATTGATCTGGTACTGGTACTCCCCGTATGTAGCTTCACATTGATCTGGTACTGGTACTCCCTGTATATAGCTCCACATTGATCTGGTACTGGTACTCCCTGTATATAGCTCCACAGTGATCTGGTACTCCCTGTATATAGCTCCACATTGATCTGGTACTGGTACTCCCTGTATATAGCTCCACATTGATCTGGTACTGGTACTCCCTGTATATAGCTCCACATTGATCTGGTACTGGTACTCCCTGTATATAGCTCCACATTGATCTGGTATTGGTACTCCCTGTATATAGCTCCACATTGATCTGGTACTGGTACTCCCTGTATATAGCTCCACATTGATCTGGTACTGGTACTCCCTGTATATAGCTCCACAGTGATCTGGTACTCCCTGTATATAGCTCCACATTGATCTGGTACTGGTACTCCCTGTATATAGCTCCACATTGATCTGGTACTGGTACTCCCTGTATATAGCTCCACATTGATCTGGTACTGGTACTCCCTGTATATAGCTCCACATTGATCTAGTACTGGTACTCCCTGTATATAGCTCCACATTGATCTAGTACTGGTACTCCCTGTATATAGCTCCACATTGATCTGGTACTGGTACTCCCTGTATATAGCTCCACATTGATCTGGTACTGGTACTCCCTGTATGTAGCTTCACATTGATCTGGTACTGGTACTCCCTGTATATAGCTCCACATTGATCTGGTACTGGTATTCCCTGTATATAGCTCCACATTGATCTGGTACTGGTACTCCCTGTATGTAGCTTCACATTGATCTGGTACCGGTACTCCCTGTATATAACTCCACATTGATCTGGTACTGGTACTCCCTGTATATAGCTCCACATTGATCTGGTACTGGTACTCCCTGTATATAGCTCCACATTGATCTGGTACTGGTACTCCCTGTATGTAGCTTCCTTCTAGTGTATTTTTATTTTACTCCTCTTGTGTTTCTATGTTATTTTTGTTTTTGTATTATTACTTTTATATTCTGCATTGTTGGAAAGGAACCGGAAGCATTTCACGGTAAAGTCTGCACCAGTTGAATTTGGCGCATGACAAATAACGTTTGATTTGATTTCACTATGAGATTTGTGCTTGAACTTTTTTCACTTTGTGCTTCAGTTGGTGCTCTATCTTCTACAGCTAAACGTGACAGAACAGAAAGCCATGGACAGTATGTTTTATCCATCTATGTTACTGTGTTTTGTGAAGAAGTTGTAGATGAGATTACAGAGAGGTTAAACAGAAATAGTGGACCATAGTTCTCTGTCTTATCAGCTTATCAACGTTTCTTTCTTTTTGTTACAGTGTGAAATAAATAACTTGTCCTCTGAATGATTTAGTGCTGATGTCTGCACCAATAACATGGGTTTAAAGACAGGCTACATATCTGCAAGGTGAGCATTGCTACAGTTAACAGCAGCTTGAGAATTGTAAATAACTGCAGTACAGTGTGTACCTTCCAAAGCATCCCTTTGTCTGTACTGATTCATACACACAAATGTACGCGAACACACACAGCTACAAAAAGATACAAAAAAGTATGTCTGCACTACCACACACTCACACACACACTACCCCGTAATAGTGTCAACACCAAACTATAGTCACAGTCTTCAACGTAGTAACACTAAATATTTTACTCTAAATATAACAATATGTGAAAATGTGTGAAATGATTCTGCAGTTGTTGACTAGAGTCATAAAACACATGTAACAGTCCTCAACAGATAATATGCGTGTGTAAACATTTTCCATGTCCTGTCTGAGTAATATACAGTAGTCTACCTATTTCATAGGATTGTGTTTATGTTGACGTTTGGCTGTTTGGATTTAGTGTGCTGATCCCTCTACAGATTTGTGTGCTGTAGGACTCCGCTTTCAAAGGCAAGGAAGGTGACGATCATTAGCCTCAATGACTTACTGTACCAGAACACATCTCCGTACAGATAGAACACCTCTACACCCCTCCCTCTCTCTTCCTTTCCACTTCTGTCTTCTCTCAGGATGTTGACTTTGTTGAGCCGGTCCTAACAGTTACCCAAGATCAGCTACCAGGTCTCATTCCATGGTAAACATCGCCATCTGCTGGTTAGGGGAGAGACAGACTCTTAACGCTCAGAGAAAGACGGGGTCGCTAGATGGGTTTGTCCGGGGTTGTATTCACTAGGCACGAGAACAGGTCGAAACAGGAGATACTATCTGAACTCACCCAATAAGAAAGGCAGATTTTTTTTCAATTGCATAACGTTTTCAAACATTTTGTGCCCTAATAAATAAGTCTCAGGTTTAGCTAACTCAGGACTTGGAGAGCTGCAGTCTGTAGATATTTGTCCACATTTGTCTAAACCCAGTACACACTTAGGTTTAAACATTCAACTAATCATTGTCGTAAATGTAGACCACAATTATTTGAAAAAGGTCTGTTGGAGGTGGGTTGGAACAAAAGTCTGTGCACACTGCAGCTCTCCAGGACCAGAGTTGGCCACCCCTGTGTTTGTAACAATGATAACAGAACAATAGAGGTCAAAGTTGGTTTGTGCCAGGCAGGGAGAGGAGAAGGGGAGGGGCCAAGACAGAATTAGACATATGGCGTGTGTGTGTGTGTGTGTGTGTGTGTGTGTGGTCTAACTTTACTATCCTTTTGTGTTCTAAAAGTCCTCACAAGGATAGTAAAACAAGGACAATTCTGACAAGTGAACACATTTCACTGGTCCCCAAAAGGAAAAATGCTATTTTAAATTTAGAGGTTAGGTTTAGGATTAGGGTTACAAATAGGGTTAGGGTTAGAATTAGGGTTAGGGGTTAGGATTAGGGTTTGTTTCAGGGTTAAGGTCAGAGTTGGGGTTAGTTTAAGGATTGGGTTTAGGGGTTGGAGCTAAGGTTAGGGTTAAGGTCAGGGTTAGGGTTAGTTTAAGGATTATGTTTAGGGTTAGTGGTTTGGTGCTAAGGTTAGGGTTAAGGTCAGGGTTAGGGTTAGTTTAAGGATTGGGTTTAGGGGTTTGGGGCTAAGGTTAGGGTTAAGGTCAGGGTTAGGGTTAGTTTAAGGATTAGGTTTAGGGTTAGGGGTTTGGGGCTAAGGTTAGGGTTAATGTCAGGGTTATGGTTAGTTTAAGGGTTAGGTTTAGGGTTAGGGGTTGGGGAAAATAGGATTTTGAATGGGAATACATTTTTGTATCCTGACTTGGATAGTAAATCCAACATGTGTGTGTGTGTGTCCGTGTGTGTGTGTGTGTGTGTGTGTGTGTGTGTGTGTGTGTGTGTGTGTGTGTGTGTGTGCACACGTATAACTATGCACTCCCTGTGTGTGTCTATTCCTCTTCCTTCACTACTCTACCAGCTCACGTCCGAATTAGACATTCATTTCATTTGATTTGATTCGTTAGGATCCCCATTAGCTGAAGCCAATGTAGACAGCTAGTCTTACTGGGGTCCGACACATAACGAAAAATATATTACAGACAAAATACTTTACAATTTACATACATGCAGTGTGTGTGTGTGTGTGTGTGTGTGTGTGTGTGTGTGTGTGTGTGTGTGTGTGTGTGTGTGTGTGTGTGTGTGTGTGTGTGTGTGTGCGCGTGCATGTGTGTGTGCGTCTATCAGTTACACATACATGTCAGTTCATACACACAACAAGTAGGTCACATGGGGAGAGGCGTTGTGCCGTGAGGTGTTGCTTTATTAGGTTTTTTTAAACTAGGTTTGATGTTCACTTTAGATGGAAGGGTGTTCCATGAACTCATGGATAATACAGTACATTTTCTTGAATCTGTTCTGGACCTGAGGACTGTGAAAAGACCCTTGGTGGCATGTCTGGTGGGGTAAGTGTGTGTGTCAGTGCTGTGTGTAAGTTGACTATTCAAACAATTTGGAATTTCCAACACAATAATGGTTCTCATAAAAACAAGAAGTGGTGCAGTCAGTCTTTCCTCAACTCTTAACCAAGAGAGACTGGCATACATAGTATTAATATTAGCCATCTGATTACAATGAAGAGCAAGACGTGTCGTTCTTTCTGGGCCAGCTGCAGCTTAACTAGGTCTTCTTTGCAGCACTTGGCCATATGACTGGAATGTAATCAAGATAAGATAAAACTAGAGCCTGCAGGATGTGCTTTGTAGAGTGTGTTGTCAAAAAAGCAGAGCATCTCTTTATTATGGACAGACCTCTCCCCATCTTTACAACCATTGAATCTATATGTTTTGACCATTACATTTTACATTCTAAGGTAACACCAAGTAATTTAGTCTCCTCAACTTGTTCAGCCACACCATTCACCACCATATTCAGCTGAGGTCTAGAACTTAGGGAATAATTTGTACCAAATACAATGCTCTTAGTTTTTAGAGATGTTCAGGACCAGTTTATTACTGGCCACCCATTCCAAAACTGTCTGCAACTCTTTGTTAAGGGTTTCAGTGACTTCATTAGTGTCACACCCTGATCTGTTTCACCTGTCTTGTGCTTGTCTCCTTCCCCACCAGGTGTCTCCCATTTGTCCTCATTATCGCCTGTGTATTTATACCTGTGTTTTCTGTTGGTCTGTTGCCAGTTCGTTTTGTCACGTCAAGTCCTACCAGCGTGTTCCTGTGATTCCTGTGCTCTAGTTTTATTTTTCTTAGTCTGACCTTTATACCTGTCCTGATCCTGCCTGTCGTCCTGTACCTGCCTGACTCTGATTTGGATTACAACTCTTTGCCTGCCTTGACCTACCTTTTGCCTGACCCGTCTACTATAATGAACTCTGAGACTCGTACTATCCGCCTCCTGTTTCTGCATCTGGGTCTAAGCCTGAATCCTGATAATTAGCTGTGGTTGCTGATGCGTATATGGTTGAATCATCAGCATGGACACTTTGTTTAATGTCAGTGTCCGGTCATTGGTAAAAATAGAAAATAGTAGAGCGCCTAGAGAGCTGCCCTGCGGTACACCACACTTTACATGTTTGACATTAGAGAAGCTTCCATCAAAGAAAACCCATTGAGTTCTATTAGGTAGCTCTGAATACATGGAAGAATTTGAAATGCCATAACACAAGTTTTCTCAACAGGTTATGGTCAAATATATCAAAGGCTGCACTGAAATCTAACAGTGCTGCTCCCACAATATTCTTATCAATTTCTGTCAAGCAATTATCAGTCATTTTTGTCAGTGCAGTACATGTTGAGTGCCCTTCTCTGTAAGCATGCTGAAACTCAATGCCAGGAGTTTGTCATTATTGATCAATAACAATTTTTCCACCACTCCCACACTAACTTAACAAAACTCAAACTTACAATGCGTTTCTTTCATTCGTTTTTTTCATGCATGATTATGATGGCTCACTGTTTGTTGTAGGCATTTCCTGCCTAAGTTTGCCCACTTTGACAATAAACTAATCGTTAAAATAATTGGAAAAATCTAATGGTTTTGTGATGAATAAGCCATCTGATTCGATGACAGATGGTGATGAATTTGTCTTTCTGCCCATATTTTCATTTAAAGTACGTTAAAGTCTTTTTCAGTCATTCTTTATATAATTGATCTTGGCTTCATAATACAGTTTTTTCCTCTTTTTGTTGAGTTTAGTCACATAATTTTTCAACTTGCAGTAAGTCAGCCAGTCAGATGTGTCAGACTTATTAGCCACTCCTTTTGCCCCGTCTCTTTTAACCATATAGTCTTTCAATTCCTCATCAATACATCGAGCCATAACAGTTTTAACAGTCAGTTTCATAACAGGTGCATGTTTATCAATAATTGGAAAAAGCAATTTCATAAATTCATCAAGTGCAGCATCTAGATGCTCCTTATCAATTACATCAGACCAACAAGAGTCACGGCAAAATCTTTTGTATGATCTCTTATTCCCTATTTTAGGTCCAACTTTTGGAACTTTGGCTTTCCTGGACATAGCCACTTTATTGTGATCACTACATCCAATGGGTACGGATACAGATTTAGAACAAAGTTCTACAGTGTTAGTAAAAATGTGATCAATACATGTGGATGATCTTGTTCCTGTAGTGTTTGTAAACACCCTGGTAGGTTGCTTAAAAACCTGAACCAGATTACAGGCACTGGTTACAGTGAGAAGCTTCCTCTTGAGCAGACAGATTGATGAAAACCAGTCAATATTCAGTTCCCCAAGAAAGTAGACCTCTCTGTTTACATCACATACACTATCAAGCATTTCACACATATTATTTAGATACTGACTGTTAGCACATGGTGGCCTATAGCAACACCCCAAAAGAAAAGGCTTTAGATGTGCCAAGTGAACCTGCAACCACAACACTTCAATAATACTTGACATAACGTCTTCTATAAGCATTACAGGGATATGGCTCTGAATATATACAGCAACACCTCCCCCATAAGCATTCCTGTCTCTTCTATAGATGTTATATCCTTGTATTACTACTGCTGTATAATCAAATTAATTATCTATTAGCCAGAAATGGCTAATATATGAATGTTATCTGATGTTAGCAAGTTATTGATTTCATTAACCTTATTTCTAAGGCTACATTAATATTGGCTATTTTCAGCCCTTTCCTGGGTAGCTTATCAGAGATAGACATAATATTGAAAAGCGCAAACAAAGCAGATGAAAAAAATATACATTCAGCAGTTCATTAATCAGTTGGTGTGTGTAAATGTGTGCATGTGCTGCGGGGTTGAAGATACAAACACATAGGCTTGGCTCTCATATCTCTTCCAGGCTTTTGGGAGGGAGGGTGGACAATGAGCCTGTCATAGAGGATGTAAGCAATGTCCCTATGCGCTCTGACAATTTTCATGGCTGGGATAAGTTCTTTCCTCTTCTTGCGCACAGCTTCAGGATATACCTAGTTGAGGAAGATGTACATTCCTCTCAAGTTTTTGGCTCTTTCTAGAACATCTACCATGTTCTTGAACCTCAGGAAATTGACCACTATCGGCCTGGGCCTGTCACCTGGGCCGGTGGTGGGTCTTCCAGTTCTGTGGGCGTGCTCCACCTTAATCTTCCTGTGCTCCATCTTCAGTTTCTCTGAGATCATTTCCTTCACTTTGTCCTCAGACTCAGTCCAGGTCTCGTGGAGATTCTGCAATTCCGTCCACAACCATGTTGTTCCGCCTTGCTTGTCCCTCGAGATAATTAGATTTCTCTGTCATTGTTATCATGGATTCAGATACAGAACTGATGTTCTCTCTCAATGACTTACAGATTGCTGTCATCTTGCTGTTTTCCTATTTAAACTCATTGAGCTGACCCTGGGAGAACTGAAAACTATTCTTCAGGTCCTGGACCCCTCTGGTCAGATCATCCATTTTTTTATTAGTTGAATCCATCAGAATTTGGACACAACACTTGAAGCAATTTTCTTGTTGTGTGAACAATTGCTTGTAGAACTCTTTTTGTTTGTTTAAAAGATCCTTCACCTGTGATAGAGAAACACCACTGTCCTCAATGGCACTCCCGCCGTCTACTTCATCCATTTTTATCAAACGTCATATTTCTAAGTTGTTCCAACCGTCAAATTTCTAATTGTTTAAGGATAGGTTTAATCATTAACTCAGAATTTTTAAGGTTAGGGTTAAATGTAGGGATTAACTCAGAATTCTTAAGGTTAGACATTAACTCCGAATTGTTAAATTAAGGGTTAAGGTTTGGGATAGGCTTAAAACAAAAATATCAATGACAACTTTCTATTGCTGTATTGGAACATGCAACCTTTGCAGAGGCAGATTCTTATGTCCATCCACCATCCTCGTCTACAATGCCATAGCATAACAGAAACCTACTAGAAGGTAACAGCGCTCACTTTTGCCCCTAGTGGCCTGTTTCCATGTCGTCGGGACGTCGTCGGGAGACGTCGAATGGAACATTGTTCGGACGTCGAATACTGACTTGTATCATAGGTGACCTGCCTGAGGTGGAAGTATATCTGCTTGTCCTCCATTTTGTGACGGCCAACGAGTTTGCCCGCTCCATTCCTCTCCCGGTGTGTGTGTGTGTGTGTGTGTGTGTGTGTGTGTGTGTGTGTGTGTGTGTGTGTGTGTGTGTGTGTGTGTGTGTGTGTGTGCCAGGCTGTGCTCTTACGTTCTCAAAGTCATTGTTTCCCTGGAGAGGGATCAGTGTGCTGGTCAGAGCTTTCTGACAGACTCACCTCCCTCACCCCCTTCTCTCCTCTCCCTTTCCCCCTTCCCTCCTTTTCTCCATCCCTCTCCTGCTCTGGACTGGGCTACTCCGGACTAGACACACACATAATGCATATTCTCACTCACTTACATAGAAACCACAAAGAAGACCAAAATGTACAAATTAACATCACACAATGCCACTGAGAGTTTATGTAATAATGTTAGATATAATAATGTTAGAGATAACATAAATTGTGAATTAATTTAGAGTAATAAATTAATATACAACACTACAACACTACAGTGCAGTCGGAAAGCATTCGGAAAGTATTCAGACCCCTTCCCTTTTTCCACATTTTGTTACGTTACAGCTTTATTCTTAAATGGATTAAATAAAATAAAAAATGTAATCCATCTACACACAATACCCCATAATGATAAAGTGAAAACAGGTTTTTAGAAAATGTTGCAACGTAATAAAAAAAAACTACATAAATTGAGCTCAGGTGCATCCTGTTTCCATTGATCATCCTTGAGATGTTTCTACAACTTGATTGGAGTCCACCTGTGGTAAATTAAATTGATTGGACATGATTTTGAAAGGCAAACACCTGTCTATATAAGGTCCCACAGTTGACAGTGAATGTCAGAGTAAAAACCAAGCCATGAAGTCGAAGGTATTGTCCGTAGAGCTCAGAGACAAGATTGTATCAAATTAAATGTATTTGTAAAATGTGCCACATTTTGTAGACCTTACAGTGAAATTGATTACTTACAAGCCCTTAACCAACAATGCAGTTCAAAAAATAGTTAATAAAAATGTACTTAATAAACTAAAGTAAAAAAAATGAAAGAAAATCAAAAAGTAACACAATAACATTTTTGCCGTATTGAAGGTCCCAAAGAACACAGTGGCCTGGACAACCATCTCTACAGCACTGGTAGAGTGGCCAGATGGAAGCCATTCCTCAGTAAAAGGCACATGACAGCCCACTTTGAGTTTGCCAAAAGGCAGCTAAAGGACTCTCAGACCATGAGAAACAAGATTCTCTGGTCTGTTGAAACCAAGATTGAACTTTTTTGCCTGAATGCCAAGCATCACATCTGGAGGAAACCTGGCACCATTCCTATGGTGAAGCATGGTGGTGGCAGCATCATGCTGTGGGGATGTTTTTCAGAGGCAGGGACTGGGAGACTCTTTAGGATCAAGGTAAAAATGAACGGTGCAAAGTACAGAGAGATCCTTGATGAAAACCTGCTCCAGAGTGCTCAGGACCTCAGACTGGGGCGAAGGTTCACCTTCCAACAGGACAATGACCCTAAGCACACTGCCAATACAGCGCAGGAGTGGCTTCAGGAAAAGTCTCTGAATGTCCTTGAGTGGCCCCACCAGAGCCGGGACTTGAATCCTATCAAACATCTCTGGAGAGACCTGAAAATAGCTGTGCAGCGACGCTCCCCATCCAACTTGACAGAGCTTGAGATGATCTGCAGAGAAGAATGGGAGAAACTCCCAAAATACAGGTGTGCCAAGCTTGTAGTGTCAAACCTAAGAAGACTCGCGGCTGTAATCGCTGCCAAAGGTGCTTCATCAAAGTATACAAAATATTAGGGGTTCAACAAGGGTTCTTCTAAGATCCTCAATGTTCTTTGGCACTGAAAATTGCCCCCAAAAGGTTCTTCCAAGAACCCTATAGGAGGTGGGGTTCATAAAGGAACCTCCATAGTTGGTGGGGGTTCTTGCAGGAACCTAACTGCCCAACAGAAACATTTGCATTTGAACTTGAAAGGAAGGCAGTTGCAGTCACTTAACTGACACATTTAAAGATCTTTTAAATTTAAGATAAGGTTTGTCCCTTGTATGTTCTAAATTGATATTGTTTTATGATGATACAACCTATATTTTCATATTTGTGAAAATATTTCTAAAACAGAAAATGGACGCAATTCCATGGATATCAATCAACAAAGAGGTAAGAATATGTAGACTATAAGAATACGTTCAAGGCTAGCTGTATCGGGTGCAGATGATAATATGTAGACTATAAGAATACGTTCAAGGCTAGCTGTATCGGGTGCAGATGATAATATGTAGACTATAAGAATACGTTCAAGGCTAGCTGTATCGGGTGCAGATGATAATATGTAGACTATAAGAATACGTTCAAGGCTAGCTGTATCGGGTGCAGATGACTGAACTGCTCACTTTTGTGTCTGTGTCTGCAGGTATACAGACAAGGAGGCATACAAAGGTATGTCAATTGTGAATTGTATGTTATGCAGATCACATTTACCATGCTCCTCCCTTACCTCTTCAATGAATATCCCATAGGCCTCTACATTATGGACAAGGTATGTGTATGAAAACCACTATCAAAACAGTTTTTTAATTTCACAATTAACCACAAAAACCATGGTATGAATACTGTCGTGTGCATTTTTTGTTAATCATCTGTATAATTACTATTTTTGGGATTCACAGACTTCCACCCACCTTTCTTACACCTCTGATGAATATAACAGGAAACCTGCAATCATCATGCACTGCAAAATCATTCTGGCTATGGATACAGAGAACATCAACATATTAACATCATATTCACATGGGACTTGGGGTTCTGCTGGGAGTTTACCTCAAATTTAGATTTTTTTATTCTTCTTTGCCAGTAAAATCATAATAAACACTTACAACTAAAATATTGTGATATTGTTGTTATTGTTATTCATATTATTAATAATAAAAACAGGGGGGAGGGGTAGTTCAAAAATGTGCCCCAACAGGTTTAACAAAAGGTTCTTCAAAAGGTTCAACAAAAGGTTCTTCAAAAGGTTCTTCAACAGGTTCAACAAAAGGTTCTACAACAGGTTTAACAAAAGGTTCTTCAAAAGGTTCAACAAAAGGTTCTTCAACAGGTTCAACAAAATGTGCCCCAACAGGTTTAACAAAAGGTTCTTCAACAGGTTCAACAAAAAGTTCTTCAACAGGTTCAACAAAAGGTTCTTCAACAGGTTCAACAAAAGGTTCTTCAAAAGGTTCTTCAGATATCTATTAAAAAGGGTTCTTTGAAGAACTTATAAGGGTTCCCACACAGTTTCAATTTGAAGAACCCCTAAAGGATACTCCTGGAACCTTTTCTTTTAAGTGTACTGAGTAAAGGGTCTGAATACTTATGTAAATGTATATATATATATTATTTATTATTTGTTTATTCCACAAAATGTGGAAAAAGTCTAGGGGTCTGAATACTTTCTGAATACACTGTAGATGGAAAATGTCGTTGAAAGTGATGATCCTACAGTTTCACCTACTTGCTCTTCCATCTCAGTGAAACCACTCAATGGTCTGGTTGTCTGAAGTCAGTTCCTGAATATGAATCTATTTTACCTCAATGAAAGGAGTTCAGAGGAGAAAGAGATGGAGAAAAGGAGAAAAAAAGAGCGGGAAGTGGTGTGCACACAAGACAGTAGTCAAAGACGGGCCAGCAAAGTGTGCCCTCAGATCTGGGCAATCCACGAGAATCCCCTCCACAGTCACCACGCGGAGTACCTCGCTCGCTCGACTCGCACCTAGAAAATATCCTCTGATAAGGTCACGTTCCCTCGCCCCCTCGGCACCCTCCTACCCTACCTCCTTTCCCTGCCCTAGAACAATTTCAATTTTAATAGCTTTTTACTATTTATTTCAAGCACAGTCAGAACCCCCCATTGAAATATAGTCATCAAAAAAGAGGGCCAGAGCCGACAGAGAGACAGACAGATCCCAGCCCGGAGCCTGGGAGCCGTGCATAATTATCCCGGTGGACGGCGGGCCTATAGCCGGCTCAGCCTCGTTCATCATCCAGCAGCACTGCACCAGCCCCCGCCACCGCACCTGCTAATTTCATCCCTAGGATTAGCCTCGCTCGCTTGTCTATCTGGGTGTATTTCTGGGCTGGGGGGGTGAAATATATTGCCTCCTCCCACTTTAATAAGGCTGAGTAAGGGCACGCCATGCACCGCTGCTGCTACTACTGACCCCTCCTTCCCTCCCGCTACCCCGACAGAGACGAGGGGTTGGGCGAGAGAAAAAAAACACCCCAGGAGTTGCCATTACGGTTCCCACTCTACGGGGAAGTGACCGGAGAGAAGGAGTGAAGGTGAAAGCAGAGCGCCCGCTGCTCTACCTGCAGGGCAACGCAAGCTGTTTTCTTTATGCATAAAAGAGGAGAAAAAAGAAAGGGAGGAGGAGTCAGGGAGGAGGGTGTGGGAGTGGAGACAGAGGTGGCCACATGCCCTCTGTCTGAGCAAGGAGACATACATTCAGAGAGGACTGTCTGTCTGGCCTTTGTGCTCCTATTCTGGATCGAAGCGAGCGTTCTAACATGAGTGTTGGGCGTGATGGTAAAATAGAGACGTCTCACTCAGGGTTTTCAGATCCCAGAAGAGTGTTGATTGTTAAATATATTTAACTCAACAACCACATTTAACCTCTCTAGGGGAGGTGAGACGAAATCGTCCCACACTATTCAACAGCCAGTGACAAATCAGAGCGCCAAATTTAAAACCACAAAATGTCACAATTCAAAGTTCTCAAACATAGGACTATTTTACACCATTTTATAGATACACTTCTCCTGAATCGAACCACGTTGTCCGATTTCCAAAAGGCTTTACAGCGAAAGCAAAACATTAGATTATGTTAGGAGAGTACATAGACACAAATAATCACACAGCCATTTTCCAAGCAAGCATATGTCACATAAACCCAAACCACAGCTAAATGCAGCACTAACCTTTGATGATCTTCATCAGATGACACTCCTAGGACATTATGTTATACAATACATGCATGTTTTGTTCAATCAAGTTCATATTTATTAAATTTACTAAATTACTCACGATAAATGTTGACAGAATACATAACAATTATTTTAAGAATTATAGATACAGAACTCCTTTATGCAATCGCTATGTCCGATTTTAAAATAGCTTTTCGGCGAAAGCACATTTTGCAATATTCTGAGTGCATACCTCGGCCATCACGGCTAGCTAATTTGACACCCACCAAGTTTGGGACAACCTAAACTCAAAATTACTATGAGAAAAATTGGATTACCTTTGCTGTTCTTCATCAGAATGCACTCCCAGGACTTCTACTTCAACAACAAATGTTGTTTTGGTTCCAAATAATCCATAGTTATATCCAAATACCGCCGTTTTGTTCATGCGTTCAGGTAACTATGCAAACGGTGACGCGCGAGCGCATTTCGTGACAAAAAAAATCAAAATATTCCATTCGTGACAAAAAAATTAAAAATATTCCATTACTGTACTTAGA
Source organism: Salmo salar (assembly GCF_965601325.2). Taxonomy (NCBI): domain Eukaryota; kingdom Metazoa; phylum Chordata; class Actinopteri; order Salmoniformes; family Salmonidae; genus Salmo; species Salmo salar. Next base: position 18,508,069 of record NC_138291.1, on the reverse strand, counting down.
AGCATGTCAAACGCTGTTTAAAATACATTTTTATGCTACTTTTCTCGTAAAATAGCGATAATATTCCAACCGGGCAACGTTGTATTCATTCAAAGGCTGAAAGAAAAAAATGGAGTAGTCTCGTGAACGCGCATCTCAGTCTCACTGTCCCCAGGCTGACCACTTACAAATTCTCCTGCTGTTCTTTGCCCAGAGACAGCAGACACCCCATTCCACTTCCTGGCGGCTTTAGAGAGCCAATGGAAGCCTTAGAAAATGTCACGTTACAGCACAGATGCTGTATTTTTGATAGAGATGCAACAGAAGGACAACAAATTGTCAGACAGGGCACTTCCTGTATGGAATCTTCTCAGGTTTGGGCCTGCCATATGAGTTCTGTTATACTCACAGACACCATTCAAACAGTTTTAGAACTTTAGAGCGTTTTCTATCCAAATCTACTAATTATATGCATATTCTAGTTTCTGGGCAGGAGTAGTAACCAGATTATATCGGGTACGTTTTTTAAAATACTGCCACCTATCCCAAAGAAGTTAAATCAGAGAACAGACAGAGACTCCTCAACCCAGAAAGCTACATTATTATTATTACATTATTATCACCGTGACCCGAGAAGTAGGATGAAGCTCACTGTTTCACTGTGTTCAACTGGGCTTTCTCTATCTGGGCCATAACAGGATATACACACACAATAAGATTGAAAAGAGACAATAGAACAATAAACCAGTGGAAATCAGACTGGCAAACTATGGTACATACACACAGAAACAGAGAGAGAGAGAGAGAGAGAGAAAGAGAGAGAAAAAGAGAGAAAGAGAAAGGTCAAACAAGTGAGTGAGTAGCCCCTCATTCACCCCGGCTACTCTGCTCACCACAAGAATATATTAGCCCTCTGAGCTAAAGCCTAGTATTTGCTCCAAGAGCCAACACAAGTCGTGTCCTTTTTTCAAGTCATTGAGTCTTATGGGTTACTCAACATGTGAGCATAGTTCACCACACCACCTCTGTACGCTACATACAGCACTGTGTGTAAAAGTGTGTGTTACCTGTCCATAGAGAACAGAGAACAGTTCTGTGTGTATCTTTTAACCTCTCTGTCCTCATCCTCCTCCTCTTCCTCCTCCTCCTCCTCCACTTATCCATCAAGGTATTTCTCATTAAGGTCCAGCCAGGCCACACAAAACCCACATACACACACACACAAGCGTGCACAAGCACACACAGACACGGACACACACATGCACACGGACACACTCAAACCACACACATCAGATAATTAAAGCTATGGTAATAAATGCCCCCCCAGCCAAAAGCTATATTTCACACCTGACCACCTATTTATTTATCATTTTTCAACATTTCAATGTGTTTCTTATGCAAATGAAGCCCGGAAACTTTTCAATTAACTTTGAGGGGCCTTCCCTCAGACCGGAGAGGGAACTGGTTATTGGAAATAGAGTCTTTTTGTTATCGGTCATAAATTATTTCTTTGCTTCAAAGGGGCGGCAGGGTAGCCTAGTGGTTAGAGTGTTGGACTAGTAACTGAAAGGTTGCAAGTTTGAGTCCCTGAGCTGACAAGGTACAAATCTGTTGTTCTGCCCCTGAACAAGACAGTTAACCCACTGTTCATAGGCTGTAATTGAAAATAAGAATTTGTTCTTAACTGACTTGCCTAGTTAAATAAAGGTGAAACAATGTGGCTTGACCTTAATGTAAGATAATGTATGGGACAATTCAAGAGGACCTTGGTGTATTTCTGCCCCTTAAGGACTTGACAATTACTTCACTGGAAATATGTCTCACTTTCTCTCCAGAGACACACACAGACAGAGACACACACACGCAGGCAGGCAATTTAATGGTATATGAGCGGTATCCTTCTTTTATGGTGACAGACTGAGAGTGTCTCATTTTCTCCTTAATTGACCCGTAGAGAGCTCCAGTGGAGTGGCCCACTGTAGTGCCATGGTGAACAGACTGTGTGTGTGTCTCTGTGTGCAAGCTCGTGTGTGTGTGTGTGTGTGTGTGTGTGTGTGTGTGTGTGTGTGTGTGTGTGTGTGTGTGTGTGTGTGTGTGTGTGTGTGTGTGTGTGTGTGTGCTGTGTGTGTGTACAGACTGTGAGAGCGAGCTAGTGTCTCTTTACGCCCAGTGTCCCGTCAGAAGTCTCTCACAGTTTGAGACGTGTGTGTGTGTGTGTGTGTGTGTGTGTGTGTGTGTGTGTGTGTGTGTGTGTGTGTGTGTGTGTGTGTGAGTGTCGCCCGCTCAATGCATAAAGACCTGTGCTGTTGCGTCCTCACCCCACGCGTAAAGAATGGCCATTAATTGAATCACCTAATTTTCCACCCCCACTCGTGGAGTGTGTGTGTGGGTGCGCACGTATGTGTGTGCGAGACAGAGTGAGAGAGGCGAAGCACCACTTCAGGTGTGGAGGATAATGGAGGATGACATTTCTGTCCCATAATGCCTTGAGGTAGACGGTGATCCATGGTTTTCTTTCTGAAGGTTAAACGTAGCTAACCTGCCTTTGGCACTTCATTAGCGACTTGTTAAATACTCTTTTGGTAATAAAATTATTACATTTTTTATTGCTCCTCAAATTAGGCTATTTTTAAAGGGATTTAATGATGTTGGAAGGGATGTGTAGCTTGCAGAGCGCATCTTCAGTTATGCCAGGCCAGGGCAGTGTGTAAAAGCCTAATGGTCATGATATGCTTTACAGCTTGCAAAACCGCTATAATTCTCATCCAAATGACTTTGTCCATCATTATGTGTAAATTAGAAAAATCTGTTTCCTCCTGCACACGTTTGAAGGGACATGTTGGTCAGTCTGCGTCGCACCCTGCCTGTTTTATATGTGACTTTAATGTTGGAGGTGTGTACATTGAGATGCATGGTGCTGTTGGGGCGTTGATAGCTTTGAAACCCTAACTGGGGCCAATGCTAGTCCAATTTTTACATTCAGTCCATAAATTGACATTGCTTATATTTTTCTATGGGGATTTATAAACTCATCCCTTTAAATCCCCTTTCTTATAAGTCTATATTACTTGTAATAAAAAAAAATACAAAGTTAAGACTGTTCAAAAGTAGCAGGATGCCTCCGAGGTAAGGTACACTAAAAGTGGCGGGGAACCAATTCTCGTCATAACACCAAGAGGCATTTCCAATGATTTCCAATTGATCCTCCTCCCTCAGGCCGGGCGGAACCGGGTCTGGCCCCACCCGATAATCGCCAAACAGCTCTCAACCCCTCTCCCAACTCCTATCACTTCAGCCCTCTCCTCTGTCCCGCCATCTGCATCTGCACCCCGGCACAGACGGAGCACAGAACCAAGCAACCGCTTAATTTAAGACTTCTCTGCTGAGAAAAGTGTTGACAGAGTTTCTTTGGGTGGTGTGTGTACGTGTGTGTGTGTCATAGAGAGAGAGAGAGAGAGAGAGAGAGAGAGAGAGAGAGAGAGAGAGAGAGAAAGAGGAGATTGACAGAGTGAAAGAGAGCGAAAGGAGAGAGAGATAAGGGAGTTGAAGTGAGTGCTGGCAAGGGGGGAGAGGTGTTGTTTAAATTTACCGTCGGTGTTGGACACCGCAACGGTTAGCCGCGTGAGGCAAGTCATCACAGCGAGGCAGATGAAGATGAATCCACTCTCTCCCGGTGTAGTGGGGGAAACTTCGCCATCAGCCCGTGACAACCCTAGAGTGCTCCCGTCACCGGCGGCTGTCTTTCGTGCCCGTGGGCACTTAGCGGGGGGACTGCGGCCGTCAGGAAGACAGATTGCCTGGGAGAAGGGGGGACCCAGGAGAGAAAATTAGAAATGAAGTTTTGCGCTGCGTGGCCGCTCCGCCGGGTGACAGCGTTTGATGTGTGCGTGTCATTTTAATAATTCCATTGAGGGAGATGAGAGGGAAAGATATGGGATCTTTTTTTAGACTGATGAATATTGTCCCGTCCGACCCATGATCATATTTATACTTATAGAATTATCACATAGTCATCAAGGTCCCTTTCCCTGGCTACTTCACACTTTGAAAAAAAAGGTGCTATCTAGAACCTAAAAGGGTTCTCCATAAGAGAACCCTTCGAAAAACTCTTTCTGGTTCCAGAAAGAACCATTTTGGTTCCAAGTATAACTGATTTGGGTTCCATGAAAAACCCTTTCCACAGAGGATTCTACATGGAATCTAAAAGGGTTCAACCTCAAATCAAATCAAATCAAATGGTATTAGTCACATGCGCCGAATACAACAGCTGAAAGACCTTACAGTGAAATGCTTACTTACGAGCCCCTAAGCAACAGTGCAGTTTCAAAAAATGAGGATAAGAATAAGAGATAAAAGTTACAAGTAATTAAAGAGCAGCAGTAAAAAATAACAGGGTGCCGGTACAGCGGGGGCACCGGTTAGAGTTAATTAAAGTGACTATGCATAGATGACAAGAGAGAGTGGCAGTGGTGTGGAGAGGGGGGGGGCTGTTAGAATAATTTGTATGTGTTAGGAAAATGACTTAACTGTTCCACTCTGTTATTATAGAATAGGGAGATATGTTTAAGAATAATGGGAAGATAACATCAGGATATGGGGAGATTGGTTAGGATTGTAAAACTTTGAGGTTATATTCTTTAGTAGGGATGTAAACTGAGTGAAGTTGTAGATTAGGTAAAAATAAAAACATTGGAGAGGTTTCAAACCATGAGGGTCATAAAGGGGGAGGGGAGGTGAAAGCCTTAAAGAATGTGGTAAACTTTATGGTTCTTTGTGGTGAGTGGAAAAGTACTGGTTGTTTGAGAAGGGGGTGGTCTAAAGATAGGAATATGTGTGTGGATTATAAAAGGACTGAGTCCTAATTTGATACTTGAGAACGTTCTCTGAATAAACTGTACAGACCTTTTGCAGAAAGCTGAGTCCTTGCCTAATTATTATCAACCCAGTGTCTTACAAACCTTGGGGATTTGTCAAGGCTTATTGATTGTTAATTATTATCATTGGGATTTGAAAATTCCCGTAACAGGGGCCAATGCAAATAGTCTGGGTAGCCATTTGACTAGATGTTCAGGAGTGTTATGGCTTGGGGGTAGAAGCTGTTTAGAAGCCTCTTGGACCTGGACTTGGCGCTCCGGTACCGCTTGCCGTGCGGTAGCAGAGAGAACAGTCTATGGCTAGGGTGGCTGGCGTCTTTGACAATTTTTAGGGCCTTTTTCTGACACCGCCTGGTATAGAGGTTCTGGATGGCAGGAAGCTTGGCCCCAGTGATGTACTGGGCCATTCGCACTACCCTCTGTTGTGCCTTGCGGTCAGAGGCCGAGCAGTTGCCATACCAGGCAGTGATGCAACCAGTCAGGATGCTCTCGATGGTGCAGCTGTAGAACTTTTTGAGGATCTGAGAACCCATGCCAAATCTTTTCAGTCTCCTGAGGGGGAATAGGTTTAGTTGTGCTCGCTTCACGACTGTCATGGTGTGCTTGGACCATTCTAGTTTGTTGGTGATGTGGACACCAAGGAACTTGAAGCTCTCAACCTGCTCCACTCCTCAGATCCTCAAAAGGTTCTACAGCGTGCTTGGAGTGGGTCTAGG